>NC_047669.1:6197500-6497500 GCF_011762505.2 Arvicanthis niloticus | reverse complement strand
GAGTCTCCCTGCTTATTACTGACAAAACCATCTCTCTGACCCAAAAAGGTTTTTAGTGTCTACAAACAGAGCACAGTCAGTTATGTAAGAGACAATGCTAGAGCCACCTACTAGTAAAGGTGAGTAAAAAAGTGTCTAGTGAATAAAAGCTAAGACAGTAGTTGCAAGAAACTACACAGATAATTATCTTTTATACTCTGTAAAACAGACATTCCAAGTTGTCTAAGGCTATGTGCTGATGTAATAAAACTGTGGACCAGACTGACAAGATGACTCAGAAGTTAAGAGGACTGGCTACCCTTTCAAAGGACCGAGGTTCAATTCCTAGTGCCTACCTTGAGGCTCACAACCATCTGTAATACCAACTTTAGGGGATATGACGCCCTCTTCTGGCTTCCACAGGCACTGCATGTATATGATATGCAGACACATAGGCAGGCAAACAACCTTCTTGAAAGAGAAGCATAGCCACAGACTTAGATTTGACTACATGGTTCTCAGTTGGTAAAACTCTTTGGGAAGGATTAGGAGGTGTGACCTGTATGTCACTGGGTGTGGGCTTTTCAGTTTCAAAAGGCAGCTCTATTCCTAGTTAGCTTTCTCTGCTTTATGCTTGCCTGCTTGCTGTCACGCTCCCCACCATGGTCATCACGGTGTCTTATCACAGCAATAAACTAAGACAGGCAGTGAGATTATACAAGGAGCTGACATTTATATCTTAAAAATAAATTTATGAAATTCTCAAAGACTTAAAAGATTTTTATTTTACATGTACACATGTTTTGCCTGCATCTATGTGTACACTACATGCATGCTTGGTTCCTGAGGAGCCCAGAAGAGGACATGGAATGCCCTGGCACTCGATGGCTGCAAACTGCTTTGTGAATGCTTGGAATTAACGTGGGTCCTCCAGAAGAGCAGCAAGTGTTCTCACCTGCTGACTCATTTCTCCGGTCCCCATACCCACTACACACGTATGTTTAAAGAGCACTGGCACCTGGTTAAAATCTCGGTAGAGACATGCTGAGGTACATGGTGGGACCTTGTCCCCAAAAGGGAGAAAACAGTCACTCAGGAGTCAGAACAAAATAATCAACAAACAAATGAGCTTTAAAAAAAATCATTAAAATCACTAAACCACTTGTTTCTTTTCATAGACTGTGATATAAAAATGTATTTATCATGAGTTTGGATATTATGTTAATGTGAAGACTACACAGTCCCTAACTGAGCATTATTAAGGAATATTATGTTATTGTGAAGACTACGGTCCCTAACTCAGCATTATTCAGTACAGAGCAGCCAGATAGACTTGTTTTCCTAGTTTAGTTCCAAGTAGCCAACTGGGTAAATTATTAACTTCCTTGAACTTTAAAATTAGCTTATGTATTAGCAATATTTACCTCATAAAATCATAAAATGAGAATAAATTTATAAAATGCTTGGCTAACATGAACTGATTTCTATCAAGTAAGGAATGGTAATCACGAAGCAATGTGGAAACAAAGAGAAACAAGGAGAAATGTGGAAACAAGGAGAGTCAAAGAATAAATCCTTTCTTTGTTTTGGTGCTGTTGCTTAAGACAGGGTCTCACTATGTAGCCTTGGCTAGCCTGGAATTCACTATGTAGACCAGGCTGGCCTTGAACTCAGAGATTCACCTGCCTATGTTTCTCCAGTGTTGGGAGCGTGCACCACCACGCTGCTCTTAAAACCTGAACTCTGAGCCAACATGATTGATTCTATGACCACTTCCTCCCCTAACCTGGCTTGCAACAATAAACCACACCAATGTGCAGAGCTAGGCTGTCAGCTGAGGTAAAGGGGTGGCCAAAAAGGAGCCCAAGCTGGAAGCCAAGTGGAAATGAAACAAACAAACAAACAGGATAAATCTGAGCCATCTCCCTCGGCTCGTGAATGAATTATTTAAAAGGTGAAATAATATGCTGGTTGTGTATTTTTTTTGTAACAACCAGAAGATAACAGGACACTGAATCACGAGAGGCCACGGCTGTTTTAGGTGTCAGTGTATCTAATGCTCTATGGACTGAGCTGGTTTAGCTCCTACAGCATAAAGCATACTAAATGGCAATGTGAAGTCTCAGTCGTCTGTTTACTATGTCTTGGGTATTTAAAATTATTTCTAGTACCTTTATCTTAACAGATTTTTAGTTTCCTTAAAAAAATAATCACTCCTTGGATTGGCATGGTGATTCACACCCTAATCCCAGCCTGGAGAAGGCAGAGGAAGGAGGACCTCTGGGAGTCTGTGGCTAGTCCAGTCTACATACTGAGTTCCAGGACCTTGGTCACTGCCCTATCAAACCAGTGTGCCCTCTGTAACGCCTCTAGTTGTTGTGGTGCATGTTTTCTAACAATCTATGTATCTCGACTAGCCTGAAATCTGTTAGAGACATCTGTAACCCAGATGTTCAGAGGAGGAGCTCAGTGGGTGCCAGGGAAAGCAAGTTCAGCCCTAACTGGCCTCTGGGAAAAAACTGCTGTATTTCAACTGGATTTTAGGTCCTTGCTCAATGTAACTACTGAAATCTTAACTAAAGCTGTCAAAGGGGAAAAAAAGGGATACAGTAGAAAAAGAAGGAGCCAAATATTCCGTTTATATATAACACCATACAATAAAGACCTCAAACACCATCTGAGAATCTCAGATCTGTAAAATACTCTACGAAAATTACCAGAAGCTTTTCCAGTACCAGTAACAAACCAACCTGCTGAGGGAAAAAAAACAAAACAATCCCCCCCACCCCCCAAAGAGGGTGGGAAGCTCATTCATGCTGTTGTTGCAGAGGGCCCAAGTTAGGTTCTCAGCACCCACAATTCCACCTTTGGGGAATCCAACAAACACTGTATTATTAAGTCGTGATACTGCACAAGACTGGGGTCCTCAGTGTCCTATTGAGTCATAAAGGCCCACTCATCCCTGAAGATCTGTGGGTAGTGGATGGCTGCTGGGTAAGCAAGAGGTATTTTCTTCCATGGTACAGCCACTGGTGAGCTGCCCATGCTCCTATAGGTAACACCTCACCCCAATGAAACTAACTTCTCCTGTACACAATCCTAATGAAACTTAACAAGTCACATACACATCATCCAGTGTAGAAGAAACAAAGAATAATGGGTAGGTGAATGTAATCAAAATATCGTACCAAGCCCATTATGTATACTTAATATACGGTAATAGAAAAACTGCAGCTGGATGGATGGTACTGTTGCCCTTCCAGAGGACCCATGTTCAATTTCCAGCACCTACATGGTAGTTCACAACATCCAAAACTCCAGACTCAGGGGATCTGACACCTACTTCTGACCTGGGTACCAGGTTCACATGTGGCACACAGACATTAAGAACACTCATACACATTAAAAATATTAAACAGCTGCCAGGCGGTGGTGGTGCACGCCTTTAATCCCAGCACTTGGGAGGCAGAGACAAGCGAATTTCTGAGTTGGAGACCAGCCTGGTCTACAGAATGAGTTCCAGGACAGCCAGGGCTACACAGAGAACCCTGTCGCAATATGTGGGAGTGTCCATCCTTTTGACACGTTCCTGCTCAAGAGCCCCAAAATTCAAGTGAAAAATTTTCAAAAGGTCTCATGCTGTTCTCGTAACGTAACTCTGCATGTGTGCTGCATTCATGGTTATAGTTAGTAGTCAGGGAGCTGCAGGTTTGTTATATAGGTGCTCAAAGCTATAGCCCATTACGTTCAATGCTACTGTCAGGGTACTAACACATGCACACCAACCACAACAAAATACTCAGATAATGCTTACTGTTCTCACGCTCTTTAATTCTTATTCAGGCCTGAAAGACAGGGGCTATTATTTCTTCCACAAGACCAACAAATAAGTTCCTGAGACACCAGGTACCCTGGCTGGGTTAGAGAAGTAATGAGCACTTACGTTTGAGATTTCTAAGAAATGACTGTCAGTGCTCATGTCTGCTGATCAAACCTTTCTGCTTCCATCCTACAAGCCCACTTAGTCCTCAGCTCTTTTGTAGTTAAGGGCACCTCTTCACTCTTTCATTTTTCTGTTGTTCTGAAGGTGTACACAGGGAAAGCTCCTGTCTTCTATACCTCCTGCTGGGGTAATACATAGGAAGGCACTTCAACAACCCACGTGCACACAGCTCCTCGTCTTGAAGCTGATGCGTGTGTGAAGAACTCAGAGACAGTGGTGTCTTTGTTCATGTTCTCCCGCCTCTTCACAGGTCTTCCCTTATTCATGACATCCTTACACAAAACCACCTACTTTCTCTTTAGTTTCAGTAGGGAGATGGAGCTGTGCCAAGAGAGAATGACGGGTCAGCACTGCTGGGCGGTGGATTGGCGGGGATGTCAAAGGGGGGGTGGGGGGTGGGGTTAAAAGTGGAGACTGAACCTGGCCCAGAACATGTTAAAAGCTTACAGTGGGTAGCTAGGCTCATTCAGTAAAGACAACTGGCACTGACCTGAGTTTGATTCCTGGATCCACATGGCAGGAGAGAAGTGAGCCCTACAAGCCATCCTATGATTTCTGCTGGCATGTTGTGGCACTCTCCTACACTACATAAATAAAATCTTTTTTTTTTTTTTTAATTGGCAAAGCAATATGTTTTCTTGGGCCAATGAGACAGCTCAGTGGATAAAGGCACTTGCTGCCCAGCCTGACCGTCTGAGTTTGATCCCTGGACCCACATGATAAAAAAAACTTACTCCAGCAACTTGTCCTCCCACTTTCTATCACATGTGTTGTAACATATCTGTATCCTTAGACACATAAATAAATGTAAAACTAACACAAACAAAACTGTATCACTATATGAAGCCTAATATACTTTCAGTATAGCATATGGAGCTAGAGAGATGGCTCAGCAGCTGAGAACACCCACATGACAGCTCACAGCTGTTTATAACTCCAATCCCAAGGGAATCTGATGCCCTCTGCTGGTGTCTGAGGCACTGCATGTACAGGGTGCACCTACATACATAAAAAATAAGTAAAATGTTAAAAGAGAGAATGTGTAAGAAAGGCTGACCAGGAAGTTAAGCAAACGATGCCAGCTGGAGACACAGGCCTACCACCACAGGAACTCCAACTCTGTTAGAGCAGAGAGAGGGCTGCTAGCCAGTCTCGGTTACAAGCAAAGGTAAAAAGAAAGCTCAGCTGAGCTACAGAATACTTGTCTAACACGTGAAGCCCCAGTTCAACCTCCAGTGTGGACAACAGCAGAACAGTATCTTCGAACACCATCTGACTCCAGAGGTGCAGGAGTGACTCCAGAGCAAGGCTTCGGGAGTGTCTAACTGGCCAGGGCATCTGACTGAGATCAAGGCTGTGGGAGAGTCTAACTGGCCAGGACATTTGACTCAGTGGGCACCTTAGGAAAAAGCAGATTCCCAGGCCCTTGAGAAAATACTGGCACAGAAAGTGTAGGGCAGATTAGGAATTGCTGTGTGAATCTAGAAGATGCATTGTCTGATTAGATCAATTTGGAAACCTTACAGATTTAAAAGCAACCTGTAACCCTAAGCTTTCACCTCTATTCCCAGAGAGATCTATTTATCTACACTAACCCAAATTATGTAATCCTATCTTCCATTTTAGAATATTCTTCTAAAAACAATTCCCTACTAGCCAGGCTGGACTTTGAAGCTGAAATATAAACACCCACAAGGCACTCTCAATAGCTTTAGAACACTCCCGCTAAACACTGAGATAATTTAACTACATGTTCCAAAGCATGCTTAGGTTAGAGCCAACAGCAGATAAATCTCACCAGCTCTGGAATGGTTTGTTTGGAGCTAAAAGACATAAGTCTCAAGCCTTCTGCCATTTACTACCTATGTTATACGCTAGTATGCTATATGCTCATGCATTCTCCGGGAAGGTTTCTAGCCCCTCAAACTCAGGGTTGCCACATTTATAAGAGGGTGAAAAAATACCTACCTTCCAGTACAAGAATTAATTTACACAGACACACACACACAGACACACACAGAGGAGCCTGCCACAGAGCACTTGATAGACTGTGTAACTGATGTAGAAAATCAATTATATGCTGCTTCACAGAACTCCATATATTTATTTATTCTCTGGTATTTCTAATTTATAAATAAAATGAATGAAAGAATCAAATGGCACACACTGGAACCCTAGCATAGGGGTAGGAGGGTTGCCTTGAGTTTGAGGACTTCCTTTCTCAAAACAAAACAAATCGCACAGCCTGGACACTGGAGGTGTTCAGTGCAGCACTCTTACAGGAAACCAACAAGTCAAAAAAGTGTTCCCATTTAGATGTGAATCAGACAGAAAGACCATGAAGCCTGTTACTTTTACTGCTGAAGACAGGCTACTTTGTCTCTGTGCCCCTTAGACTGTTCCTGGGTCTTCTGTTTAAACACGCTCGACTCTTGTCAGGGATAGACAGTAAGGGGCACATGTGCATAGTATCAACTGACTGGGTCTTTTCCAACCAGGCTAACATACATGAGTTAGTATGGGATCAACAACTTAGCCACCCTAAGTCACTCTAGCACCTGTCAACTATGTAGACAAATAACCTCTATATCTTGAACATATCCCTCCCATCCCAAACCCATACATACCTTGGAGGGTGGAATCTTTGGTGACTGAGTTGTCCCTTCTCCAGCACTTATGACCTGTTTTTGGGGGGACACAGCTATCATGTGACCCCCCTTCACAGTCACATACTGAGGGAATGTTGACTGGTTGGCAGCTCCTGTTGTGGACACATGAGGAGCTTCTCCAGGTTCCTGTTTGATGATCACCTTGCAACAATGACACTGAGTAAGTATCCCATGGGGGAGGAGGAGGACCTACTATGAATACTTGAATCTAGTCTCAGCAGTATTAGTGAAGATTGGTATGTACAGAATGGCTCCATGAAAAGGGTAAATACTGCTTTAATAGAGTCCTTAAGATCTAGTAAAGGAGCCAAATAGAATTTCACTTAACCCCTGCTTCTGTCATTGTCATGGAGACAGGGTAGGACGGCAGCAAAGAGAGACATTAGGCCATGACCTCTGAACTCCCGTTTCCCTGGAATCCTAGGCCATGGACAGCATTAAGTAAGTGGGAACATATCTCAGAACTAAGGCCTATTAAAGAGTGGGGAAGACACGGCAAGGCTGTGGCACACACTCACCTTTGTAAAAGCCCCAAGTCCTCCAGTAACAGCTTTTGGGCTTTGCACTTTAGGGTGACTACCAATTGGGCAGAGAGGTGGCATAGATGCAAATAAAGAATCCTCCTGCTGCACGTAAAAACAGTTTTTATATAACAGGCCAAAACGGATGATTTCAGATATTCTAACCACTTAGTACACTTAATACAATAATACTAATAATATCAGCCACTTAATACAAACCTACCACATCTAGCAACAGAAAACACCAAAGACAAAATAAACAACCCACAATGCTCTGGCTTCCCAAGCTTCTATACAGTCACTGTAGTTTCCTTTTTAAAAGCAAATGAAAAAATGAGGTATGCAATCCCATCTGAGCACCAGTAATAACTCACTGCACAGGAAGCTGACACAGGAGGACTGTTAGTTCAAGTCTAGCCTGGACTAAACAGTGAGACTCTGCCTGAAAAAACAGGAAATCAGTCATCTATGTCCTGATCAATGTTACAGTCCTGTAATGCAGGGTGTCAGGTAGGCCAGGTTGGTCTCACTATCTAGCTAAAGAAAACCTTGAGCTTCTGATCCTCCTGCTTCTACTTCCCAAGTGCTGGGGTTACATGCTTACAATCTTACACTTGTTTTTATGTGGCACTGGGGACTAAACCCAAGGCTTTGTGCGTGTTGGGCAAGCATTCTACCAGTGTTGTGTAGCAGTATCCTGGAGATTGAAATGTTCCATCTCCCAAGGAAGCTCCTTAAGATACAAGGTAAACAACTCAAAATAGCTGAGCAGATTCACTAGGGCCCTCCCTCTCAGAGCAATAAAGACTGTTAGGAGTCACTTTCAGACAATGCAATCTGCAAGAAAGACTCTGAGACCAGACGAGCCAGGAAGAGGAGAAACCAGTCAAGCTGCCTGACTAACATAGTCACTAGGAAAAGATACTCCAACCTACTGAACTGACTACAGGCTGTGTAGTGTGTTCCAGATTTCCTAGCTTCTGTGAGTTGACACCCATACTAGACTAGGCTTTGGTGATGCAGCTGTTTTTGAGTCATTTCTGCCCTGTAAGCAACCCCTCATCCATACTTACATAAGTAACCTCAACAAAACTCACTGGTTTACCATGGTGGACTTTGGTCTGTTGTTGGCTCCCTATCTGAGGTGAGCAAAAATGAACATGACTTCCTGCGAAGTCTCGTCACACAACACCGACTAATCCTGTATGTCCCTTTGTAATAGTGGTTCTTTATTGGTTCCTATGTCTAATCTTTCACCAGATGGTAAAGGATAAGTGTTGTATTTGGCTTTATATTCCTAAAGCATAGGCACTAAATAAATTATTCTAACAAATAATGGTTATGTTTTAGTGTGTGTTTTTTCTTATATACTCTCAACTTGCCTTGAAATATTCACTCAGTATCTGCAATACAGATAAATGCAAAATGAGTTTTACATTTGGAAAACAAATTTTCCAAAGAAAGAAACCGGAGAAGAAAACAATGATCTAGGTTGTTTCCCTAAGTAATCCTGGATCTTAGAAGGCTGGGGCAGAAAGGTCCTGAGTTCCAGCCTGGACTACACAGTGAAAGCTTACCACAAAACACCCAAACAAACAAAGAAATTAAAACCAAGGTGGGAATAGAAAATGGAAAGCAACTGACACTTGTCTCCACTACAAAAGACAAGTCCAGATCTCAGAGATAGTGTGCCGTAATTGAACTTTAAAGGAAAGAATTAAAGTTAAGACTACTACTTATCTACTCAATGAAATGTCATCAACAAATATTAAAAAATGGTAGAGGTATGACTTTCAAGGGAGTTACTACCAAAAAAAAAAAAAAAAAAACCCTCATTCTGATCAGAAAACTATCTGTGATCAACTAAGTAAGAGGAATGTTGAATGCTGGGTTGGGTACTCACTAAAAGAGGTTTCCATTCTCAGATCCACTCAGACAGGAATCTGCATCTGAAAGGCTTCCAGTTAAGACAGCCATTTTGAGTAAACATGAGCCAATCAAGGAAGTGCTTTTGCCAAAATCCTGAGCAGATTTTCATGAGTATGTGAAGAAGTCAGATCACTGTATGGAAAGGTCATATTCTGAACTGCTCTCTACTTTGAAGAGGTTAAGAATTACTTTTAAGTTAATTAACTAAGGCTTATGTGTGCACCAGCAGAAAGCATGCTGCCAGACAAACATTTCTATACAGAATGTGCATGTGTGAGTCTGTACATGTGTGTGCAGTGCCTACAAAGTCTACAAGTGGCATTAGATCCTTTGAAGCTGGAGTTTCAGGTAGCTGTGAGCTGCTATGTAGCCTCTGGGACCTGAACTCAGGGCCTTTGCAAAAGCAGCAGGCACTCTGAACAGCTGAAACATTTCTCCAGCTTCTAATGGAGTAATGTTAATAAATCTGCACCCTCTTCAAAATAAGTAAGGCTGCCTCTTCCCCATACTGAGCTTGCAAATTAATACTGGCTAATCACTTGAAAAATGTGCTGAGTTGGGCGGTGGTGGCGCATGCCTTTAATCCCAGCACTTGGGAGGCAGAGGCAGGCGGATTTCTGAGTTTGAGGCCAGCCTGGTCTACAGAGTGAGTTCCAGGACAGCCAGGGCTACACAGAGAAACCCTGTCTCGAACCCCCCCCCCCCCAAAAAAAAGATGTGTTGAGAACTGTCTTCTATAGCAGGAAGAAAGTGAGTAAGGAAACGATCTTCAAGATCAAATGCTGCTGTTGGGTAGCACCCCTGCCAAGCCTGCACACTGTAGTAAAGTTTACCTTCACGGTAGATGTTAAGAAACTACTTCCATGGATTTTAGGAATCGGGGACCCTGTTCCTTGGGAAGCCTGAGAGGTCACTGGGAGCTTGCTTGTAGGACTTCCTGATAAGCAAGACAGATATAAAAATTATGTATCAACAAAATAAAGTTTACAAGATGTAATTTTAAATCATTTTCCCCCATTCTTTGTTTCCAATTATTTACTGTTCATTTCTAAGGTTTAAAAATTCGAAACACGCACGCACCT
This sequence comes from Arvicanthis niloticus, assembly GCF_011762505.2. NCBI lineage: Eukaryota > Metazoa > Chordata > Mammalia > Rodentia > Muridae > Arvicanthis > Arvicanthis niloticus. The sequence continues at coordinate 6,487,317 of NC_047669.1, read as the reverse complement.
GTTTCCAAATGCTGCCCGTGCTATCCACAGCCATACAATGGCTTTCAAGGTCTGATAAAAATAACTCAACTATCAATAGTGAATAAGTTTAGATCTGAAGAGATATTCCATAACTTATTTCACCTACCAACTTGCCTCTTCAGAGTTGTGGCTGATTCCTAAAACTAACACGTAGCCACAAAGACAGTTCAGCATACCTAAATATGCTAGAAGCAGTACTTCTCAAGTGATGTCTACATGGAAACCCCTCTAACTGCTAAGCGTGAAACCAAAACACCTATGTGGAAGCCCACTATATACAGTAATGTGTGGGGTGGGAAACAGACTCATTACTTTAAAATCATTCACTTCATTTTATTCCTTTTGACTATTTCTCTTAGCAAGGGAAGATTATACCTTAGGAACATGTGTATAAACATGGGTTAAATAAAAGAAATGGATACAATGTTAGTAAAAGAATATTAAAAACCAAGATTAAAACCAGAAACCCTGACAGGCACCATGCAGCTGTGCTGAACTACAGGGACGGTGTCGGTGCAGACATGATTCTAAATCCGAAACACTGAACTTTCACCCACAGTAAATCTGCCTCAAGAAACAGTATGGAGTTTCATTTATATACACTCACTTATTATAGACGGATTTTATCATTAATAACAGATCAAATTCTTTAGATGGCACAAATAATGCTTACCCATACCTGTGCTTGGAGTGGAGGCTCCAATGCCCTGCCCAGGCTTATCGACAATAACATGAGGGTTGTTGACACCAGAACTGGCAGTGCCTTGCTTCAAATGAACTGGAGTGGAAGTTGGTGTGCGAGGCAATGGTGATGGACTTGGAGTTGATATTGGAGAACCTTTGTTAATTAAAGAAAGGAGAGAAACAAAATAAACACAGAATTTAAGTAAGAAGATCCAAAGACTAAGGTAATTAATCAGAAGAGAGAACTGGCCCAGCACTTCAGATACTGAGCAGGGGCTGCACCAGTGTAGCTGACAGGAGTCCAGTCTTACACTGTACATTTGGATAACCAGGACCATTTCTTGACCAGGATCAGCAAATTGAGCAATTAACTAGAAACAGATTCTGGAGCTGGAGAGAGGCTCTGCAGTTAAGACTTGACTTGTTGCTCATCCTGAGGACCTGGGTGTTCAGTTCCCAGCACCCACATGCAGCTCACAATTGTCTGTAGCTCCAGCTCCAGGGGATCTAAAGCCTTCTTCTGCTCTTCATGGGCACCATTTATATGGGGTTCCTAGACATACATACAGGCAAAACACTCCTACACATAAAAATTTAAAAGAAAAACAACGTTTAAAAAAGAAACAGTTCTGAGGCTAGTTGAGGTAGCAAATGCCTTGATCCCAGCACTCAGGAGGCAAAGGCAGGCAGATCTATTTGAGTTTAAAGCTAGCTTGCTCTACATATCGAGTCCTAGTTAGATACACAAAGAGATCAATCTCAAAAATATATATATTCTCTAGGCCCACTCTTAACCCTACTGAAAGTAAGCCTACATTTTAACAAGATCCCCTGGCATGTACATTAAAAGTCTAAAAGTAGGCCAGGTGTGGTAGCATATGCTTTTAATCCCAGCACTCAGGACTCGGAAGAATTTCTGTGAGCTGGAGAAAAAAAATCTTTGCATTCTCTTTTGGTGTTACTGACCAAAAGTCAGCCCAGATTGGAATTCTCTACTTTTTTCTCTATTAGTCTTCCATTGTCTCTGACGGTTGTATGACTCTGAATCTGTCCCTGTGTGTCTGTCCCTAAAAAAGCCTCCTTCCTCTCTTTTATTGAAAAGCACAGGATGTATCACACAGGTAAGAAATGAAGGATATTTATATAAATCTTTAAGTTTTGTCTTTAATCTTTAAGTCACTTACTCCAACTGACCCCAACTGAGATTTAACAAGCAAGTCTCAGATCTTTTGTTCAGCATTTATGATGAATATTCATTTTAGAGGATTGTTTTTAACCAGTATTTTGTTTTTGGCAAATGATCATAAGAACATTCACACAAATGATATACATACAACCACGCATGTACTAGGTCAGAGACATGAAGAACACATAATTTAAGATTACAGTTACATGCAGGAGGTGGTGGCATACATCTTTAAAACCAGCTCTTGGGAGGCAGAGGCAGACCAGATCTCTGTTGAGTTTGAGACCAGGCTGGTCTACAGAGTAAGTTCCAGGACAGCCAGGGCTACAGCTACACAGAGAAACCCTGTCTTGAAAAAAAACCAAACAAACAAACAAACAAACAAACAAATGAGCAAGCTTAGGCTGTGAAATCTCACCAACAAGGCTACTTAAACAACACAAATGGGGAGACCTGTAAGGGGCCTCACCCTAAATGAAGAGCTACAGGCAAGTAAAACTGCCAAGAAAGCGCTTCCCCAGGCATGAGCACCCTAAATTACTACCCAATCTCACATGATCAATCCAAAAAATATACACACAAGCAACACTAAAGAGACTCAGCAGTTTACATTTAATGTAATCACACACACACACATACAACTTATGCACACAATAATAATTAAAAAATAAAAGGCCAAGAACACATGGGAAGGGCTGGAGGGATAAGGAATAAGGTAAACATACTTTTATATTAAAAAAAAAAAATCCAAAAAGCAGTATTTTATATCCACAACTACTGTATTTTGGTATGATAAATCTCTTAATACCACAGGCTGGTATTTATAATACTGAATACTCAAAGAAAATCAGTAAGTAAATAGCTAGATTGAGGAATTCTATTTCTGATTTGGAATCTATTTAGAACAGGAAAATGTGAGATTTCCTTACAACAGACAGAAATTTCTAACAAGACTATGTATGTCACAGGCAGAATGACAAGCAGTACTCACAAACTCTACGTATGCACAGCTAAACACACTTAATTACCCACTCCACCCCACACCATCAAAGTTGTCCTCTGTAAATTTCTCCAAGCCTCAAATCAATTTACACGTTCAGCCTACCCTACTTCTGAATCAGGAAGTTTCAAATTTGAAATTTACATTTAAATATAATCACACACACACACAAACACACAACTTATGCACACAACAATAATTTAAAAAAAAAAAAAGGTCAAGAACACATGGGAAGGGCTGGAGAGATAAGGAATAAGGTAAGCATACTTTTATATTAAAAAAAATTTTTTCAAATTTCTTAGTAGCAGATTAAATTACAGGATAGTTACCCTCTGTTGATTGTAAAGATTTGTATCATACTTTTGCTTAGCTATCCACAGACAGCAATAAATACTTCCATTTTCCTTCTTTTAAGATTTATACAGAGGGGCTGGAGACACAGCTCAGCAATTAAGAACACTGGTGGCTCTTACAGAAGACAGTTCCCAGCACCCATACGGTGGTTCACAATGACCTGCAACTTCAATTCCAGGGAATAACTATCTTCTCCTGGCCTCCACAGGCATACACGTGATACAGCAACATACAAGCAGCTAAAACATTCATACATATGAAATAAAATCATAACGTGATCCCCCTGTTTAGACAACTGCCCCTTCCTGTCTTTCCTGAAGTACAGCCAACATAAGTATGTTCCCATTAGTTCTTTGGTTAACATGAATGTGAAATTGTCACAAGACAAAGGTCCTCGGCAAAAAGGAAGTCTCAATGACTGATCAAAAGAGCAACAATTTTCTAGCAATTTTCTAAAAATAAAAGGCAATTCAATTCCACACCAACTCAACCCTTAGAAGGAAGTCGAAGACCTCTGCTTCTCTTCAAATTCAACTCCAATCTTAAAATACAGCAGAACACAACCGCAGTGAGTACCTTGGGCCTCATATCTTCACCCTACTCAGAAATTCTGTCCATATAAATGACTTGGGCTTTTCTTTGGGACAGCTTTGCCTACCAACAGCGGTTAGCTGTCCTTTGATACACATGGCAATGTAGAAGCATCTGTCTGAACTGGGTATGGTGGCTCTCACCTGTAATCTCAGCATTTGCAAGGCTGAGTAAGGAGGAACACCCTGAGTTTCTGGCCAGCCTGTGCTACACAGTAATTTCCAGGCTAGTTTGATAGTCTGATATTTCCCCACCTAGTCAGTGCCACCCACATTATCTCCAGCACATGCTCCGAATACCTGAGACAATCTTACAGCTCATGGTGATGGGCTGAAAGGACTTGCCAGGTGACTCAGGATTAGGCATCTGACTTTGTGGCACAATTTTGCAGCTCGATGCGATGGGCTGGAAGGCAGAATTGCCATGTGAACTGAAGGTGACCTTCTGTGCTGTTGTCACTTTAGTGGGTGTTCTTTCCAATGAAGATGGTAAAGAATAAAATATACTGTGTCTCTCAGTTTCAGCGCTGTCTGGGAATCCTGTTTGAAATGTAATGACAAATGATAAAATCAATTACTCTGAAATACTTTCCAGTTATGGGAAATAAACAAAACTGTTACCACATTATTCAATATTAGTTCAAAACCTATTTAAAACAACTGTCAGCATAAAATAAATATCTATTACCCCCTTGGATATTTTTGGTAGAAAATAAATCCTGTGTTCAGACTCCTAACTTAGGTAAAAGAATCAGGGATATGATAGTTGACCTTTGTTTGTCAACTTAAGGTCACTAAGACACACCTGTGTATCTGAGGGAATTTCCAGAGAAGTTTAACTGAGACGCCCCACTCTGATGTGAGTGGAAGCATTCCCCTGGTCGGTGACAAGTCATTAATACAGAGTTCCAGGAACACCATGGACCAGCAGGGAGCTTACTGTCGTGATGAGCTTGAACATGTGCTTCATAGGCCTTTGGGACTCGAGTTTAGGAGGAAAGAGAGAGAGTTTGGATCTGCGGCTAGGAAAGCCCTAGGATGCTGTGACCAGAGTCTAACATAAAGGCTGTTCTAGGGACTACAGAGGACCAGATTGCTGACAGGCAAAAAGACTGTGTTCATGGGGCTTAAGAGGGAACTAAGGACTCTGCTGAGAACTGGATTAGAAGCTGTTTTGTGTTGTGTTCCAGTAAGCAAACATACACATCAAAACTAAAACAAACCACTACCAACACTGGCTGCTTTCTATCCCAGCCCTGGTAATTTGAGTGAGGTTAGATTTAAACTCCAGACTAAGTTGACTGCAGAGGAAAGAGTAAGGTAGTGCAGCACTCAGGCTGTCTCGAGTGATCATTCTCTGTGTGTACTGAGGTTCACAATGAGAACTCAAAGACAGAAGGTGTGCGTTTGGTGAGTTAAGGGGCATGAGCTCAGGGTAGAGAGAACAGGTGCTCTCAAGGCAGCAGCCATTGTGAAGGAGGCTAACACCATGAAGGAATGACCTCACACTCGCACCTAGATGACAGGAATATGACCTAGAATATGGGACTCCACCCGTGGAGGGATAAATAAGCAAACCCATTGCAAAACCTGAAAAGACAAAGCCTGCAGAAACCCTGTTCAAGGCCACACAGGCTGCTGGAGCTATATGGTCCAAGGGTGTCAGGCTGTATCTCAAACTGGCAGCAAAACCATGCAGCATCCACATGGTGCTCATTTTACAAGCACACAAACTCCAAAAAGTATAGGAGATGGAAACAGGACATAGGACATGGATAAGACTCAAGGTTGTTGGAGCCCAGATAACAGACATGAAACTATAGGATTTGGTATTTGCTTTGGTATTTCTTTGCTAGGCCTTTATTCCTTCCGTTTGGAATGAGAGTGTTCACTCTGTAGCACTGTATACTAGAAGTATACAGAACTTCTTTGATTATACAAGGTCCAGTTAAGAGACTGCCTTGAGTCTTAGAAGAGACTTTGAATTTGGGCCTTTGAGCAATGTTAAACCTGTTAAAGCTTTGGAGATCAATGAGGCTAAGGAGAGCATTAATGGTTAAATGCTGTTAACCACTGCCGCAATGGTTAAGAGCATTTGCTACTCTTGCAGAGGACCAAAGTCTGAGTTAATACCCACACTGGGCAGCTCACAACTGCTGGTAACTCCAGCTTCAAGGGATTTGACACTCTTCTGGCCTTAGTGGGCTCCTGCACACATTGGGTACACACAAGCGATGTACATACATCAAAATAAATCTAAGAACTCACAGCACTCGGGAGGCAGAGGCAGGCAGATCTCTGTGAGATCAAGGCCAGCCTGATTGACTAAGGAAGTTCCAGGACAGCCAGAGCTGCACAAAGAAACCATGTCATAAAAGCCCAAAATGAATTACTAACAGAAAAAAAAAAAAAAAATACTTTGGAGACTCTTGAGAAGTCGTGCATTTTCACTCTGAGATGAATGTAAGCCTATGAGGGATATATGGTAAGGGTTCAAAAATAATGTTGCAGCTAGAAAGATGGCTCAGCAGTTAAGAGTACTTGTTCTCTTCACAAACATCTGTAACTTCAGTTCCAGGGGGTCTGATACGCTCTTCTGATCTCCATGGGGACCAAGCAAACATATGGTGCACATATATACATAGAACCAAACTATTCACATACATAAAATAAAATAATCTAAAATCAATGCATTTGTAAGTCACGGTGACAGAGAGATTCTCATTGTTGACTAGATTTGGAGTCACTAGGATAAGTACATCTGAGGGAGTCTTTGAAGAAATTTTCAGACAGGTAGAGATGTGTGTGTGTGTGTGTGTGTGTGTGTGTGTGTGTGTGTGTGTGTACATGCATGTGGTTGATGCAGGTGCCTTCTTCCGTTGCTCTCACTGAACATGGAGGTCACCAATTTGGCTGTACTGGCTGGCCAGTGAGCTCTAAGAACCTACCTGTCTCTCGACCCCAGTGAAGGGTTACAGAGATAAACTGCCTCATCTCATCTAGCCTTAATATTGACTGGCATCTGAACTTAGGTCCTCATGCTTGCATGCAAAGCCCATTATAGCTGAGCCAGCTTCTCTACTCTCCTCAGGTTTACCTGAACAGATTACTCCTCCCAGGTATACCTGGGAATCAACTGCTTATATATAAAAACTTAAATAAACATTAATACATTTATATTCTTATTGAATGATAAGATATCATAAAATATGATAAAATGTTGATATTGAATGTTTTTTTTTTTTTACAGAAGATTGAATATGTAACATTAAAGTCTCCTGTTCACACAATGAGAACCTGAATCAGAAAGTTTTCAGCAAAGGATAAAAATGAAGGGGCTGGAGATGCCTTTGCTTTAAGAATACTGATTGATTGCCCCAGGGGGTTGCAACCCAGAAGCTGAGAGCCACTCAGAGGACCTGGGATTGATTCCCAACCTCCACAAGATGGCTCACAAGCATCTGGAACTCCAGCTCTAGGGGATCTGATGTCCTCCTCTGACTTCTGTGAGCACAGGGTGTGCATGTGGTGAACAGACATACCTATAGCCAAAGCACTCGGGGACAGTTAACAAAATAAGATGTTTAAAAAGGATAAAAATTCAGTGATTATTGTAACCTTTCACCCTTCTAAAATGTAGAAATTTATGAAAAACTTATTACCAAGAAGGCGTAAGTTCAGCTATTTTCATAGTAGAACTGTAAGCTAGAAGCAGCATGCCTATTTAATCTGAGCTGCTGCAAGCAGAAGTCAGATATTCACACATGAGAATGCCCAGAGAGTGATTCTCTCAACAAAGACCAGTTACCTTCTCCCACAGGGGCGGCAGATGCAGGCTCAGGGGACCGGGGCACTGGTGAGGCTTTCACTGGGGCTGGAATCGTCAGGGATGGAGGAGGGGCATCGGATATGTCTGACTCAGATGACTGAGGATAAACGTAGTCTTCACCAAGTGAATGGCGATGAAGCTCAACATCCACTACCTACACAGTGCGGGACAAGCAGGCGCATGAGTCCATCATCAGTGCGACAGAGCTCAAGCCCGTCCAGAAAGCAGGTGAGTCTAACCACATCCCAGCAGACAACTGCAGTGTCCAGAAGGAGATGTTCATCATCCACTTTAATACAAGGACACCTTGGTGGAGTCCCTGTCCTCCCACTTACTGCTTCTACAGCTTACAACACTCTTCCCCTATGGCCACCTTCCTACCAAGACATCTCAAGCGTCACCTCTCAGGGTCACCTCTCAGGAAGACTTTCCCCAGCCACTGTGACTTAATGTAAGTTCCCCATTCACCAGCCTCTCTTCTTTAGCACACCTATTGTAATTGAGATTGAAACTGTCTTATTTGCTTCTTTGTTTAGTGTTTACTGTCTGTGCTGGTTACTTTTTGTTAACTTAATATAAGCTGGGGTCATCTGGGAAGAAAGAGCCTCAACTGGGAAAATGCCTCCATCAGGGGTAAGCCTGTCGAGCACCTTTAATACTTGGTGACAGAGAGCTCAGCCCACTATGGACAATGCTACCCCCGGGCTGGTAGTTCTGAGTTATGTAAGAAAACAGGCTGAGCACACCATGAAGGACAAATTAGGAAGCAGTAATGGTTCCTGCTTCAGTTCCTGATTCCAAGCTTTTGCTTGAGCTTCTGTCCTCAGTGATGAGCTGTGACAGTGGCTCTCAACCTGTGGTGGTGACCCCCTAGGGTGAGCCAGATGACCCTTTCATTAGGAAGGTTGAGAACCACTGAATTATGACTTGGGAGCTATTAAATGAAATAAGTCCTTTCTCTTTATGCCTTTAGCATAGCAAAGAGACTGAGTCACTATCCTTATGCTCAAAGCCATCTAGAGTAACCCCGCAAGAACAGAGATTATCTCAGTTATGTCTTCAGTCCTAGTATCTGACCAGTGAAAGCACACTGAAGGTACTTCGTATCTTCTGGTATCATAAAGTACACTGCTATAAACTCAAGATTTAGCTAGCTAGTTATGATGATTGCAGATATACAGTAAATACAAAAGCACAAGGGTAGAGAATAAAACTGGAAGCCTTATATTTTCCAAGTTCCAAAGCTTATTATAAAGCATGAGTTATTAAACAGTATTTGGAACAATAAAACAGACACCTGGACCAACAGAATAAATTACAGGTATGCCAAGTTATCTTTAAGTGAAGTATCAACCACTCTGAAATAAAAAGGCCAGTCTTTTCAGTAAATGGAGCTAGGAAAACTGTGTATCCACATATAAATGAAGTTGGAACTTATAGTATAACCAAGTTAACTAAGTGCGTACACATAAGAGCTAAAAATGGGCCAAGGAGATAGCTCAGGGTAAAGGTCTTGCCACCAAGACCGATGACCTGAGTCCCATCCTCCAAACCCAGAGTGGAAGGAGAGGACCAACTCCCAGAAGTTGCCCTCTGCCACACACAAGCCCTGTGCTAAAACAGGCGCTCAGAAGAAAATACAGGGGATGCCTTGACCCTTACTCATCATTCAGCTCTTGGACAGTAAAAGCACAGGCAAAAATCCCACAACCTAGCATGAGTAAGACTCTGATTTTCAGGCTAGAGAGATGGCTCAGCAGTTAAAAGCACTGATTATTCCTCCAGAAGATCTGGGTTCAATTCCTATCATCTACATAGCAGCTCACAACCATCTGTAACTCCAGCCCTAAGGCAATAACCTTTTCTGACCTCCTCAGGCACCGGGTACGAATGTGGTACACATGAATATATACAGACAAGATACTCATAGATATAAAATAATAAATCCTTTTTAAAAATTAAAACAAAAAGGGTTTTTTTTCCTTTTAATTTCTTTTCTACCTTTATTTAATTGTGTGTATGTGGATGCCCGAGGACAATCTGCAAATACTAGTTCTCTCCTAGCCCCAAGTGTATTCTAGAGATGAAATTCAGATCACAAAGGTTAGTGGCCAGCATTTTTAACCTACTAAGCTATCTGACAGTCTATTAAAATGGGACATTTTCATGTATATATAAACACACATGTTCATGTATATTCACACAAGTTGCTCTGGTCATGGCCTTTAGCATAACAATAGAAAAGAGACTGAATCATTATCCTGGCCAAAGGATTTGAACAGACGTTTCCTGAAAGAAAATACTATCAACAAGCCCATAAAAATAATGCTTGCTATCACTAGTCATCTTAAAATGCCAACCCCTTTACAACTGTAATAGTGACTACCTGTAACTTAAACCAGAAAAATAACAAGCACCAATAGAGATGTGAACAATCTAGACGCCATACTTGTGGTGACAATATAAAATTCCATAAAAGATGCCATTCAAAATACTGAAAATAGCATTAGCGTAAGATGCAATTTCACTTCTGGATATATGCCTAAATGAACTGAAAACAGAAACCAAATGCTATGTGTAAGCCCCACTATTACAACAGCCAAAAAGCAGATTCCACCCAAGTGTTCATGAACACATGAAAAACAAGCAACATGTGCACACACAAACAGAGCATATTTAGTTTTAAAAAGGAAGGAGGGCAGGAGATGACCCACTGGTTAGGCGTGCTTACTGCTCTTGCAGATCACTGGGATCAATTACTAGTTCTCCATGTTAGTTAACAACTGCAAGTAAGTCCAGTTCCAAGGGATCTGAGGCCTTCTTCATACATATGGTACACATGCATGAAGGCAAAACACTCACATATATAAATACAAAATTAAAAGGCTTAAGGGGCTGGAAAGATGGCTCAGTGCTTAAGAACAGGACCGGAATTCAATTCCGAGGACCCACATCAGGTGGCTTGCAACCACCTATAACTCCAGCTCCAGGGGACTGAATCTTCTGGCCTCTGTGGACACCTATACACACACGGCACATATTCAGATACACACTTATACAAGATTAAAAGTAAAGTAAGTCTTAAAAAAAAAAAAAAAAAAAAAAAAAAAAAGCAATTTTTCTCTTGTGAAGGACCTTTGTTCAGGTCCCAGCACGCACATGGTGACTCACAAGTATCTTTAATTTTAGCTCCAGGGGATCCACCCTCAATCTGGCCCCTAAGGACAACTAGGCACACATGTCCTTGAGATTTTATATATATATATATGCGCACAGGTAGAAAGTTCATGCAAATAAAAAATGTGAAGATAAATCTTAAAAAGGGGGGATGGGCTCACTGTCTCCTACAACATAGACAAACCCTGAAGATCCTGCATGTCCTGCAGTGAGGGAGTTAAAGGAAGCCAAATGCTCTGTGAGTCCAACCACATAAAGGAGGCAGGTCACACGGACAACAAGGAAAGCAGCAGGGGTAACTTCTAAGTATGGACTCGTAAGATGAAAACAGCTCGGGAGATGGCTGACATCACTGTGAACATATTTCATGTCATTGACGTACATGTTGGAAATGGTTCAGATCCTGAAACTGTCATATTTTAAACCACAACTAGAAAAAAAAAAGGAAAAAAAAAAACATACTAGGTGGGGTGGAGGAGAAAAATCAGCTCAAAAAAACAAAACAAAAAACCCAATACTCATCTTGTTGTTGTTAAATAAAAATAATAGTCAGCTGGGGTAGTCACAAATCCTAGCACTCAAGAGGCTGAGGTGGGAAGTCTGGATTTGAGGTGACCTAGGCTATGAGGTGTGACCCTGTATTACACATGTGAACTGAGTACAGCATGCACATATGCATGCACACGCACACACACACACACACACACACACACACACCGCCCCCCCCACACTCCCATGAGCACAACACCTTCCCCCATACAGGGCTGAGCAATGGTACGTACCGTCTCTGCACCCAGGGTCTGTAGGCCAGTGTAGGTTCTATCCAGCTATTCAAAGATAAAGGGGACACATTAGACTTCACTGTGATCATGAAACTGAGCACCTAACACCAGTTCACTGCAAGCTGATCCTCAATACTCTGGGGGAAATTTGAGTAAAGTCAAAAATTAATCATGAAGTTTTTATAAATTGTACACTTTAGAAATCCATTCTAAGGGCAATCCGAAAATGAGGCTTCACACAGGTTTTCTGCAGCCTTAAATATAAAGAAAAAAACCAATAAAGAATGTTTCACTAAATCACATCAGGTCAACTTGTACAGTATTAGGTGGCACTGAGATAAGCTGATAAAGTTGTGTAAAAATATTTCAAATGGCAGGCTACAGAAATACACATGCAACTGCACATAGTGTGTAGTTACAAAGCAAGATGGGAAAATTATGAATGAAAATTTAAAAGGAACAGTTAACATTAAATACTTGAAATACACTGGCACCACAGATTTATTTTTAAAGCAAGGAGTATAAACTGAGGGAAGGAAACTAACAAGAGTTTACAATTACATTGAAATTCTTACTACTGCAGCATTTCAATTTATATCCCACGCTAAAAAAAAATAATTATTTTGATATCTTATCAGTACAAACACTGTATAGTAAGACTAAAAGGAAAAACAGTAAGTAGGGCAGAAAAACAAAAATACACAAGACTAAGTGAATCTGGGTGGAACAGTAAGCATGGGCTCTAAGGGTCAACGACTGCAAACCAGGGCAGCTGTACAGCAGCTCATACAGGCAAGGCCATTCAGTCCGCCATACTCTGATGCTCTGAAGCTTAAAAGCAGTAACACAAGTAATGGTGGTGACAGATTTCAGATGTGGCTTCAGGGGGGACACAGAGAAAGAAGTTTATTAGAAGAGTTACCAATGCCAAGGACAGAGAGAGAGCAGTATGGCTGGCTGTTATGGCTGCTCAAGCCCACATAATGACAGACAGCATGATAGGGGCAATGGAGGAAGGAAACCAGAGCCTATACGATGACAGCCTCTTCTCATATCTTCCTGATTCCAGGATGGGAGGCAGGGAGGTGGGACAGGGACACGATGTACGGTCACTAATACCTGCTTTGGAGTGGGTACTTTTCCAGGTGAGAGATCCTGGCAGTTTGAGTTATATAGAGAGAGTTAGGTGTTAGTAGGGTACCTATGGGCATCTGTGGTGGGGGAAGGATACTGCAGGTTCTGTGGCCTGAGCAGCGAGTCTGGGTTGTCTGGATCCTGAGATCTAAAGGTTTACCATTTAAGCTCTTAGCCAAGACGACAGCTGCGCAAAAGACAAGCGCAGCTGTAGGTTATATCCATGCCTCTAAAGATAGAAATAAATATCTCTATAACCTGTCTAGTCTCCGTGGGCACCTATGCAGACACATAGTTAAAAAATAGTAAATTCTTTTTTTAATGTACTTTACTATAATTTTAAAATACTGTTCATTAGGACTAGGTGTGGTGGTACAAACCTTTAATGCCAGTGGTAGGCAGCGGTAGACAGATCTCTGTGAGTTATAGGCCAGTTTGAGCTACATAGTGAGAACCTATCTCAAACATGAACACAGCAAACAACCAAAAAACTGTGTCTCAAATAATCTTCCACTGAGAACCAGAAAAAAAAAAAAAAAAAAAAAAACATAACAGGTAAGAACTATGTAAACACGCCCCTTAGTTGATGAATTAGGGCTAGATCCACTGCCAAATAAAATGGTATGCAGTGAGTAACTGGGGCTGGAGAACTGGCTCAATGGTTAAGAGTACTGAGCTATTGCAGAGACTTGGCTTCTGTTCCCCACACCCACATGGCGACTTGTAACTCTCTGTAACTCCACTTTCAGGAGATCTGATGCCCTTTACTGGTCTCTGTGGTCACTAGTCAAGCATGCTGTGCACATACATACATTCAGGCAAAACACTCATATGTAAAAAATAAAATCATGTATGTTTTTAAAAACCAAAAACTATTCAAGACCTTTCCTGCAAGAAATGGTAGGGGCAGCGCCTGCCCTTCTGATCAAAGGCCCCAAGCTTTAAAGCTTCTTTCCATTCCCCCCTAAGCCCATGAAAACACACGCTGGAGAAACAGACAGTGCTTGCTGTCCATCATCAACAGAAGGAAAATCCCAACGGCTCAGAGTAAAATAGAGACATCTGTACAACAAAGGTAACAAAGACGAAAACTCTTCAGATACATTCAACTTTATTTAGTTCAGTTTTTGGGAGCTCAAATGATAACCACAAAAGGGTGACCTGAGGAAAGCACACTGTTGGATTAAATCACATATGAATGACACAACTTACTGCCTCTACTACAAAGAATCCAAGAAGAACTTTGAGAATGATGGTCTTCCAATGATAGTATTTACATGTATTTATTATGTAATTGCAAAAAAAAAAAAATTTAAAAAACAAATACAAAACACAAAGCAAACAAAAGGGAGCCGAAAAACTGGCCACAATATTATTATTTCAGTTAATCCAACATTTTGGTATTATTTGTTTTGTTTTAACCTTTAAAAAAATTATACATGGTACTGAGAATTTCTTGTACATGCTAGCCAAGTGCTCTCCCACTCCTACGCTACATCAGAGCTCTAAAAGCTGTTTTATTGTTTCTATTAGTGCCGGAGGTGGAATCTAGTGTCTTACTCATTGAACACAGACTTGTACATGCTCATACTCTTTTGCATGCAGTGCCAATGCTCTGCCTTCGTGTACTGTAACACTAATTATATATGCTATATATATATACATATGTTTAAGAGATAGGAATTATAATGGCTCTATAATAAGCTTCATGAACTAATAAAGGATCTCGATTTCAACGATTACAAGTTTACGCATTGTTGCCCAAATATGTTCACTTACCTTAATTTTCATGTGAAAATTAATTTATTTAATTTTCTAGTAACAGGCTAGAGCAACAGGGTCTCGAGCAACATATTAATGGTATGTTTGATAAAGAATTGAATCTTTTCTTTACTTGGAGTTAGTTCGCCTTTTTAGAGAGCACATAGTGTCAAATAGCTGCCTCCCCTGCTTTGAGGAGAAGACGGCTGCAGCCGTAAGCATCATAAGCTCAAAGGATTACCCTGCTTCCACCATCTGAAGCCACGATCCTTGGGGTCAAAGCAGGTAATGCAAACAGACACTGTGTTTCTAAGGAACAATGCTCTGCTACAGTACCTTCAGATTGTGTATGATATCTATCCGCTTGTTCTGGCTGTCCTTAAAGTGGACTTGCACTCTGACAGGAAACTCACCCCAGCCTCTTCTAGTCAGATGAAAGGGGGGCTCTCTAGGGAAAAGCAGAAATTTTACACATTCACCTGTGTTTATAGTCTCATTCTAAAAAAGTTTTCCTAAGAGAAATTCACATCTTCCCCAAAACCAATTAGGTTTCTTCATGAGATGCTAAATCATGTTGAGTTACACATACACACACACACAGAGCTAATAAAATTGTAACTCAAATCTACATAAAACTTATTACTAAATAATTATAGATAAGAGGTACAAACTGTATAATCCAAGGTCGTTTCTTAAATGGAACTAGTATGAAAATGTGACACTACAGTGTTAGAAACCGACTGACAGGCACAGGATGCAAGATGTACATCCCAAACCAAAATAAATCATAATCATGTTCAATCTAAAAGTGGTAACTGAGTTGGTATTATCTGCTAAAAGGACTGGGTAAAAAGAAAGCAAGCTGTTCATAATATGATCTTCCCTACACAGGGGGCTGCATCTTAGAGTGAAGAGTGTATACTTGAATTCTAAGGAACTAAAGACTATTCAGTCACAATATAATTTATGAAGAAAAAAAGGGAAATGAATGAATGACAGGCAAAGTGTTACTAATAGATTTGGCACATGGAGGTTCATTATAATCTTTGCTTTTGTGTACATGTAAAATTTTCCATAATAAGAAAATTTAGAAATTTAATTGAGATTTTGAAGTATTTCAGATTTGTAAACGGAAAACACCTATGAATCTCTGAGTCAGAATTACTGTAATTAGATGCTAAGATTGGGAGGGAAGGCATTCTGTGGCATAAGCTTTTGGAAAACTAAGACATGATTTGAGTTAGGTCAGAGTCTCACACAACAGAACCTGAGAGGAGCCTAACAGACGAGAACTAACAAGCAGATCCAGAAGCAAGCGTCCGAGGCAGAAGTCCTGAATTCAAGAGCAGCCTGGAAAGCAGAGAAAATAACCACGGTAATCACAGCGAGATCAGTCCTCTACATCTGAGCCAGAGTGACTCCATTTTATAGCAAGCTAGTATATAACTGCTCCATGTGCCAGACTACAACAAAGCCAGCCATCCCCCAGGCTCCATGTGTTTGCCAAGAACAGCAGTCTCTAAGGACAAGGACAGAGTACGTGTAGACGACTTTCTGAGTCTGGTTTTGCATCTGCCTTAAATTTGTTCTCTCCACCTCCATGGCTTTAACACCAGAGGCACTACAGGTTTACATCCATTCTGTTGAAACTATCAGTGACCAGGAAAAAACCACCAGCTGTGGCCAACCAGTCTTCCAGTTACTTATATAACTCTTGCTGCACTACTCACTGAAGGTTTCAGCTGGGCATGACTCCTGTGGGCAGTGGGAGGGCCATGGCAGAGGAGTTCAATGCCAGCTAGGCCTATCTGCTGCATGAAAGCTGTAGATTTGGAATCACAATGAATAAATAAATCATTTCTTTACATGGAAGAGCTTCAAAGAACTAAAACGCTTTTCCAAGTTCTTCCTCGGATGAACACTTCTGATTCCCATGGTGACAGTGGCAAACATTCAGAGTTATTTCCTTAATACAAATACTGTTCTGAACCTTTTGGATCTACTAACTTGACCAATGTTCACAACTTCATGAAGCACCATCCTCAGGCACAGTTCAACTGCTAAGGCCACACAGTAAGCACGCAGTAAAACATCAATTCAAATTCAAGTCCCAGGCTACAGAGGCCATGCTCTCACCACCGTGCTAGTTCAAATGCCCATGGTGGCAGATCTCCTCACTAGCCAGTCCTGCTCTAGATGCACAACAGTATGGTAAGCTGCTGTCAGACTGGTGTCACACTAGGCCACTTTAGTCTCATATGCACCGAGCCTAGGGACAGTCCATTAAACTCCCCAAATGAAGAGACCAGGCATTCATTTCTGTAATCTCCACAAAAAGCCTGGCGTCCAACACACTCAGTGAGTCACTTAACAAAGTTTACTCCCAGAGCTCTCAGGAAGCCGGACAAAGGTGGACGTGACAAATGAGCCAAGTAGGAAAACTACGGCTTCCCCGAAGAAACCTGTACACTTCATCAGGTCATGTGATAAGATCTGTTGATCATGAGAAACACATTTGGGCTCTGACTAAAAAGAATTTAACTGTCGTTCTTCAGCAGGTGTATCAAATTACATCAAATCAGTGTAAATCCAATTAATTCTGACACCAGGTACAAGCAAACTTGGGAGTCCCATAGAGAAGATTCTAAGTTATAACTGAAGCCAAGACACAGGCTACTTTTATCACCCTACGTTACACCCCACCAAATCTGGAATGTTGTGTCTCATATTTTAAGAGGAATAAGCTAAGCTGGAGTATGTCACGGTCTATAAACTAGTGATAGGGAGCACAGTACACGTACATACATGACATCTGAAATAAAGACAATGGAAGAGACTCAAGAGCCTCTTTCAAATATTTGAAATCTACTAGAGAAGAAGCATTATGATTATGTCTGGCACCAAGGCACAGACCCATCTTCTTTTCAGCAGTTAGAAGTACACACCTGCAATCCCAGCATGTGGGAGGTTAAGGCAAGAGGACGGCCCACATGAGAGGCCAGTGTGGTCTACATAGTAAGTTCCACAACAGCCAGGGCTACATAGCAAGGCCTTGTCTCAACCCCTACCCCTGAAAAAAGAACTCACAGAAATTTAGGCCTCTGCTCAGTATAATTTAAAACTTACCAGCAAGCAGAGTTACCTCCTATGAAACTGCCTATCTGACAATCTAAGTAACTCATTCTCCATCACACATGAAATGGGTATTTACTAGTTCTAGGAACCATGTTAGATCTTGGGGATGCTACTATTAGTAAGAGATCACAAACATCAAAAAGTGAAAAGCCAAGACTGGGTGTGGAGGCACTTCTTTAAGGCAGAGGCAGAGGCAGAGGGACAGAGAGACAAAAGCAGAGGCAGAGTTCTAGGCCAGTTATGGGTATGCAGTGAGTCAATTATCTTAAAAAAGAAAGACTTCGAAACCGAAAATCAGGGCTCAGATGAGGCTTTGTGAATAGAGTGCTTTTCAACATACATGAAACTGTGGTCTTGATGACACCCAAGACCAAATACACGCATGTACATACTGCCTGCCATATTAGCAGTTGGGAGAGACAAGCAAGAGTATCCCAATACCCTATCTTAAAAACTAGAAAAGAAAGAAAAGGAAGCTCAAAGTCTAATTAATACGGGAGATGCATGCAAATTATTTAGTATATTTAAAAACTTGCTTAAAAACAGAGTAAGTGACCTCTCCATTTTTGAGACAGGGTCTCATTATGGATTTCTGGCTGTTCTAGAACCCGCTATGTACACCAGACTGGCTTTGAACACAACCTGTCTCTGCATCTGAGTACTGGGATTAAAGATGTGCACTACACATCTGGCAGTTTCTGCAACTGTAAGCAGCAAAAGCATACAGTCAAGAAAACTATGATTCAAGCTTGACACTCAGGTTCACTCCTCAGGACCCACATGGAATGTCAAGTCTACATATGTATCTCTGTGTGTGTGTGAGTGTACATGTGTGTCTGTAGATCAGATGTCAACCTCTGGTGTATTCCTCAGGATCCATTCAATATTTTTAAATGCTTTTTAAAAAGCGTATATTTGTGCATGTCTGTAAAAGTAACAATTCAAAACGTAAAGAAGGGCATGCCTATAAAGATACAGGAAGCTTATAGAACACTAAACAGATTGGACCAGAAAAGAAAGTCCCCTTGCCACGTAATAAAAAAGGCATCATACAGAACAAAGAAAGAACATTGAAGGGAAAGGAGTAAGGAACAGAAGAGGCTGAGCTCTCAGAATCACACCCACAGACACTCTAAAAGCCAGAAGGGCCCTGACAGATGTCCTACAGACTCTAAGAGACCAGATACCAGCCCAGACTAGTATATCCAGTAAAATTTTTAATCACCCTAGATGGAGAAAAGATATCCCATGATAACGTCAAATTCATAAGCAATATCTATCTACAGATCCAGCCCTGGAAAAAGTACTAGGAGGAAAATTCTAACCCATGGAAACACAAAAAATAATCTCACACCAACAACACCTCAAGAAGAAAACCACATGGAGCTCCCCCCACCCCACACACTCTCTTACCTGCCCACAACCTGCCCGCCCATACTCTCACACATATACTAAGAAAAACAAAATAACAGAAATTAACAATTACTGGTCACTGATACTTCTCAATTATCAATGGACTCAATTCCCCAATACAAATACACAGGCTAACAAAATGGATGTAGTAACAGGATCGAACCTTCTGCTGCATGCAAGACACACACTTCAACATCAAAGACAGGCGTTAACTTAGAGTAAAGGGTTGGAAAAAGGTTTTCTGAGCAAATAGACCCAGGAAATAAGCTGGTGTAGCCATTCCAATATCTAATAAAACAGACGTCAAAAGAATACTTAGTACTCAATCAAAGGAAAAATCCACCAAGATGATGTTTCAATTCTTAACATCTGTGCTCCAAATAGAGGAGCACCCATCTTTGCAAAAGAAACATTATTCAAGCTTAAATCATACATTGACCCTCACACTTTTATAGTGGGAGATTTTTGGTATCACACCTGCCATGGAGAGGTCATCCAGTCAAAACTTAAAAATAGAAACAATGGAGCCAACAGACGTTTTAAACCAAATGGACAACAGACGTTTACAGAACATTTCACATTTCACCCAAAATCAAAAAAATGTATCTTCTCAGTATCTCATGGAACTTTCTCTAAAGCTGACCACATACTCGGTCACAAAGCAAGCCTTAACAGATACAAGAAAATTGAAATAACCCTCTGTATCCTATCAGACCACCACGGATTAAATGTGGATTTTAACAACAGAAAAACCAGAAAGCTTACATACTAATGGAACTGAACAACTCTCTACTCAGTGACCACTGGTCAAAGTATAAATAAAGGAAGAAATCAAAGACTTTCTAGAATTCAATGAAAATGAAGACAAAACATATCCACACTTATGGGACACAGTGAAAGTAGTGCGAAGATGAAAGTTCCGAGCACTGAGTGCCTACATAAAAAAAATTGGAAAAATCTTATAGTAGCAACTTAGAAGCATACTTGAAAGGCCTAGAACAAAAGAAATGAGCACATTCAAGAGAGATATCAAACTCAGGACTGAAATCAATAAAACGGAAACAAAGCGAACAATACAAAGAATCAATGAAATAAAGAGTTGGTTATTTGAGAAAAACCAACAAGATAGACAAACCTTTAACCAAACTAACTAAAAGGCAGAGAGAGAATATCTAAGTTAACAAAATCAAAAACAAAAATGGGGACATAATAACAGATTCTGAGGAAATCCAAAGAATCAGTCAGAAACCTTCACTCCACAAAATTGAAAAAAAAAATCTAAAATAAATGGATAATATTCTTGATAAATACCACTACAAAGTTATAGCAAGATCAGATAAACCATGTAAATAGACCTATAACCCCCTAAGGAAATAGACAGCCATCAAAAGTCTGACTGCTGCCCATATGTGAGATACACTCTACTAGCTGGACTGCCTCTTCTGTGCTTAGTGGGAGAGGAAACACCTACCTCACAGGCTTGAGGTGTCAGGGTGAGGGGGGATACCCAGGGGGAGAGGAGATATTTAGGAGAAGGGAGGGGGACGGAGGAAGGATTGTGGGAAAGGGTGACCGGGAGACAGCAGTGAGTGGGATCTAAAGTGAATTAGTTTAAAAAACAAAAATTCAGTGAGTGGTAGGATATAAAATATTTCCATTACAAATACATTTTTGCATTTCTTAAAAAAAAAAAAAAAAGTTTCCCAACTAAAAGAAGCCCAGGGCCAGGTTGTTTTAGCACAGAAGTCTACCAGACTTGAAAAGAGCTGATGCTAAGACACCTCAAACTGTCCCATAAAATAGAAACAGAAGGAGCACTGCCAAGTTCATTTTATGAGGTACAGTCATCCTGATATGCAAATCACAGGAAGATTCAACAAAGAAGAGAATTATATAATAATTTCCTTTACGAACATGGGTATAATACCCAATTACAATATTTGTAAGCCAAATCTACGAACTCATAAAAAAGATCATCCACCATGATCAAGTAGGCTTCATCCCTGAGATGTACAATATATGATCAGTCAATGGAATGCACCATATAAACAAACTGAAAGAAAAAACACATGACCATCTCTCTTTAGATGCTGAAAAATCCCTTGACAAAAATCCAACAACCTTTCATGATAAAAATGTTGGAGAGACTAGGGATACAAGGGACACAGACAAACATAATAAGGCAATATGCCAACATCAATAATGCAGTAAGCCAACATCAAATTAAATGGAGAAAAACTCAAAGCAATTCCACTAAAATCAGGAACAAGACAAGGCTGTCCACTGTCTCCATAGCTATTCAATATAGTGCTCAAAGTTCTAGCTAAAGCAACATAACTCAGGGAGACAAGAGGATACAAACTGGAAAAGAAGCCAAAGGATCGTATCTTTATTCCTAGATGATATGACAGTGCATAAGCCAGCCCAAAATTTCTACCAGGGAACTTCTACAGCTGATAAACACCTTCAGCAATGTGCCGGGGTATAAAATTAACCAAAGGGGTGGAGGGAGAAAACCAGACTGAAAAAGAAATTGGGAAAACAACACCCTTCACAATAGCCATGGATAATATAACATATCATGGGCTAACTCTCACCAAGCCAGGTAAAGATCTATGTGACAAGAACTTCAAGTCCCTGAAGAAAGAAATCAAAAAAGACCTCAGAAGATAGAAAGATCTCCCATGCTCATGGATTGTTT
This sequence comes from Arvicanthis niloticus, assembly GCF_011762505.2. Lineage (NCBI taxonomy): Eukaryota > Metazoa > Chordata > Mammalia > Rodentia > Muridae > Arvicanthis > Arvicanthis niloticus. The sequence continues at coordinate 6,465,550 of NC_047669.1, read as the reverse complement.
GGATTAACATAGTAAAGATGGCATCTTACCAAAAGCAATCTACAGATTCAACGCAATCTCCATCAAAATGTCAACACCATTCTTTACAGATCTTGAACAGTCAGTATTATACTTCATTTGAGGAAGAAAAAAAAAAAAAAAAAAAAAAAACACCACAGTATAGCTAATATAATCCTGAACAATAATAACAGAACTTCTGGAGGTATAACCATCCCTGGTTTCAAGCTGTATTACAAAAGCAATAGTAATAAAAACTGCATGGCACTTACATAAAAAACAGACAGGTTGGTAGAATACCCAGACATATCCACACACCTATAGACACCTGATTTTTGATAAAGAAGCCAGAAACATACAATGGACAAAGGAAAGCATCTTCACCAAATGGTGCTGGTCTAATGGAATGTCTACATGGAGAATGCTAATAGATTCTTATCTACCATCCTGCTCAAACTCAAGTCCAAGTGTACCAAAGACCTCAACATAATACCAGATACCCTGAACCGACAGAAGAGAGATTAGGGAATAGCCTTGAACACACTGGTACAAGACACAACTTCCTGAACAGAACACCAACAGCTCGCACTGAGATCAATAATCAATAACCTCATCAAACTGAAAAGCTTCTGTAAGGCAAAGGAGACCATCAATAGGACAAAAGGCCAGCCTTACAAATGGGAAAAGATTTTCACCAACTCCACGTCTACCAGAAAGCTAATATCCAAAATATATAAAGAACTCAAGAAACTAGATATCAACAAACCAAATAACCCAATTTAAAAATGGGGTACAGAGCTAAAAAGAGATTTTTCAACAGAGGAATCCTGAATGGTGAGAATGTTCAAAGTCCTTAGTCATCAGGGAAATGCAAATCAAACCAACTGTGACATTCCATCTCACACCCTTCAGAATGGCTAAGATCAAAAACTCAAGTGACAGCAGATGCTGGTGAGGATGTCGGGCAAGGGAACACTCCTCCATTGCTGGTGGGAGTGCAAACTTGGACAACTGCTTTGGACATCAATTTGGCGGTTTCTTGGAAATTTGGGAATATTTGTAAACCGAGACCCAGCTACGCCGTGACTCCTGAGCATATACCCCAAGGACAAGAAAGTTCTAGTGGAAAAGAGCAACAGGGGCAACAAAGAATCCTTCATATGGAAATAATAGATAATCCCAATGAAGAAGGAGGCAGGCAGGATGGGCTGCAACGGGACTGAGGTTTCAGGGTTTTGTTTTTGGAGACAGGGCTTCTTGCTGTAGCTCTGGCTATCCTGGAACTAGCTCTGTAGACCAAGCTAGCCTCAAACTTACAGAGTTCCTCCTGCTTCTGCCTCTCAAGTGCTGAGATTAAAGGCATTCCCTACTACTACCCTGCTGAACTGAGGTGTTTTTAAGAAAGGAGAAAAGATGGCCCAGAAACCAGAGGTATGAAAAGGACAACACTCTTTCCTAGACCCCAACACGCGCGGGGCAGGGCGGGGGCATATTTGTCACTTTAAGAAATTCAGCAGGGCCATAAATAGAATGCTCTGTGCCACACAGAGATGTGGGAAATTTCACTGACAGTAACAATAAAGTACAAGATAGTAATGGTGTTTGGAGCTGCTAACATTATATAGAAATGTAGAGAATGCACCTAAATAACATAAATTTCACATCAGTACATATAACCATCCCATCTCACTGAGATAACTGTACTAGGTAAGTCTGTGTACAGAAAGAAATACCACAGGATTACATCTGAAACGGTGACATTACGGGGAACCGTAAACATTTCTGTAACGTTAAAATGCTGTATTTAAATATTGGTACCACTTTCTATGCACCGGTCCTTCAAAGGCTACCAACACAGCAGTGACAATATGACAGGAGGTGGCAGGGCCACTTAGAAAAACTGCAGAGGAAAACCATAGCAAAAAGCTATCTGATGACAGAGAGTGGGCACTGAGCGACACATTAATGGTATAAACATTCCTACGGCACATTACAAAGTTACTCACTTTTCTTAAACTCAGTGAACCTTAGTGTGCTCACCTAACTTCCACAAGATCGTTTGGTTTATAGCTAGGATGAAGGAAGAACCAAACTTTCTTCACAAAGTGATTAATGCTAGGCTCTCTCCGCGACCCTCGGACATACACCATCCACTTATGGGTTGACTGGTCATTTTCTTCTCGCTTATCTGGAGGTATGTACCTGGAGAAGAAAGAGAGAGGTGAGTTTCTTCCTTCAAAAATCAAATCATTCATGCTGGTGAGATAGCTCAGTGGGGGAAGGTGCTTGCCACAAAATCTGAAAATCTGAATTTGCTTCCAGATCTCACTTAAAATGATGTCCTGATCTCCACACATGTGCCGTGATGTACAAGTCCATGCATACAAAACTAATGAACATATACACACAATAATAATAAACTTAAAACCTCAACTAATAACTGAGGCTAGAGTAAATGTCTCCGAGAAATGCTCTTGCAGAGGATCTGTGGTTCCCAGAATCCACAGAACGGCTCACAACTGTCTATAACTCCGGTTCTAAGACATTCGATGCCCTCTTCTGACCTCTGTGGGCATACATGTGGTATTCATGAAGACAAAACACATACACACATTACAAATCTTAACAACTAATAGTAAAGATTCCAGCAGTAATTAACAGCAGTCACACTTGACCAGTCTCCAATCCTTACTGTTCCTAAAACCTCCACGCCTACTTAAGTCCCTTCGAGTTTGTTTTCTATTATCAATCACAAATTTTAATTTTAATTTGTGATTATTCTCTTAAGAATAAACAAACTTGGTTTCTTATTGAGTGGGTATCTGAGGTAGAAATACACTGGGCATGACCATGGCACATGACGCCTCTTGATCTTTGGTGGGCTTTGCCTTTCGCCAGCAAATGGGACACCCTTCTTAGATTCTGGTGAAAAACATGAACATGGCCCTGGTCTGATGTGCTCATTAGGTCTCTGTCCTTAGTCCCGCTAGGTACAAGATGTGCCACACCCTGTCCACACAAGCACTGTCAGTCTGCACTTTATCTGCAGGTCAGTTTTAATTGAGGGAGCAGTGGCATTTACAACAATACTGAGCCTTCTTGGCTGTCCGTCTATTGCTCTATTCCTTCTAAGAAAGTATAAAAATTCCTCTTGAAGGGCTAGGCTGACTTTTGTTTAACTTACTGAGCATGTTTTGATTGCTAATAAATATCATTTTTAAACATTATCTAATATGTGGCTTTCCAATAAGAACTGACTTTTGTGTAATGATACCATAGTCAATAACCTTACTAAACTTATATTAATCCTAAAAATAATTTAAAAGTTGGTTTTAAGGGCTGAAGGAAGGTTTGGCAGGTAAAGCGCTTGCCACGTAAGCTTCATGACCAGAGTTCAATCCCAGGAGGCCATGTAAAGGTGGAAGAATGATTCCACACGGCGTCCTCTGATGAAACACACATACATCACACACACACGTAGACACAAACACAAGCACACATATACACAAGCACCACAAACAAAGACATGTTGGAGTGTGTATACACACACACACACACACACACACACACACACACAGAGTTCTAAAAAATGTTTCCCCAAACTTAGACATTTGACAAAAAAATATTCGTGCAACAAATCATGTATCAGAAATGTTTGCTAAATACATTTTTCCTCTGAGTGGCAGACACATTAAGGTAAGGTCTCAGTTCTTAGAGCTGGCTTTGTCCTGGCCATTGGATGCTTCCTACAGAGAAGCATAGAGAGGCAGCTGAGCATGTTCAGCCAGAGACGGATGTAAGCAAGGGCATCCATTTCTGTTCCTTATCAGCTTCTGGACAAATCTCAAAGATCACTATTGGTTCCTGGGCAGATTCTCAGATTTCCTTAGTCTGCGTAAGGAGGTTTATGTTTTATGGCTTGGGCTGAAAAACTGGCTAAACAATCAACACAAACAAAAATACACCTTCAAATGCTCATCTCCAGAATACAGTTCCAGCAATAGGACCCAGCACAGGAAATTGAAAAAGTTTGTTTTCACAAATAGGCCAAAGAAGGTACAGAACTCTGGAACACTACAATGATAGGTACACAGAGACAGTGTTTTTGTCACTGCAGTAGTGGCAGTTAGAACCTGATGATGATCTGAACTGACTACATGTTACGGACTGTCACAGTGCTGTCCCACTGTTTACCCACAAAGAGGATCTTGTGAGATGTAGTGATACTGTTCTGTAAAAATGTCTTCACTGCTGCTAGAAGACAAGACAAACCACAGCTGGTAACACTAGAGAAGGACTGTCAGGTGCAGACTCCTTCAAGATCAGTCCCAGGCAGTCTCTGAACGCTCACTCCACCAAGCATGAATCCAACAAACATATAAGTTGACAGATGCACAGCCAGGAATATTTTAGAACTTTCTACTTCCATTTATTGTCAGATTTATTCACTCATTCATTTACTCACTCACTGGGGCACAGGTGAGAGGAAGTGCATGTGCATGACCTCTGCATAGTAGTTCTCTCTGTTGATGTCTATGTGTGTTCCTGGGTGGAGCCCAGGTCACCAGACCCATGTGGCAAGTGCTTCTTCCCACTGAACCACCTTGTCAGCCCCCAAGCATGGCCCTCTTCCTTTTAATTTCAGCACAGGGGAAGTTGAAGAGGGTGATCTCTATAAGTTCCAGGTTAGCCAGGGCTATATAATGAGACCCTGTCTCAAAAGAAACTAACCAACCAAACAAACAAACAAAAAAACCCAAACTAAGCACACAGTACAATTTTCAGTGTCACTATCAATAAAGCAAAAACTGACTTAAAAGTATTTAGTGTCAAAATATTCATCAGAGAATCAAAAATGAGACCTTTAGTACTTGATGGTAAACACCAGTGACTTTTATGATGTATGATGGAAATCTCTTTGGCTTATCCTCTGGACTCACTAAAAATCTTAATACTAATTTTTTTGTTCATTTGATTGTTTTCTGTTTGTTAAGTTCTGAGATGGGGTCTCACTATGTAGCCCATGCTGGCCTTGAAGTCATACAGAGGAGAAGGAAGAGGAGGAAGAAAGGGAGAAGAGGAGAAAGAGGAGGAGAAAGATGGAGAAAGAAAATGAAGAAAGAGTTGGAGGAAGAAGAGGAGGAAGAAGATGAAGGAGAAAAAAGGAGAAAGAGGAGGAAGAAGATGAAGGAGGAAGAGGAAAAATCAAACCACAAAATGCTGTAACACTTATATCACTAAATTGTACATGTATGTGTATTTTGCCTGGATGCATGTCATGTGCATCGTGTGTGCAGTTCTTGCAAAGGACAGAAGAGGGTGCTGTATCCCCTGGAACTAGTTACAAACAGCTGTAAGCAGCCATACTGGGACTGGGCACTGAACCTGGATCCTCCAGAAGAATCCCCAGTGTTCTTAATCACTGACCCACCTCTTCAGCCCCTTAAATCATTCCATTTCACAATAGAAATACAGGAGTTTTTCAGAAAAAAAGACACTGGTTTGTACTTTGATAGGGATAATGGCAACTAAATATGAAACGCGGATATTATGAAAGTGGAGAAAGACATGTCTTTAAAAGTCAGAATAAAAAGCAATGATAAAACCTTACTACTTTACTGGTTTGCAAATAACTGAATACCCAGGCACATTAGTGCATGCCTTTCCTCCCAGCCCTCTGGAGCGAGTTGTAAGCACTTCTCTAGACCAGTGAGACCCTGCTCAAAAACAAAACAAAGCAAACAAAATGCAAATAATAATAATAATAAATCAAATACCTAAATTTCACATCAAAGTGTAAGCAGCAACAGGGAATCATGGTGTATCTGAACATGAGCTATGCAGGCAGCTGTGGCAGGAACACATGAGCTTGAGGACAGACAGCCTGGCAGAACACTGGCTCGAAAATAAATAAGCAGGATCTGAGTGAGAGATGGCTCGTGGGTTAAAACCATGGGCTGCCTTTCCAGAGAATCCAGGTTTGTTCCCAGAATCCACATGGAGCCTCCCAACTCTGTGACTCTAGTCTTGGGGATCTGACGCCTTTTTTCTGGCCTCAGCAGGCAACCAGACATTCATGTGGAACACGTGAACACAGGCACTCACACACATAAAGTAAGTAACTGGAAGTATAGAAAGTATGCCACCCTGTTTCTCCTACAGTGGCATTCAAGAGTAAACACCTCATCTATCACCAGCAACAGTCACAGATACGGTCCAAGGCAGAACATCACTGAATCAGGGAAACTGAAGATGAACTCGTCTCAGTGCAAGATATGAATACTTCTAGATCGCCATTTACTTTTCAAGCGAGCTAGGAGGAGAGAATCCCAGAGCTCCTCCTGCTCTACCACCACTGCAAAGAGGCACTGCTGGTAAAGTGCTCGTTCTAGAGCGAGTGGCTGACAGGGAAACATTTCCCAGTACTCACTTGGACACGTTGCCGACTACTATTGTTTTCTTGACAAACAGTCGGGAAGTCTCGTCTCCTGTGAGGTCAGCATTCCGTAGTTCCCGTTTGTGGGAGCCAGTAATACTAGACGTGTCCTGAAAGAAATGACATCAACATTTGTGCTCATTAAACAGTATTCAGTAGGGTGCTGACATAATGAAAGTACAAATAAAGTAACTCGGAATGTTTTATCTTTCAGAGAACAGGGTCTTCTACAACCCAACAGGCCTGGGACTCACTATGTATCTCTCATCTGCTCTCCTAAGTGCTGAGTCTGTGGGCGTGGGCCACAACACCAGGCAGCATGGTTGGTATTTTGGTGTTGATGTCTAATTTATATTTTATTTTATAACTGTTTTGCTTGATTGTGTGTTGACTCATCAAGTGTGTGCCTCGTGTCCACTGAGGCCACAAGAGATTGTCTATCTCTAGGAACTAAAGTTACGACTGTGAGCTGCCTGTGGATGCTGGGAAACAAACTCAGGTCCTCTGGAAGAACAGCCAGTATACCACTGAGCCATCCCTCCAGCTTATTTTCCTCTTTTGAAGAAAGAGCTGGGCATAGCTGTGCACGCCTTTAATCCCAGCACTTGAGAGGCAGAGGCAGGTGAATTTTCGAGTTCTGAGGACAGCCTGGGCTACAAAGAAGCCCTGTCTCAAAAAACACCACCACCAACAATAAGAAACTAGTGAGTATAGGGATGCCGTAGATGGCAGAGAGCCTCCCTGGTCTGTGCCAAGCCTTGGGTCCAGCCTCCAACACCATATATTCCAGTATGAGGCACATGCCTGTAATCCCAGCTTAAAAGGTGGCCATGGGAGAAAGAGTACTGATCAAACACAAGCTAAGTCTAAATATTCAGAGTCCTGATTATGAGTTGTCAAAGTATGGGTTAATTTTAAACAGGCCTTTCTGTTTAATTTTTTCAATGATAGACAGGTTAATTATAATAAAAAAATAACAATTTGTTTTTATGAAAATTAAATCAAACATTGATGCCTGAATGCATGGAAAGCTACTTCAAAGTTTACTTTATAACCGAAGCTGTAGCTGTGACATCACTGGTCTAGCCTGATAGTGACTCTACACATAAATACAAACACCAAATAAACTAGGTACTGTGTAGCTTCAATATAGGCACACACATTATCATAGCTGCACTAGGGAGGCAGAGGTAGGGTGATCACTACAAGTTCCAGACCAGCCTGGTCTACACAATCAGTGCCTGGCTGCCCAGGGCCTCACAAGCAAAACTGGGTCAAGAAAAGAATTGTGTATTTGTTTTTTGTATGTCAAATTATAGGACCTTCAGCAAGATCACAGAACTACCATCCTTAGGGGCTCTTTCCCATCTTTGTGAATGGCATCCAAGAGCTTTGCTGCACTCTGAAGTGCTATGCTCTAAACTGAGAATGTCAAAATACACACACACACACCCCATACACCCTCCACACACCCCACACACACCCACACCAACACACCCCACACACCCACCCACACACACCACACATCCCCAACACCTCACACAGCCACACCCCCACACCCTCCACACACCCACACCAACTCCCCCCACCTCACACACACCCACATACACCACATACCCCCACACCTCACACACACACCTACACACACCACACACCCCCACACCTCACACACACACACCTTACACCCCCTAAACACACCCCACACACACACTCAACCCCCCCAAACACCCCCACACCCCTCCACACCCCACACACATCCCACAATGGCAGAGCTTTAACTGATAGTTGTGATAACTGCTAATACTCAGTGTTGCTGGCTCTGATGCTTCACACCTGTAACCCAGCACTCAAGAGGCCAAGGAAAGAGGACTCTACTAATTTGAGACCAGCTTGGCTATAGTGCAAGATGAAAAAAAAAAAACCAGCTTCAGCTTCTTAGGCTTATACAATGGTTCAATCTTGTAACATCACCACTTGGGAAGTGTGGCAAGAGATAAATCAAGTTTTAGGCTAGCCTGGTTAGCCCCAGACTGAGACTCTATCTCGAAGAACCAAAGGTCTTTTTGTCTGCTGTAAAAAGCAAACTACGTATGTTCTATCCACATTTAGTAAACAGCAGGTCTATCCCGAGCCTATACCCTTCCAGCATTCCGGCTGGGCCTCTGCTCCCCAGTGCTTGAGAGTCTTTCCTCCATATCCACGTTGCTGTTATTGTCTCTGTCAGACAGGAAGTCGTTGTGCTGAGACAGAGAGTCACTTTCAGAGTGATTGGCAGACGGTGTTTCTGATCTCTGATTGGTAGGAGATGATGACCTAGAAGGTGATTCCAAAAATTTCTTGATAGCAGGGTGGTTAAAAGCCATTGGATCAAATGTCTTTAATCCCTAGAAAAATGAAAGAAGCAAACTTAATCAAACCCACTAAAACTGACGAAAACCTCCTAAAACTCCTGTTAAGATCAGGTTAACAATCTTTCAAAAATCTCTGCACATCCTGGATTGAGAGATGCCTCAGCTAGTAAAGGCTAGGCGCACAACCAAAAATAAAAGAAAAAGAAAAAAAACGAAATCTCTCTACATAAGTACATTCTTATACCTAGCCTGTGTCAATGAAACAAAAACTACAGTGACAAGTAACTGTGCAAAACTTCTAACTCTAAAAGTCAAAAATGAGCCAGGTGTGGTAGAGGCACACGCCTCTGAATCCATCACTCAGGAAACGAAGGCTAGAGAATCTGAATCTCTGGACCACCCTGGGCTACATTTGAAAAGGTAAAATAAGGGCTTTTTATAGCTTAGCTGACTGTCTAACATGCATGAAGTCAGTAGCACACATATGCAGCTTAGCAGAACAAGCCTGTAATCCTGGCATCCAGGAGGTATAAGCAGGAAGGCCAGAAGCTCAAAGTGTCACTATTCCCAGCAAAATTGATTTTAAAAGGACACACAACTAGGCATTGTGGCTCATACCTACAATCCCAAGACCTTTGGAATCTAAGTAATTAAGTAAGTAAATTAATCTTCAGTTCCAGGTCAGCCTGGATTATATAGTCTCAAAACAAACAATGAAAGTACACAGTATAAAAAAATGAAACCCACACACTGGAGTTAAAAAACAACAGAAGTAGAAGCTTTAAAATCAGCAGTGTAGAGCATTCCTTCAGGCTAGTTCAGGGGCCTAAGTTCAGTTGTTTTTAAAGAGGTGCCATCAGGTCTTCTAGCATTCATGTCACACACTCAACTTCAACTCCAGCTCCAGGGACATAGCTATTAATCAAAACAAAAGCCAAGGTCTGGGTGAAGAGAGTAATGTTTTAAAATAAGATATACAGCTGATTAATTCAGTAACCGCACATTTTAGTACTGTGTGTTCTCCAAACTATAATAACTAAATGGCTATATAAAACAAAGACTAGCTAAAGATTTCCTGAGCCACGCAGTGGTGTCGCATGCCTTTAATCCCAGCACTTGGGAGGCAGAGGCAGGTGGATTTCTAAGTTCGAGGCCAGCCTGGTCTACAGAGTGAGTTCCAGGACAGCCAGGACTACACAGAGAAACACTATCTCGAAAAAACAAAACAAAAAAAACCAAACCAAAACAAAACAAAAAAAAAAAAAAAAAAACAAAAACAAAAAAAAAAAAAAAAATTTCTTGAATGTTTTTTTTTTTAATTTCTAAGGATTCATTTTATTTTATCTGTATGAGTGTTTTGCTTGTATGCACACATGTGCAACATGTGAATACCTAATACCTGCAAAAGACAAAAGAGGGTGTTGGATCTCCTAAAGTAAAGTTACTGATAGTTGCAATCCACCATGTAGATGCTGGGAACTGAACCCAAGTAAACCCAACTACTGAGCCATATCTCCAGCCCTTAGTAGATCTTAATCAGAACATCAGAGGAGTTAAAACTGGTACATTGCTAGACAACCAAGCAGCACAGACTCCAATGGTAAATCAACAACACACTAACCAGTTTTTCAAGGTGAGTATCTGCTTACCTCGTGCAAATGCAGCTCATGATGTCCACCGTGCTGAGCCAATATTGAGCTATTTAATCAAGGATGCCAGAATTGTGGAAAGTACAACTTCCACAAATTCATGACCACCAGAAACTGTAGCTTTATTCAGAACTAGCCTAAGAGGCTGTCTGAGTTACTGAATATACCTATCATATGTGAGCGCCTGGGGCCAATTACAGGCACAAGCAAACACACAGAGAACAGGAGGTGGGAAAGAGAGGGGTCTTTGTAGATGTAGTCAATTTAAAGTGAAGTCATACTAGACTGAGGTCAACCCTCGCCCAGGACTAACATCCTCAAAGAAACTTTAGATGCAGAGAAATGCTGGGAAGACACCCACACACAGCGCTTTATTTGGTTTTTGTTTTGTTTTATCTTACTATTTACTTGTATTTTCAAGTCTCTGATTTTGTGTTTTTACAGGTATTATGTATGTGTGCTTTTCACTGGCACTCTGGGGTTAATACACAGCTGCCAGGAAAAAGAGAAAAAGGAGTAAAAGGTTTATAGTGAGCGCTGAAATGCTATAATGTCTAAGAACTTAATTTTAAATGCTTTAGAGGAAAGAAAACAATAGAGTTTTAAACTGATGGATCTACATGGTATATAAACATGTTTGTCTTTTTCTTATACTGAAGACTATCATTAAGAAGTAGCATTTAAAAGAGCAAGGCATGCTGGGTAAGGCAAAACAAAAGAGGAAGAACTAGGAGAAGTTGCAGTGAGGTCTCCCTGCTAGTAATACACTAGCAATCAGTACAGAAAGGACAGGATCATGTTAAACACATTGCCTGAAGATCTATGTCCCTCAGAAAGGTGGCCAGGCTTATTAAATTCTAAAGGCCAATATAAGAAATTTCTCAATGGTAGGGAATTCACACTGCCCCAACTTCCCCCCAGACAAGGAAAATGGTGGCTGAGAATAGACTGGAATATGAGGACCACTTACCTCAGAAACCTTCAGGAGACCAGCTGAAGCATAATAGTTTGCTACAATGCAGGCTCGGAGCTTATCCATCATCCTTCTGGCCTCAATCAGTCGCTAAAAACAAGTGAGAGTTTAAATGTTGTTTAAATAGGCAAATAACAATAAGGATTTAAAATCCACAGAATAAACACAAACAACAAAAGCAAGAACTCAGTTTCTTGAATTGCTTCAACAAATAAATACTTCTCACATAATTATACTAGCAAAGATACAGGCTGGAGATGCACTTCATGTATATAAGCAAAGCCCTGGAGTCTATGTTTTTACCCAAGAGCAGACTGAGGATGAGGGCAGTGTGTGTGCTTCCCTGATCAGAAGTCTTAAAAACTCCAAATATACTGGGCCTGATAGCATAAACCTTTGATCCCAGCACTTGGGAGGCAGAGGCAGGCAGATCTCTTGAGTTCAAGTCTATAGACTGAGTTCTAGGACAGCCAAGACCACACAGAGAAACCCTGTCTCAAAAAAAAAAAAAAAAAAAAAAAAAAAGAAAAAAAAAAGAAAAAAAAAAAAAAAAAAAAAAAAAAAACAGAGGCTGGAGAGATGGCTCAGAGGTTAAGAGCACTGGCTGCTCTTCCAGAGGTCCTGAGTTCAATTCCCAGCAACCACATGGTGGCTCACAACCATCTGTAATGGGATCTGATGCCCTCTTCTGGCCTATATACAGGCAGGAGAATGCTATACATAAAAAATAAATAGAAAGAAAGAAAGAAAGAAAGAAAGAAAGAAAGAAAGAAAGAAAGAAAGAAAGAGAGAGAGAGAGAGAGAGAGAGAGGGAGGGAGGGAGGGAGGGAGGAGAAAGATAAAGAAAACCTACAAATAAAGAATAAAAACAAAATATAATGTGAGCATATTAATTAAGAAATAACTATGGTATAATAAGAACAATACCAAAAATTCCATCTTTCGGGATAGAAGTTCAAATAGAACTTTTTATCTTATCTCCAACTTTATTTATTTTGGGTTTTTTGAGACAAAGATTCATGTGTCCCAGGCTGGCTTCAAATACACTAAGTAGCTGAATGACCTTAAATGTCTGGTTCCTCTGTCTCTACCTCCCAAGTACTGGGATTATAGATGTGTGCCCATCCCTCAGCAGGATAATTTTTTGTTTTGAGACAGTGTCTCATTCTGTAGCCTTGGCTGCCTGAAACTCATTATAAGACTAAAATGACTTAGCACTCACAGAGGCCCATCTGTCTGGGCTCCTAGAATGCTGAGATTATATATGCGTGCCACCATGCCCAACACTGGAATTTTATTTTTCTTAAATAAACCTCATCAAATAATATACTTTCCCCTCCATAAATTTAGTGTTTTCAATTTATCATTATTATACCTGGTCAATGACATCAATCTCATGTTCCTTATTCTTCATCTCAAGAGCAAACTGCTCCTTAATAATAGTCTCAATTTTCTGCACAGCTGCATCTCGAGCTACAGAAAGAACACAAAACACACCAAACTAATCAGTACCTATTGATTTAAATCAGCAGCTGAAGAAACCACCCCTGCCCCCACATCACAAAAAAACAAAACAAAACAAACAAAAAAACCCAACAACAACAACAAAAAAAAAAACAAACCCAGAAACTGCTTTGGGTTCATGACACAACAGCCTAATCAAGTACACAAAAATATAAAGCTATATAATCTGTTTTAAATGGTTCAGAAAGAAAAATATTTTTTTCATCTGCGATGCAGATGGAGGAGAAAAAAAGCAAGGTAATAACAAAATACAGTGTGATAGATAGACAGGTTATAAATATAGTTAATAAAAATATCTTTTATTTGTTTTTTCGTGTGTGTGTGTGTGTGTGTGTGTGTGTGTGTGTGTGTGTATTCATGCACATGAATATGTAAGTATCTGTGGAGGCCAGAAGAGAGTATCAGATAGCCTGGAGATGGATTTACTGGAGGCTGTGAGTTTCCCAGCAATTGCTGGGACCAGAACAACAAAGACTCTTAACTGTTGACCCTGAGCCATCTATCTAGCCTCAAATATGTATCATTTTATGTTAGTTTAAAAAAAAAAAAGGATAAACCATAAGTCAAATGTTAATGTAATCAATGATTTACTTTTCAAAAGATTACATAATGGTGAAATACCAATGAACCTTAAATCCCCACTAGCAGCTACAAGCAGGATTAGTAGTACTAGATCAGTGTTTTCTAAATTTCCATTATTCACGGATGACCTTCAAGATGGTTATTACATCTGGCATGTCCCCAAACACTCATGTGCTAGAAGCTTGGGTCCATATGACAATGCTATTGGAAGGTCTTAGAAGTCTAGGTGTGTAACCTAGTACCTAGCTGGAGGAAGACCATGCCTTTGAAAGATAAACACACACACACACACACACACACACACACACACACACACACACACACCTGTTTTTCAATAAGGGTTTTTCTGTGCAGCTCCAGCAGTCCTGGAACTTGCTGTGTGGACCAGGCTGGCCTCCAACTCAGAGATCCACTGCCCCTGGGATTAAAGGTGCTCAAACCAGAACCCGGCTGAAGGATACACCTTATCCTAAGCCCCTATAGCTCATTCTTTCTCCTTCACCTTCTGAACTCTTGTACCATGAACAGCCTCATTACTGTAATAATGATTGCCTAACACCCTCCCTCACCTCAGGCCTAGGAGCAATGGAACCAGTCAACCTCTGAAAGCATGAGTCAAGAGAAACCTCTCCTCCTTTGACACTTGCTAGCTAACACCCAAATGAAACATCTGATGAGCACAATTAATACTTTAAAGTAATGCTGTCCTATTTAAGCACCAGTATCCATGAAACAACCTGATCATTCTTATTTCTACATACATGAAAATAATACAAAGCTATATTAAAAACCTTCATCACATACAATCACCTCACATGGTTATTCCATATTATAGAAACATCAAAAACCTTTGATTTTATATTATTATTATTTTTAAAGATTTATTTCGGTTTTAATTATATATGTGAGTGCAGATGCCCATGGAGGCCAAAGAAAGCATCTACTTCCCTGGAGCTGTAGTTACAGGGTTTTGTGACCTACCTGACTAGATGCTGGGAACTAAACTTGGATGCTCTGCTACAGCACTGAGCTTAGGAGCTAGAGTGAGGGCTCAGCTGTCAGGAGCACTGACGACTCTTGCAGAGGAAACAGGTTTGGTTCCTAACACTCACATTGGAACTAACAATCTGTTGCAACTCCAGTTTCAGGGTCTTCAACAGCCTCTTTTGGTCTACACAGGAAATACATGTGGTGCATAAACATATATGCAGGCAGGCAAAACATACACATAAAATTACAAAAAAAGGAAAAAAAAGGCTGGTTGATAACAGTATATGCCTTTAATCCCAGCTCTCAGGAGTTCAAGGCGAGCATGGTCTACATGAGTTTCAGGACAGCCATGGCTACACAGAGAAAACCTGTCTCAAAAAAAAAAAAAAAAAAAAAAAAAGGTCTGATGTTCACAAACTAAACATAATGGCAGATACCTTTAATCCCATTTAATCTCACACCCAGAGGCAGAGGCAGGTGGGACCTCTGTTAGTTCAGGCCAGCCTGATCTAGAGTTAGTTCCAGGACAGCCAGAGCTACATACACAACAGAGACTTTCTTTCAAAAGACCAAAAAGGGGGGAAATCTTTAAGAAATAAAAAGACTGGAATGCACTCTTGACCACTGAGCCATCTCTCCAGTTGCCAACATTCTGATTTTAAGTTTTATGCAACAATAGCTAAGACTTACAGCTTGCTTTACGTCCAGACTACTTAATCATGTTCTTGCCAGATCCCTTCTCTTGTACGGGACATATGGTGAACTGCACAGAACATGAGGCTACCCTTCAAATATCCTTCAGCTTATATGATAGATATTCATGTAGATTCTATAAACTCTGTGCATAGGCAAATGACAGCAAAGTTCAGACTCAAAGCAACTCGACGGCTACCTGAACTCTCTGAAATCGCTTTATGCCGCTTATGTGGGAGGGCCACAGATACATCCTCATAATCAGGGTCAGTTTCTTTGATTGTTCGCTTGATTCCAGACATGGTGAAATTCAATTCTTCACTGTGAAGCAATAACAAACACATTAATAGTACTACTATGAAATATTAGCACGTATAAATGTTTATGTATATACACATAGGTAATAAACAAACACTACAAAATACTGGTACTTATTTTGTATACGTCTGCATATACAGGCTGAATATGACTGGTCTGAAAAGTTTGAAAGATTTTAGATTTTCTGGTTAGGATACTCAGCTCTCAGTGTTTGTCTGTACTTAGCCAACAGCATTAAGTCTAACATAGTTTCCAAAAACATTATCAGCATGGGCATTTGTTAAAGACTCTGGATTTCCCTTCCAGGAGGAAAATTCTTTAACAATGTTGCACACTGCTCCACTGTTCACACTTCTTCCTTCATGGTTTTTGAGACAGGGTTAATCTCTGTATCCCTGGCTGCTCTGAAGCTCAAACTGACCTTAAACTCAGGGATCTTTTAAATGCTTGCATCACCATGCCCAGCCAGGCTCAAACTTTTCAAAGGAAGTCTAGCTTTCACAAAAGGATATGAGAATAAGCCAGACTTTGATAAAAGCAATGCTAAGCTTACAGTGCTATGTAACTCACAAAGCTTTAAGCACACCTCAAAGCATGACTAGTAGTACAGTTCAGGGCTCATTCCAATATGCAAGCCCCAATTCCACTACTTCTACAGTACTTGCTGTAGTAGGTACTCAATAAAACCATCCCTGATCTTTTAGTATTACTTAAAACAAATGCAATTGTGTACTTAATGGCTAAACTAATGACCAGTTTTGCAGTACGGGGAAAATCAGCCAGGCTTACATATAAATGTTTAAATAAAACAATCCCATAAATCTTCTAATTTCACAATGTCTCCTACATTAGCCACTAACCACATGTGGCTACTTAAACTTAAAACTAAATTGATTAAAAGTAAATAAAGTGGGGCTGGAGATGGTCAGTAGCTAAAAGCACTGGCTGCTCTTCCAGGGGACCTGAGTTGGATCCCCAGCACCCATCAAGACAACCATCTGTAACTTCAGTTCCAGGGGCTCTGACTCCCTCTTCTGACCTCCATATGCACAGGGCATGCATGTGGTTCACAGACACATGCAAACAAACCACTCAGACACACAGAATAAAGTTTAATACATAAGTGAATTAATTAAGTATAAAATTCGGTTCCTTTTTTGTTGTTGTTGTTGTTGTTGTTGTTGTTGTTGTTTTGGCCACAGTGAACTCCTGACAGTGAACTCCCAGTGCTCAGTAGCCAGCAGCAAGCAGTTAGTCATTGCCTGAGAATAAGGGAGGCTACCATGAACCAAAATGCATCCTCTCAAAAGTACACAGCCATGCACAGTACGAGCCGGCTGAGGGATGAGTGGACTGTAATGTAGGCCACATAAAGACTTTTATTTTAGCAGCCACATTTTAAGAGAAATCATATCTAACCAATGTAAACAAGTCAGTATTTTGATTTTACAGTGGTGTATTTTTACCAAGTCTTTAAGATCTGACATGCAGGTGCAGCACGTCTTAATCTGCACTAACCATGCTTTTAAAGACTCAAAGGCCTGAGGCCAGTGGCTCCCTTAGTGGGCAGTTTGAATCACTAATGAGATTAGAGCATTGGTAGAGGGGCGGGGTCAGAGAAGCAAAGGGGGAAAGTAGGGGCAGAACAGGCAGATCCCTATAGCGATGACCTGTAACATGGAAGACTGCTTCATGAGTCCCAGACTTGTGCTGTACCACAAAGGGAGAAGAACTTACCTAAGCAAATGCAGAAACACACACTGGTTATTTCTTGAGGTGTTTAGTTTAAATGAAGGCAGGTGTGGTAGAAATAGCCATATACCTGACACTAAGAAAGTGGATCACCAGATCAAGGTCAGCCCAGGCAACACAGCAAGACTCTGAATTAAAAAAGGAGTAGGAGGTCTTAAAAACAGGGAGAATCTTAAGAATGTGGTGTTAGAATCCAGCCTCTGCACTAGTCTCACAGATACTGACAGGTACTGAACTAGGATACTGCTGAGTCCCAGCCAGCAGACTCCCATGCCACAAGTCACCTGGGAAGTGAGTTTACATCGAAAGGGTCCCACCTCTGCTCTGCACCCTGTCCTTTCCCCTCCTGCCTGAGAATAAGAGAGGCTGTCATGAACCTAAATGCATCCTCATAGAAGTATAAGATGGGGCAGGAGACAAGGCTCCGTGGTTAACAGTCCTGGCTGCTCTTCCAGAAGACCTAGATTTGATTCCCAGCACCTGTACCCACAGGTAGCTAACAAGTCTGTAACTCCAGTTCCTTGGGATTCAATGTCCTCTTCTGGCCTCCATAATCTGCACAAAAATCCATGCAAGCAGAACACCACACACATAAAACAAAAATGAACCTTAAAAAAGTGTCTCCCTCCATTACCATATGGGAGAGACCCTGCCTTGTTCTTTCTCAGAGACTGGGGCCTGAAATCCTCTCTTGGGGCGCCACCCTCACACCCTTAGCCTTCTGTCTGTCTATGTGCTATATTACCTTCCAAATAAACTCCTTATTCCCCACTCTCAATGTCCCCTTGAACTGTCCACTCCAATCTAAGACCTTACAAAAACAAATCATTAACTCAAAACTACTTATTTTGTATGGAAATGCCTTAAAACACAGGCAGTAAAATTTATCCAGTTCACTTTTCCCCCCTCAAATATTTTTAAACGTGTTCATTTAAAGGTGAGACAAAATACAGCAACTGAAAAGAACCTCAGCTCTTTGTTTAGTGCTTATACTAAAAGAGCTAAGCAAACACAGAAAGCCTGCCATGGTGCCTCTAATTACAACACTTGGGAGTGGAGGAATCTAATGCCAGCCTCAACTACAGATCAAGCTGGAGGCCAATCTAAGGTGCAGGAGAGCTTGTCTTAAATACCAAGAGGGACTAAAGAGGTAGCTCAGCACTTAAAAGTACTTCCCGCTCTTCCGGAGGACCTGAGTCTGATTCCCAGCACTGACATGATGATGTAGCTCCAGTGCCAGAAGATCGGAGGCCTCCTCTGGACTCTACTGGCACCAGGCACCCAAAGAGCACAGAGACATGTAGGCAAAACACTCATACACGAAAAACAACAATAAAAATAAAATTAAACAGATAACCAAGAGATCACTCAAGAGAACTGAATTAGTTAGTTGATCCCGGAGACAATCACTTGATTCAGCTCACAGTCAGTCATAAATCCTGGATAATAACACTAAATTTTAAAATATTCCAAAAAGCATGAAACATTTATAAGTACCCTATGTAAAGCCATGTAAACTTTGTTCACAACCATAAGTTACCTGCTGCAATTTATAACATAAGTATTTTTGGAAGGTATGGATTCTATTAGGTTCAACCTCCAGTACTACATTCAAACAAAGCAGGAGGTGGTAGACACCTGTAATCACAACACTCAGGTGGAGAAAAAGTCATCCTGGATTACACGGTGACTTCAAAGCCAGCCATGAGAACCTGTCTCAAAAGAAAGACATACAGTCAGAAAGACTGTTTTTTCTTTGGTTTGTGATTAGTCAATTCTGAAAGTTTCTTGGTGATGGAAAAAAATAAAAACAAAAAAAGCAGAAATAAAAAAAAAAAAACTCTATATGGCTAATTTATTTTCATTAGGTATAAATGTGTGTGTGTATATACATGAGTACATGTGCCTGCTGAGTCTTCAGGCTCCTGGGAATGAGGCTGGACAGGTAAGGGTTGCCGTGTGGGTGCTGGAAACTGAACCCTAGTCCTCTGAAAGAACAGCCAGTACTTTTAACTGTTGAGCCATGTCTCCAGCTCCTAATTTCTTACAAGTAAGATCAAACAACAAGACTCAAAACATCTCCCCGCAGGGATCAATGCATCCCAGCAGACCTTCATGTCTGTTCCCGAACCATGCCATTTCCCCAGAGGTGGCCTAACTTCTGGAGTGTGTCAAAAGTCTTATGGCATTATCTGTAAGGGTAAGACCAGGAGGAGTATCTTCACCTAGCTATGGATTTCATAATGTGCCTGTCCTGCCCTTCCCAAATAATCACAAGAATAATCCTGCCCAGAAAGATAAACTAAGAGGAAAGGAAAGTTCATGGAAAACCAACTAGTGTGATTCTGTTCTCACTCAAAGGATAAAGCAAAACTGAGGACAAGAAGGCAGAAGTGAACAGTCTTGAGTGGACAGGTAAGGAAGAAACCAACACGTTAACTTGTGCTGAGGTCCTTTATTCCATTAAGAACTTGCAATGAAGCTTCCTCTGTTATTTTAAAGTTTTAGCTAAACATACTAAGGAAGAGTTGGCAATTATCCTGAGAGGTTTAGAATAATTCAGGTCTGTTTCTGCCTAGCAAACACAATAAATACTTAAGTAAATGACAGTGAAGGTTAGGCACATTTGCAGAGGCATATTCCCTTACATGGGAGTGTAACTGTGTAATTAAACATCATTATGATATTATATTTTGGATTTATGGAAAGAAAACTGGGTTTTTTGCTACTAGTTCCTTTTTCTCTCCTGCTCCTCCTCCTCCTCCTCTTCTTCCTTGTTTGTTTTTGTTGTTTTGAGACAGGGTTTCTCTGTTCATGCCTGGCTGTCCTGGAACTCACTCAAGTAAATCAGGCTAGCCAGAGAAACTTGAATGTAGTTGATGGTGCTGGTGATGGTGACTGACTTGACAGAGAAAAAAGGTACTTTCAAGTGACTTATATATTATTAAGAGTTTAAGTTACATGAAAATTTAGCCATTTGAACACTTGAAAGCCTGTGTTTCACTGTATGTAAATTATACCTGTTAAGAAAAGCATGATGAGCCGGGCGGTGGTGGCGCACACCTTTAATCCCAGCACTTCGGAGGCAGAGGCAGGCGGATTTCTACGTTCGAGGCCAGCCTGGTCTACAGAGTGAGTTCCAGGACAGCCAGGACTACACAGAGAAACCCTGTCTCGAAAAACCAAAAAAGAAAAAAAAAAAAAAGAAAGAAAAAAAAATCTCTGTCTGAGATGTTCATCCCCTGGGGTTAGCTTCGTCAGATCCATGCTCAAACATCCACCGAATCTGAAAAAGTTTTCCTTAATCATCTCATCCAATATATCTCTCCCCACATCCTTGCTCCAAAGTATCTGAAAACATTCAATAAATTGTTCAAAAACACCCAACTAAACTAGCCAAAGTAAAAAAACATTCCCAAGGAAGCATCTACTAGCATTCATAGTTCCCTTTATAACAGACACACTATGCAATGCTGGAGAACGTGGAGGTACAAGCCTTTAATCCTAGTACTTCTGAGACAGGTAGACAGAGTTCTACAAGATCAAAGCTAGCCTGGTCTACACAGTGACTCAGGATAGCAAGGGATATACAATGGGGCCCTCTCTTTAAAAAAACAAAACAAAACAAAAAACAACATAACAAACATTGAAATAGAGACCAACTCCACCATTACCACATGAGAAGTCTCTGCCTCCTGCAAACCAACACCCGCCCCCAAGTGCCTCCCAAGTGCTGAGATTACAGGTGTGACCCACCAACCCACCTCACCCAACTACCCTTGGCATACTTTTACCACATGTAACCAACAGTTCCCTTTCTATTGGCTCTTCTGATCAGGATGCACAGCCCTTGCCTAGTGAAAACCAATTCTCTGTAATCTCTGTAATCAAAGCAGACATGCCTGAACGCCAGTCCCCTTCCAGTGGACTCCTATTTTACCTTGACCCTTTTGTTCTACACTCTTCATCCTTCAAGAATAAAAAAGGAAATTTCAACTCACCCAGGTGGCAAACCTTCAACTTCAATCCTCTTGTCTTAACCTCCTAAATAGCTACTGTTATAGGTGAGCCATGCCACAACCGGGTGAATACCAACATAATCCAGGACCAGGGAATCAGTGTTTAAGGTCAAGTGTGCTAGCACTGTATGCATATAAGCCTAGTGCTGGGAGATAGGGCAGGCTGGTTGTAAGGATCCTGAGTTCAAAGCCAGGCTTAGAAGCATAACTAGACCCTGTCTCTGTCCTTTCTCTCCAAGATGCAGGCATGGCAGCTACCAACTGTGACTTCAGTACCCAGAGAGGTGGAGAGAGGTAAAATTGCCAAGAGTCTGTGACCTGTTTGTCACACTCAGGGAACCCTAGTCCAGCTAGAGCTACAGAGTATGAGCCTACTCCACCTCCAACCCCTAAAAACATATAAGTACAATTTAAAAGCCTAAACAAACTCACCACCAACACAAATATTTTTTTTTTCTCTTATAATTCTGCAAATGGAACTCAAGGCCTTGCCCAGAATTCCATCACCAAGCTCCATCTCCAGCCACACAGACAGAGGCTATGGAGACATCCACTGCACATTCTGTTTTCCTCTCCACACAGATAGAGGCTATGGAGACATCTACTGCACATTCTTGTTTTTCAGCAAGGGAAAGCTTACCCCCAACCCCATCCTCCAACAGGTGGTAGTGTACAGACTCTCTTTCTCTCTCTCTCTCTCTCTCTCTCTCTCTCTCTCTCTCTCTCACACACACGCACACACACACACACACGCACACGCACACGCACACACACACATGCACACACACACACACGCGCGCGTGCACACACGCACACGCACACACACACACACAAAATGCACTGGCTAATTTAAAGAAGAGACAACAAAGATTCAAGTTAAAAAAAAAAAATTCCAAGAAGTCCCAGGTTCAAGTCCCAAAACCCACATGGTGGCTCACACCATCCATAATTCTAGCACCAGGGAATCCCATGCTCTCCTCTGACCTCCATAGGCACTAGGTACTCATGTGGTACACAGATACACATACAAACAAAATGCTCATACACATAAAAAAATCTTTAAAAAAAAATCAAGAAAAGACAAACCATGGTGGAGGTCTAGAAGGATAGATCAGTGGTTAGAGCATTTCTGCATAACCATTAGGAACACAAGTCAGATTTGAATCCCAGTACTCATGTAACAAGCTAGGTGTCCCACAAATGCTTGTACCTCTAGCTCTGAAGGATGCACTCTTCTGGCCTACAGGTGAACAAAGCTATGTACCCACACGCGTATACTCAGACACACAATATTTTTTAAAATGCATAGTTGAATACTCAATCCAAGTATGTCTAAAAATATACCCAGAGGTAATGAAATATTCCCTAATGAGGGTAAGGTGCATGCTAAATGGGCCGTGTTCAGAGATCTACGATGTAAGGCTTAGTTCTTTACACATGAATACAACAATTAGACACCTAGAGCTTCATATACGATATGCAACTGCTGTACCAGAGAGGTATATCCCCATCTCTCCCTGAACCATCTTGAACTTCTTACAATATTTTGCTCAGTTGCTCAGGATGACCTTGAAATTACTCAGAAGCTCTGAGCTAGTGATTTTCTACTAAAAAAAAAAAAAGAAAAAGTTTAAGTCTTTTTTTAAAAAAAAAAAATCTATGTTTTGCCTGCATGTGAGTAAGTATACTGCATGCGTCCTCGTATTCACAGAGGCCAAGAGAAGACACTGACTGGATCCCCTGAACCTGGAGTTGGTTATAAGCCACCATGTGGGTGCTGGGAACTGAATCCAGATCCCCTCCAAGAACAGCAAGTGTTCTAAGCCATTTCTCCAGACTTAAAAAGACTTGTTTATTTATGTGTACACATGTATGTTGTGTGTATGTGTACATATAGGCAGGTGCCCTCAGAGGTCAGAGATGAGCATAGGAGCTCTTGGAGCTGGAGTTACAGACAACTGTGAGCAGCCTGTCATGAGTGCAGGGAACTAGTCTTAGGACCTCAGCAATTTAAGACTACCTTTCCAGCTCTGAGATCCTCTGCTTTAAGCCTGTAAGTAGCTGGGGTTACAGATCTACCACTAGGTCTGACTCTTCTTATAGTCTACACTAAAAAAGTACTTTAGCTGGGTACTGTGGCATACCTGTAATCCTACTACATATGTAGAACCACCAGGCGTTTACCCCACCTTTGACCATGTGAACTTGAAGTTCCTGCTCCAAATAACTAAAGTACCCAACCAACCAACCAAAAACAGTACATGGCAAACTACAGCATGCCAAATAACACACAGCAGACAGCACTTAAGACTGTAGGAAACTTCTCACGTTACGTATAATAGCTAAAAAAAATATTTAGCAATAAATCAGAAAACAAAAAATTCAAAGGGAAAAAAACCCGGAAAGCTGCAGAGATAGATGGCCTCGTGGTTAAGAGCATTGGCTGCCCTTTCACAGGACCTATCCATGCTCGACAGTGACCAGCACTTGTGATGGTCACAACAGTCTTTAACTCCAGTGTTAGTTATTACACCTTCTGGCCTCAGTAGGTGGCACTACTCACCAGTGTGGACCCAAGAATGGCACTAATGCAGTCTCACCAGTGCAAAAGCAGCAACTCCTACCCTAGTACTTACAAGGGTCTCCAGAGGGAAAAAACACAATATTCTGTTTCTTCTCTGTCCTTTTTGCTTCATCTTTTAATGCTGACTTTTACACTGTCGCATGTGTTTTCTCAGCATATTGACCTTACAACAAACATGCAACTCAATTTAAATGAATTTTTAATTTGTTTAAAATAGAGACTGAGGCAGGGCAGTGGTGGTGCATGCTTTCCTCATCTCAATAAATGGTACAGTTATCTATCTATGTGGTTGCTCAAAACAAGAATTAAAAAGAGAATGCAGGGCATGTGGACAAAAACCTATAATCTCAGCATGCCAGAGGTGGGGACACAAGAATCTGGAGTTCAAAGCCATCTTTGGCTATATATGCAGTGTGAAGTCACTCTGAGCAACGTAAAACCTTGTTTCAAAATAAAAACTAAATACCCAAAACACATAGACGAAGACACAGACAGACAGACAGACAGACAGACAGACAGACACACACACACACACACACACACACACACACACACATCAAAAAGCAGCCCTCAGCATGTGGTGCCTGCAAGTCTGGCTCTTAGGAGTTGAGAAGGCCAACCTGGGCTACAAGTGATCTCTCCCTTTCCCTTCCAAGTCTTGCTAATTCTACTTCAAAATATCTCGTCTTTTCACTCGGTCCGCTTCCATTGTCCTGGGCTCAATCCAGGCTACCACAAAAGCTGCATCCTGACTCCCCAGCCCTACTCCCACACACATTTGACTTCTCTGATGTAGTAGTGAATCGCTTTGTGCCACTACCTTCTCAAAGCCTTTACACAAGCTTTCTATAAAAAGTAAGTCTGCCAGATGTAGAACACACTGTTAATCGCAGCACTGGGAAAGCAGAGGTCGGCAAATCTAAGTTCGAGGCCAGCCTGGTCCTACAAAGAGGACTGAGGTTCTGAGACAGGGCTATGTATGTATATGTAATGAGACCCCGTCTTAAACGAACAACAAAAAGTAAAACAGTTATGGCACTCAACCCTCATCTGTTGTTTTGGTCCTACCTTTAACAGAGTACACAAACATACACACCCATAGTAATTACTTCTGAACCTCAAAACTTCTTTGTCCTTGTCTGCATTTTAAATTTTTTTTAGGATGAATACTTGCTACTTATTAAGGGCAACGATACTGCTGAATAAATGTGTATTACGTTCTAGTTTATGTTAATTAGAAAATGGAATTTTAAAAGTGGGCTGTTTCTGCAATTAGGTATGTGCCTAGACAAAAAACTAGCAATATCAAAACTAGTAAGATGTGAGTGAGCTGCAGTTACAGGACACGGTATTTTCTGTTTAACACAAATACTTGCATAATGGAGATGAGCTCTAAGCCTTATTGTCTTCTGCATTACGGCTACAACCCACCGAGCCGTCTTTCTGGTTAAGTCCTCACTTTCCGAAGCTTCCATACGACACAGCACGGTCCTGCGCCCTCGTGCAGACTCCTCGCAACCTTCCTAAGACGCTGCAGATTTCTTTGGGCAAATCCAAACTTGCGGAGGCGACCTCGTCTCGGGACCACCCGCAGGTCACCGCGCAAGCTCAGCCGCCGCGGTTGCAAAGAGCCCCGTCTGAGGCTGCGCGGCGGAAAGGACCCTCCCCACGCCGGACCTGGCTCTCCGCGGACCCGGGCGCCCACCCGTCCGCGCTGCTGAGCTGTCCGCGCTGCGCCGGTGGGGGAGGGGTGCACGTGCCCGCGCCAGACAATGCCCCGCACAGGACGCGCGCCCGTGCCGACACTCACCCTTTCCTGCGCGTCCGGCTGCAGCGCCGCCCCGCCGGGACCCGGAACCCACACGCGGAGAGGAACGAAAGGTCTCCTCCCGCGGAACCACCGCGCGAGGCCAGGGACGCGCCCGCGCGGAAGCTCACGACACAGCAGCTCGCCCGCCGCGAGGCTCCGCCCCATACGTCACCTCGGGGGCGGGGCGGCGCGGGCGCGCGCGGTGGGGGCGGGGCCGGGGCGGCGTGGCTGCGGGGGCTAAAACTGCCTCTGAACTCTTGATCCCCGGCTGCATCGCACCTTCAGGTTGAGCCTGTCAACCCTTGTCTTCATGCTCAAAGTTTGAGAGAATGCTGGTTCTCTTGTAGTCATGGCAACAGTAACTATGGTGACTGTACTGCTGAGTGTACCATCTTGTGTCACTGTGCTTAGTGATAGGGGTTTATTTAGCAGCAGTAACCTAGTGGGGTAATACTGGTAGTCTGGAGACTGAAGCAGGGGCATCACAAATACAAAGTCTAGCTACATAGTCCCTGTCTCAAAGTACAAACTAGTGCTTGCTTAGCACAATGCTGGGCCTCCAACCTCCACCACCATAAATATATTTTTTAGAGAGAGAGAGAGGAGGAGGGAGGGAGGGAGGGAGGGAGGGAGGGAGGGAGAGAGAGAGAGAGAGAGAGAGAGAGAGAGAGAGAGAGAGAGAGAGAGAGAGAGAGAGACAGAGAGAGAGAGAGAGGAAGGAAGGAAGGAAAGACAGGAGGAAAGAATTAATTATTATGAACCCATTTTACTAGATGCACTAGAGTGGGGTGTAGTGGCTCCCCTCCCCTCTGGTCCCAGATACTTTGTAGACTGAAATCAACAAGGAAAGGGGTAGGACAGAAGGTTTGGAAATGTTGGTAACTTTTTTGTTTGTTTGTTTTTGTTTTTTGAGACAGTGTTTCTCTGTGTAACTATGGCTGTACTAGAACTAGCCTCAAACCCAGAGAGATTTGCATGCCTCTGCCTCCGGAGTGCTAGGATCAAAGGCAAGTGCCACCACTGCCTGGCAATATATTGAAAACTTAATATAGATCGCAGCTAATGAGTGACAATCCATGAAACCTCGTTTTTACCCTTTAAAATCGCTTGAAACTAGCTTTCTTCCACGATACCACACACCAAGACTTCCTATTACTTCTTCAGGACTGCAGTCTCCCGGCTGTCCTTGGGAGCTCCTCAGCCTTCTTCAGCTCTTGCATATTTACCACATAAGTTGACTTTGCCAACCAGAACCAAATAACAAGAACTGTCTTAAAACAAGCCCAGTTATGACACATAGTTTAGATTAAAAAACTGTCACATAGTATAGACTCAAAAACTGTGAACAGTGACAAAAGACTAGAGATATTTATTTTATCCTTGGCCTCCTGACTTTAAGGTTTATCAGGAGTAAAATTACATTAACTATTTTCTCAACAATGTTTATTGCTTCTCTATTGTCTGGACTCTCTAGTTGGGCACAGAGGACACAGAAGTACACAAAGCAGAATTAGCCCTGATAAAATTTTCAACCTCATAATTACTATCTTTCAGGTTAGCTTCCCACGTGCTAGGATTACAGGCACATGCAGCAACCTCCACAGGATTACTGTTTGACAAGGAAACTGGACTGAATCTAAATTTAGGCCAAGAAAGTCTTTTTGGACCCGGAAACAAAAATTCAGGAGTCTGGAAGATAAAAATCAAGTTCCTAGAGGTGGTGTATGCAACCTGATATATGTGTGAGGCCCTGGGTTCAATTCCTAGTACCTATGAAATCAACTAATTTCATTAAATTGAATGACAATAGCCCCCATTGGCTCATATAGTTAAATGTTTGGTCCCTAGTTGGTGAAACTGTTTTGGGAAGGATTGGGAGGTGTGGCCTTGTTGGAGATGTGTCACTGGGGTGGGCTCTGAGGTTTCTAAATTCCATGCCATCTCTTTCTCTCTGCCTCTACCTTTTGGATAGATATAAGATCTTAAGCTATTGTTCTACTGCCATGCCTGCCCTGGTTTTTGCCTTGTTCCTCGATAAGTCATGGACTTACCCTCTGAAACTGTAAGCAAGCAGACAATTTTTTTTTTTTTATTTTAAACTGAAGATCAAACCCAGGGCTCTATCACTGAGTTAAATCCCCAACCCTGTAAACCCATAATTAAATGCTTTCTTTATAAGTTGCCTTGGTCACAGTGTCTCTTCATAGCAATAGAACAGTAACTAAAACATCAAAAAAAGAGGTTAAGGTGAGGTCAGGCTGAGTATATTGAAATGCCTGGGAAGCTAGAAGCCCACTTCTTTGGTCAGCTAGAAGGCTGCCTAGGGTAGACGCCACAACAGTAACGGTGAATGAGGGGACAGTCTGTGATGGAGCTGTTGTTTCTCTCTATGGCTTTCAGATGGCATGCCGGAAACCCAGATTTGGGGTGGAATGTGATAGTGCACGCCTATAATCCCAGTTCTTGGAAGGTAAAGACGGGAGGATGGGGATTCGAGATAATCCTCATATACATGGTAGTTTGAGAGGACTCAAACAACAATAGACATCTGCATGTTTCTGAAGACAGCATTGCACAGCCCTTCTCCCTATCTTCTGCCTCTTGCATTCCTCCGAGAGCTTCCTGAGCTGTAAAGGCAGCATAAATGCCCTCTTTAGACTGAGTGCTCAGTCAATCCTGACTCTTAACACCTTGAACAGCCAGGATTCTGCATTTGCCGTGGTTTACTGCAAAGAAAAGTTCCCTGATTAAGCCTATGAACATTATCTGTCTATGACTTGACCACATCTAGAATCAACTGAAACCCACACAGCTGGCCACTCAAATGAGGGATGTTCTTAATTGGATTATTTGAAGTGGGAAGACCCACCTTCAATCTAAGCTGCACCCAGTGGCAGCCCACATAAAAGGGCGTGAAAGACAGAAGCCTTTGCTTTTTGCTGCCTGCTCTCACGGTCACTGGCAAGTTTACCTATCCAGTTACCAAGGCATTCCTTTGCTGGTGTTAGAACCTACTTTTCTGAGATTCTAATGTAGTCTGAAGACCTGCAGCTATTCAAGAATCTCTGGAACTCAAGCACCAGATTGAGACTGCTAAAATATCCATTCTTGTGGATTGAACAACTACCAGATTCTTGGCCTTTCTGTTAGGAGAGGTTGAGACCACAGCCTGTAAGACACACTAATGTAACACACACACACACACACACACACACACACACACACACATCTCTTTTTTAATCGGCTTACAGGGTTTTACAGGGGTTTCCTTCCCTTCCCTCCCTCCCTCCCTTCTTCCCTTTCTCCCTCCCTCCTTCCCTCCCTCCATCCCTCCCCCTTCCCCTCCTTCCCTCCTTCCCTCCTTCCCTCCTTCCCTCCTTCCCTCCTTCCCTCCCTCCCTTCTTCCCTCCCTCCCTCCCTTCCTCCCTCCCTCCCTTCCTCCCTCCCTCCCTTGTCCAGTCCTCTGCCCCATCCCTTCATAAACCCTTCTATACCTATCATTTCCCATCTCTGCTTTCATTTCTCTCTGTTAGCGCCCCCAACTTACCTAGAATGAGCCCATTTCAGTTTCCAGGCCTCTACGGTTACCCCAAGTTAAACATACAGATTTAAAGATTCAAAGCTAAGATCACCATGTAAGACAGAATATACAGTATTTGTCTTTCTGGGCATGGGTTATCTCAGTATAATTTTTTTTTCCAATTCTATCCATTTACCTGGAAACTTTAGAATTTTATTTTTCTTGATAGCTGGATGAAATTCCAGTGTATATGAGCCATAGTTTCATTATGTATTCTGTTGATGGACATCTAGGCTAGTCCTATTTCCTTGCTATTGGGAATAGTGCAGCAATAAATATGGATGTATAACTCTCTGTGGTAGGACTTAGAGTCCTTTGGGTATACACCCAGGAGTGCTATGGTAAAGCTGAGCCATATGGTAGTTTTAGTTTTAGTTCTAACTTTTTGAGAACCCCCAACACTAATTTCATTAGTGGTCTGTTGTTTGCATTCCTAACAACACTGAATAAATGTTCCCCTCCCCCTCAGCTTTACCAACATCTGCTGAAATCTGATTTTTTCCATATTCTAACTGCTTTGAGAAATTCAAAAGTGGTTCTTTAAAATATTGTTTACTTACATATTTTGTTTATATGCATACCACTGCACATGTTGGGAGATCAGAGAACAACTTCCCAGAGTCAATAGATTCCTTGCACCATTTGTGGTCCCAGGGACTGAATTTAGTTCTTCAGGTTTAGCTGCAAGCACCTTTACCTCATAAGTCCTCAAAGCTGTTTTAATATTCGATTCCCTGATCGTAATGATATGAAACACTTTTTAAAAGTGTTAATTAAGGCTGGAGAGATGGCTTAGTGGTTAAGAGCACTGACTGTTCTTCCAGAGGTCCTGAGTTCAATTCCCAGCAACCACATGGTGGCTCACAACCATCTGTAATGGGATCTGATGCCCTCCACTAGTGTCTCTGAAGAGAGTGACAGTGTACTCACATAAATAAACAGTATACTCACATAAAGAAATCTTTTTTAAAAAAATGTTTATTAGCCATTAGTATTTCTTATTTTTGAGAGCTTTCTATTCATTCCCAAAGTCCATTTTGATTAGTTTTGTTGTTGATGTTGTTGTTTTGATGTTTAGCTTTTCTTTTAATACTTTGTATATTTTAGATATTAATCCTGGTTAGATTTCTATTTCCTTCCATTCTGTAGGCTGTGTTTTTTTACTCAATGACGGGTTTTGCTGTACAGAAACTAACTTTATTAAGTTCCCTTTGCTAGTCGTTGGCCTTATCCTCTGAATGCTAGAGTCCTATTCAGAAAGTCCTTACATATACTACTATCTTGTCTGCACTCCCTTTTTTCTTATGCTGGTTCAGAGTTTCAGGTCTGCAGGGTGAGAGACAGGATCTGCTTTCATCTTTGTACATGTAGTCAGGTTGGCACCATTCATTTAAGATGGTGTCTTCTCCAGTGTGTGTTTTTTGCCTCTTTGTAAAGAACCAGGTAGCTATAGTTGCATAGCCCTTAATATGGATCACCTAGTCTATTTTATTGAAATAATTATCTATTTTATGCCAGTACCAAATTGTTTTTATTTCTATAGCTCTTCAATATAACTTTAAATCAGGTATGATGATGTCTTCATATTGCCCAGAAGTCCTCGAGAGCTGCAGGTCTTTTGTGCTCCTCTATGCATTTGTATTTTCTTCTATTTATTTATTTTTTGTTTCTTTGAAGATCATCACTGGAATTTTTATTGGGATTACATTGAACTTTTGATTTGTTTTTGTTAGAATGATATGCCAGCTAGTTTCATAACAACTTGATACATGCTCAAGTCACTTTGGAAGAGGGAACCTTAATTGAGAAAATGTCCCCGCCAGATTGGGCCGTAACAAGCTTGTCATGCAGTTTCTTAATTGATGTTTGATATGGGAGGACCCAGCTTGCTGTGAGTGGTCCCATTTCTCTGCAGGAGGTCCCGAGTGCTATAGTAAGCAGACTGAACAAACAGCGGGAGTGAAACAAAAAGTAACAGTCCTCCGTGGCCTATACGTTAGTTCTTGTCTCTAAGTACCTGCTTTGTTTTGTTTTGTTTTAGACAGGGTCTCTGTATTTAGCCCTGTCTGTCTTGGAACTCACTATGTAGACCTTACTGGCTCTCGACTCACAAAGATCCTCCTGCTTCTGTCTCTAGAGTGCTGGAATTAAAGGTATCAAGACACAGGCTCAGGTACCCATCTTGAGTTCCTGCCCTGAATTCGCTCAGTGATACCCTGTGATGTGATAGAAGCTAAAATAAAGCCTTTTCCTCCCCAAGTTCCTTTTGGTCATTGTATTTATAACAGCAATAAAACCCTCAGGCACATGACCATTTTCACAATATTCGTTGTTTTTTTTTTTTTTTTTTTTTTTTTTTTTTTTTTTTTTTTTTTTTTTTTAATCCATGAGCATAGTAGGGCTTTCCATCTAATAGTGTCTTCCTGTCTTTAGTATCTTAAAATTTTCGTTAAAGAAGTCTTTCACTTCATGGGTTAGGTGAGATTCAGACACACCAGAAGAGGGCATGGTTGTGAGCCACCATGTGGTTGCTGGGAATTGAACTTAGGACCTCTGGAAGAACAGTCAGTGTTCCTAACTGCTGAGACATCTCTCCAGCCCCGAGATTTTTGCTGTTGTTTGTTTAGTTGCTTAGTTTTGTTTGTTTGTTTTTGGTTTTTTGTGTTTGTTTTGCTTTTTGAGTGGGATTGATTTCCTTGATTTGTTTCTTCCTGTGTCTGGTTTTGGCATATAGGAAGTTGTCAGGGTTACTATTGCTGTGGTGGAACACCATAAACAAAAGCAACTTGGGAAGGGGAGGAATTATTTGGCTTACACGTCTACATTACTGTTCATTATTGAAAGAAGTCAGGTCAGGATCTCAAACAGGGCAGAAGATAGATAACAAACCACATGTTTTCACTTCAGTAAACACGGCTGGTTGTCGTAGCTTCACAGGATGTGCTTGATCACACATATGTGAGAGATACTTAGGCAGGAAGTACAGTAGGCAGAATGTATGCTTACTCTAGATTGGACAAAGGTGGTAAATACATAGGCTTGTGGGTTCTGCATTTATAAGGACTGACTAACTTAATTCAGGGTCATTCTCTGGAAATCCTGGTTATTGACCTGGCCAGTGTCCATTGTTCTGGCCAGTACTGGATAAAGCTCGCTTTAATTAGGCAATCATGGACTTGGTCTTTCTCACAATTTTCAGTTTTAACATAAGAAAATGTCCTACAGGCTTGTCTGCTTATAGCTCAATTTTGGGGGGACATTTTTCTCAGTTGAGGTTCCCTCCTCTGGGATGACTATAGTTATATCCAATTGATATAAAGCAGCAAGCAAAGTTGCATATTGATTTGTTTCTTTGTCTGAGACAAGCTGTTGCTATGTATCTCCGGAACTCTCTGTGTAGACTGGGCTTGTCTTGAATTCACAGAAATTGTATCTGGGGTGTTAAGATTTTAAGGGTAGCCAGGCAGTGGTGTCATATGCCTTTAATCCCACCACTTGGGAGGCAGAGGCAGGCGGATTTCTGAGTTTGAGGCCAGCCTGGTCTATACAGAGAAACCCTGTCTAGAAAAACCAAAAAAAAAAAAAAAAAAAAAAAAAAAAAAGATTTTAAGGGTGTGCATGATCAGTCCTGGCACCTACTGATTTTTGTATTCTAATTTTGTAGCCTACCACTTCCCTGAAGGTATTTTTAATGTTCCAGCTATTTTCTGGCAGTATTTTCAATGTATAGAATCTTGTTTTTACTTGTATGTTTTTCATCTCCTTCTTAAGTTGCTCTAGCTAAGACTTCAAGTACTATACTGAAAAGGAATGGAGAGATTGGATATCCTCGTCTTGTTTCCTGGTTTTAGTAGAAACACTCGAGTTTTCCTCACTCACCTATAACCTGTAGGTTGTCAGGATTGTCTCATGCATCCTTAGTCTCTTCAGGATTTTTTTTTATCACGAAGGGATGTTTATTGTATCACAAGCCTTTTCTGCATTTACTGAGATGATCTGTCCTTGTTCTCATTTTTGGTTGTAGAAACTTTAAATGGCTTTTCTGCATGTATCCTGGTTTCATTGTTGTAATGCTTTTGCCCTTTCTTTTACCCTAAGGTCATGTCTATCTTTGATGGTGAAGTATGTTTCTTGGATTAAGGAAAAAAGAGAGACCCTGTTTTATGATTCAATCTGCTAGTCTTAGGTCTTTTTCCCCTTTCAAGACAAGGTAGCCTTGGCTGTCCTGGAACTCACTTTGTAGACCAGGCTTGAGTTCAGAGATCTGCCTGCTTCTGCCTCCCAAGTGCTGGGATTAAAGGCATGTGCCACCACTGCCAGGCATCTTATTTATATCTTGATTGGAGAGTTGAGACCTTAGATAATCAGAGGCATTACTGAATTATTGTCCTGTAATTTTGTTGATTTTGTAGTGTTTGGTGTTATCTTAGTCTTCATTTTCTTAACAAATATCTTAGCATCTTTTTTTTTTTCAGTCATGATTTGGATATGTTTATCATTCTTTTCAATCTCAAGTATTACCTCCACTGTTCTCTTCAGAGTGGGCCTTTGTCTATCAATTGCTTTTGACATGGAAAGTTTTTCTTCTTCCATTATGACAACAGTATGGCTGATTATAAGTGTTATGGGATATCTACCAGGGAAGTCTGCCTGAATGTGGGTTTAAGCCAATAGAAAGTCCTTATTAGCCAACCAGCTGGGTGTTCAGGATCCCAGTGTAGCCCTGAGCCTTTCCCAGGGTGAGCTTTTAAGCACAAAAACCATATCCTAGGTTGACATACTTCAGTTAACAAGAAAAGTTAACCGGAAACAGTACTATAGATGCCAAAAAGCAAGGTTAGTATAGAGATTGTCCCATAACTATGGATTTTGATGGGTTAGGTCTTTGTTTTAGTTTTGGCAAGTGGTGCTATGTGCTGAGTTTTACAACCTGAATGGTACTGCCACCACAAAGTCAGTTGTGCGATGGTCTGGGGCCCAGTTACATATAGTAGTCTGAGTTTGTAGATTGTTATTTTCCAGATCTTGAGATGCATTCCTCTGTGCCCTCTGGCTTTCCATAGAAAGCCATAGGAAATTGTATGTTTTCATAGAAAATTTATAACCTATTATGATGGCCTGCTTGTCAGTTTGAATACACTTATGACCTTGAATACACTTTTTCTGAATATTTAGTGTTTGGGCTATACTATAACATGGGAATTTCTTTTCTGGTCCAGTGTATTTGATGTTTTGTTCACCTCCTTTACTTTGATGGACATCTACTTCCTTACATCTGGGAAGTTTTAAGATTTGTTGGTTTTTGTTTTTCTGAGATAGGGTTTCTATGTGTGCCATCACTGCCTATGCCTAGCTAAATCCTTCCTCTCTCTTTCTTCCCCCTTCCTTTTTTGTCCAAAACAGGGTTTCTCTGTGTAATAGCTCTGGCTGTCCTAAAACCCAATTTGTAGACTAGGCTGACCTCAAACTGAGATTCACCTGACTCTGCCTCCTATGTGCTGGAATTAAAGGCATGTACCAGCACACCTGGCCCAAGTTTTAAGATTTTTACTAAAAATATTTTCTATACCTTTGGCATGGAATTCTTGTTTAGTCTCATAATTCATAAACTGTTTTTAATTTTTTATGTATTTATTCAGTCATTTAGTTATTTGTAATTTGTAGTCTCTCAAAGTTTCCCCCAGATCTTGTATACTCCTTTTCTACTTCACTTTTTTTACTTTTAAGTGCAGTTATGTGTATGGGTGTGTGCATGTGTGAGTGCAGGTACCCACAGAGTTCAGCACCTAGGAAACGGTGGTGGATCCCTTATAACTGGAGTTACAGGTGGCTGTGAGCTATCCAACATGGATCCTGGGAACTAAACTCAGGTCCTCTGAAAGAGCAGCAAACACTTTAAACACTGAGCCATCTCTCCAGCTCATTCTCTAAACAATGATTTTAACTGACTGACTTTCTGTACTTTCCTTAAGCCTCGATCTTCTGTCCTCCAAGTCATCCATTCTGTTCGTGAGGCTTTCCATTTAGTTTTTATTTGGATTATTGATTTTTTTCCAGTTACATTCCAGTTTGGTTTTTATTTAGTATTCATATCTCTTTGTTGAATTATATTTTTATGTTGAATTCACCTTCGTTTCTTTATTCGGTTCCTGTTGTTTTCTTATAAATTGGGAGATTATTCACACCTTCTTTGACTTTGTTCACACATTTATTCATGTCCTCTTTAAGATCTTTAAATGTATGTATAATTGTTCTTTTGAATTCTTTGTCTGAAAGTACATCTAAGTCAGTCTCACTGGTGGCCATTTCTATGTGATTGGTAATTTTTGGAGGAGACAGTCCTTTTTGGCTTTCGTGTTACTTTGCCCAACTGATTGTCAGACGGTTTTATGACAAGATCTGAGTTAAATATGTTTAAATGTTTAGTATTCCTTGTTCTTCATGGCTCTTGGCTCAGCTCTGTTATGATTATTCTCTGTGTGTGTGTCCTTTATAACTAGAGTCAGTGCAGTCTGTGGGGTATGGGAGGTTGGTAGTGCAGGGGTGTAGAGATGGGATGATCACAAATGTTGCGGGCCTGGGGTGCAGGCTTATGGGGTGGTGTCAGTAGCAACTGTTTCATGTGTCCTCTGATCTCAGGATTCAGAAGGTGTTGTGCAAGGGTGGTCAGGAATCCCATGACCTCTAACTCAAGGAGCCAGAGTGAGTACAGAGCCATGTGCACATTTTCAGATAACAGAAGTGGGTCAAGCATCCTGTTACTTCCCTTGTCAGGAAGCATGTGCAGATGCAGGAGAGAGTACTGCTGGCCAACAGGGGAAGGGATTAATGATTTATTCTGGCTTCACCAGTGATGGTATACTCAGGTCAGAAGTTGTGCCCTGGGTGGAGAGTCCAGAAACCTCTAACCTGTCTGCATGAGGTTCTCATTGGCAGGAAAGGGAAGCTGGAGAGCTTAGAACCTCCTATTTGTACAGGCTGGGCACTTCTGAAGAAGGAGAACTGTATGTATATGTGTGAAAATTTGCTGATTTTAAAAATCCACACCTTACCATGGGCTGAAAAAAAACCAAAAACTTGAGGGTCAGAGTGCTGGCTCAGTGGTTAAGAGCACTTGCTGCTCTTGCAGAGGATCTTAAGTCTGAGATGCTTAAGATCTCAAACTTAAGATGTTGGTGCTTGAGTTTGGTTCTCAGCACCCACATGGTTGCTAATAACCATCCACAACTCTGGTTTCATCTAAAATACTCATCCAGTGTCTGTGGGTACCAGGCACACATATGGCACACAGATATCACAGATATATATGTGTACACACACACACACACACACACACACACACACACACACACACACATCCATCTTGTAAACAAAACTCTCCAAAGGCAGTGGCCCTTATGATACTTGTGCTGATGATTGCCACCTACCACACTCTGTGGGAATTTAGACCCTCAGTAGCTTCTTAAATATTTTTATGTTTGTGTATAGAAATGTTTTGACTACATATATGTCTGTGTATCACCTGTCTACTGCTGGCCAGAGGTCAAAACAGGGCATCAGATCCCTTGGAAGTAGAGTTATAGGCAGGTATTAGCTATCATGTGGATATTAAGAATTAAACCTGGGTAACTGCAAGAACCACCAGTGCTCTTAATGGTCCTCCTGTTGTCTGTCTGCTTCCCCCTGGGGCGTCAGACACCTCTTCGCCAAACAAGACTGAGGAAGGCAAAGCAGAGCTATGAAGAATAGGTTCCATGGGTTTCTGGTCCGGCCAGGAATGCTATGAGTGTTACAATTCTTAAAAGAGAAACAAGGAGGTTTGGGCAGCCTGTGTGGGAGGGGCAGCAGGCAGGAGTGGGGGGGTAGGGGTGGGGGATTGTATTAGTCAGGATTCTCTAGAGTCACAGAATTTATGGGTAGTCTATACAGTAAGGGAATTTGTTGATGACTTACAGTCTGTAGTCCAACTCCCCAACAATGGTCAGCAGCAGCTGCAGCTGTGAATGGGAGTCCAAGGATCTAGCAGTTGCTCAGTCCCACAAGGCAAGCAGGTGAAGAAGGTGAGCCTTCCTTCTTCCAATGTCCTTATGTAGTTTCCAGCAGAAGGTGTGGCCCAGATTAAAGGTGTGTACCAACACGCCTGGATCTGGATTAGGGTGTGTACTACCTTGCCTGGGCCTAAGCTTTTCATAGCCACTATGCCTCAAGATCAGGATCAGAGGTGAGCCTTCCAATTCTGGATTGTAGTTTGTTCCAGATATAGTCCACCAAGAACAGCCACCAAAGGGCCCTTGGTTTCTCATCAGCTACTGGGGTAGCACCAGTGGCAGAGGTGGTGTGAAAGGCTGGTCCAAGATATAGCAGTGAGCGCTCTGGGAGAGAGAACTCTTCCGCAAGTGTTACAGCTCAGTAGACAGCCACTCTCAGATGAGCCCTGGTGAAATAACTTAGGTGCTTTGTCCAATGTGGATAAGGACTATATAAACCTTGAGGAGTGGGATTTAGGGGGTCGATGTTTCCCACTGGCTGAGTCTGAGATGTCAGTGATGCTCTATTTGCGTGGACTCCAGGGGCTACTTTACATGACTGACTGTCCATGGTCCTCTCAGTGGTGTCATGGTTACATGTTCCAGAGCAGGTACAGAGATAGGTAGGGAGCAGCTTCCCTTCTGCTGGTCTCAGATCTCTGAGATTCCCAGGATCTGAGGTCAATCAACCTTGCCAGTTCTTATGCCTGTGTGGTGGCATGGCCCCTACACTATCTCTCCAGACCTAATTTGCTTTTATGACACTGCTTATAACTGTTTGACATCTCTGAAAAACTAAATGTTCTGTCAAGACCCATATATACCAAATTGGGGGGATATTTCAGTTAATAGATTGCTTCCCTTACATGCAAAAGACCCCGGGTTCAATTTCTAGCACTACACAGAACTGAGCATGGTGGCTTAGGTATAGAATCTCAGCACTTGGAAGGTAGAGGCAGGAGGAATTCATAGTCATCTTGAGCTACATGAAACCCTGTCTCAAAAAGGATCAAACGCCTTCTATCAGTTTGTTGTTTATAACATCTTGTATGTGTGTGTACGACTGTGGGAATCTGTTCTCTTTCTATCATGTAGGGCCTGGGGACTGAATTCAGAATGTAAAGCTTAGTAGTCATTCCTTTACTCACTGTACTGTCTAATCAGCCTCATCTTTTCCTTTTTAAAATTATTTTGTATGTATGGGACTATTTGCCTGCATGTTTGTTTGTGCACCACCAGTGTGCCTGTAGACCAGAAGAGAGCACTGATCCCTTGGAACGGGAGTTGAACATCATTTGAGCTGCCATGTGAATCCTAGGAATTGAACCCAAGTCCTCTGGAAAAGCTGCCAGTGCACTTAACAGCTGAGGAATCTCCAGCTCCAGCCTTCTTTTGTCTATAATTTTGTCTAACCACCTCCCTTCTCACCTTTCCCTCATCCTTGCCAATTCAGGTCTTCTTTTTCTCCTTCCTTTCTCCCTCCCTCCCTTTCTCTCCCCCTGCCACCCTCCTCTCTCCATTCTCTTCTCTCCAGCATTTTTGTGTAGCAAAGAATTCTGGAATTAAAGGTGTGTGCCACCACCACCTAGCTACCTTTATTATCTCTTATATGGGAGAATTCCTAAGTGGGTTGCCTAAGACCAAAAGCTCCTTATTGAAATGCAACTGAAAACAGTTCTCATAAGGAATTTATCTGAAGATAATAGGTTCCTGGCCTTGATGCAAGAGCTAGACATCAGTTAAGAGTCAGATGGACACTCCTGGCTGCTAGGAGAATAGGAAATTTAATCAATTTTATAGCTTCTTTAAAAAGAAACAAGAAAGGGTTGGTATGCTAGTTTTTGTCAACTTGACACAACCTAGAGTCAACTGGAAAGACAGACCCTCAACTGAGAACTTGGCTCCATCAGGCCCGAGGGCGTATCTGTGGGGGCATTTTATTGATTGATATGGGAGGGCTCAATGCACAGTGGGCAGTTCTGTTCTTGGGTAGTGTGTGGGAAGTCTCGACTGTCTAAGGTAGCTAGCTGAGCAGTCAGTAGGCAGCATTCCTGTGGCTCTGTTTAGCTTCTGCTTTCCCGGTCTTCCCTTGAGTCGCTGCCCCGACTTTGTACAATGACTGACTATAGTTTATAAGCTGAAATAAACCCTTTCCTCCCCCAGTGGTTTTTGGTTTAGTGTTTTATCCCAGTAACAGAGGAGCAAACTAATACATTTGGGAATGGATGTTAAATGTGCCGCAAAACGTGCTTTTCTAAAGGAAAAGAGTTCTGAGCATGGAGAAGGAACAAGCAACGGGAAGAGGTGGGGCTTCTTCCTATGTTAATGCATAAACATTTTATAAAAATGAGAGGCCAATATCTCAAAAAGTCCCCAACCTGGCTAGGAGCAAGCTATCTCTCACCAGTCAACAGCAGAGGAGCAGAAGAAAGGCATGTTCCATTTTCTCTTCACGTGAGTTTCTTTTTTAAGAGTGTATGAGTGTTTTGCTTGCATATATGCCTGTTTACCACATGCACTCCTGGTGCTCTTGGAAGCCAGAAGAGGGTGTTGGATCCTACTGAACTCACAGAGGTCTCCCTGCCTCCCAAGTCCTGGGAAGAAAGGCATGTGCCACCATGCTCAGCCAAGTACTTTTTAATGTAAAGTTACATAATATTCCCAGTGCAACAGTAGAGGGTGACTTCAATACCAAACTCTCACCCATTAATGTCTTCCCAACAAAGCCCAGAAATACACTAATCAAATGATAGCACGGATCAAACAGATTTGATATCTAGAGAACATTCCACCAAACAGTAGAGTACACTTTACTCAAGGAAATCCACCTGCCTCTGGCTCATGAGTGCTGGGATTAAAGGTGTGCACCACCACTGCCTGCTACCTTTAAAAAAAAAAGACAGGGCCTCATTATAGAACTCTAGCTGGTCTAGAACTGGCTATGTATGCCTGGTTGGTCTTGAAGTCAGAGATCTGCCTGGCTCTGCTTCTGGGTGCTGGGATTGAAGTTGTGTGCCTCCATACTCAGCTCTTATTGGACACTGAATAGGTAATTTAGACTTAATAATAGCCTGGGTAGTTTATACAGAATAAATTGTAAGTCTTACTGTGCCGATAGCTTTACAGAGGTTGAAGACAGGGCACCAGCAAT
Source organism: Arvicanthis niloticus (assembly GCF_011762505.2). NCBI lineage: Eukaryota > Metazoa > Chordata > Mammalia > Rodentia > Muridae > Arvicanthis > Arvicanthis niloticus. The sequence goes on along the minus strand of NC_047669.1, from coordinate 6,425,114 downwards.
CCATTAGTTCTTACTGGGGTTGGGGCGGGGCTCTGCCTTGATTACATCATAGATAGCCTCATGGTGAGGAATGCGTGAGAGGGAAAGATCACGGAAAGCCAGAGATGGACTCAAAGCTAAGTAGTGTCAACCTGTTCTTGTGAGAACTGACCTACTTGATCCCTTACAAGGGCAGAGATACATAATTATTTGCCTTTCTCTAGGTTTCATTTTTTAAAAGACTCAAAACTTTATTTTTAAAAATCACCTTTGTTACAAATTAAAATTTTTAAAGAAAGCTTCTTTTACTATATCCAAAAAGTTAGTAAATATGCACAAAAGAGAAAACTAACTTGAAAACATTAAAACAGTAAAAAGTGTCTTTCACATGACTTCTAGCTGGTATCATGTCACAAAGGCTGTTTAATCACATACATTTCTAACCTATCCTCCACCTAGGACCTAAAAAGGAAAGTTAACAGCCCATTCAGGAACAAGTGCGCTCAACGCACAATTCTGTACAGTGCAGATTTTTTTTTTTATTGTCAGTGGTCTTTGACTTCCCACATGGACTACCATTTTCTCCTTTGTCCCTGTGAGGAAATCTAAACTTTCAAACAGAGCGTGATTTTTGGGACAACCTCTGATAATTAAAATCACTGGTACATATTTCTTGTTTGTTCTTAAGATGGGGTTTCACTGTGTAGACATGGCTGGCTGCAAGCTAGATATGTAAAGTAGGCTGGTCTTGAACTTAAAAGAGATTCACCTGCCTTTGCTTCCCAAGTGAGATTAAAGGCCTGTACCATCATATACCAGGAGATTGGATTTACTGGGGTAGCATTTAATTTTGACAAGGAGCCAGTGTCCAAAAGTGTTTACAAATTTCCTTTAGTTCGAATGGGTGTGCCAAATACAAAGAACCTCCCCCATGAACAAGATCTTCATGGCTTCAGACAGTAAAGCAGAAAAAACCAGGAGCAGGCTAGAAGCCTTCATTTCTGAAAACTTCTACCTCTCAAGGGTTGCGATGTATAATTCCTCGAACACACACGGCAGCATACGGCTGTAACTCGAGGAGATCCAATACCCTTTTCTGGCCTCCATGGATACTAAGTGACTCTTAAAAGAAGCCAACTTTCATGCTCTTGGGTGTGTCTGTGTCCTGCCCCCCTCCTGGATGCCTTTCTCTTACACTCACAGATAAGCTGTATTAACACATCTTTATTAAACCTCTGCTCTGCTTCATACAAATAGTTCAACTTTAACCCCACTACATCAGGGGCCATACTTAACACACACCAACTTTAGTATTCTTGTCGGTCACCTTTTCCTTTCCTCAAGTCACTAGTTTAGTTTCTTGTTTATGTTCTGAGTTATTTTATGGTTACTCTGGTAGATATAAACATCTGATTTACCCCTTGTCCCTTTTTACACAATCATTTAGGTATATTTAAAAAACAAACTGAAAACTCATCGGATTTTTGGTAAACAAAATTTAATGTAACCATATAGTCAAGTAATGTTTAAAAGACATTAGATACAACTTTTAAAAATTTAAACTATGGAAGAAGTGCAATTAAACAAAAACATAAGCATTGCTGTAAGACAGCTGAACTGAGAACAAGGATACAGAAAACATTCTTTTCTCACTGTGAAGATTCAAACTCTGAGCAATACAGTAAGGGTGTGTGGCAGTTACAGTGAAGCACATACACTGTGCGGTTCTGAAAGCCTTACCGCAGCTAGCCCAGAGACACACACTGCAGGAAGGGGTGGCGATGAAGAGGAAGCGCTTTCAAGAAAAAGCCAAGAGCAGAACTAACTACTGATACAATGACAAACAGAAATAACTACACATACTTTTTTTCCCACTATCTCAAATGACCTTTATGAGAGCTTAATGGGTATTTATCTGAGTATTTTACAAAGCACCTAGGTACCAAAAATTAAAAATGTAAAACTCCAAGCAACAACCTTAACATTCACTTTCTGCCAAGCGGGCAGCTGGAACTCACTAAAGTATTTCAAGACGGCTGGGAGCGGTGGCTCAGGCCTACAGTCCTAGTACTCACAGACAGAGGCAGAAGGACTGCCACTAGCTCAAGGTCAACCCGGCCATATACTGCGTTCCAGGTTTGCCAGGGCCACATTAAATCCACCAACTGAACAGCCAACCAACCCACCCAGCCCACAGACAGAAACCCACGCAGCCAAGCATGGTGGCACATGCTGTCATCCAAGCACTTGGGAGACACAGACAGAATGACTGGAGTTCAAGATCATTCTCAGCAAATCAGAGTTCTTGGCCAGCCTGGGCTACATATGACCCTGACTCCATCTAGGCCAGCCTGGGGTATATATGACCCTGACTCAAAAGATAAAACTACACCCTCAAAATCCAATACTGAGGTTTATTAGACTGAAATGGCACTGGGTAGCTTAAGGCACGAACATTAAAACAAAACTTCTTTGGAACAATATATAGTTATGACTTCACTTTCTATGTTATGATCACCTTTAGCAATTAATATTTAAGGCAATCACACAAATGTAAAAGGTTCATTTACAACATTTAATGATACTTATTTTTATGTGTATGTTTTGCCTCTACTATGACAGTTTACATATAATGTACATGCACCATGTGTGCCTGTGGAGGCCACAGGGTATTGGAACTTCGGGAACTAGAGTTACAGACACTTGTTAGCCAGAGTGAGGGTGCTTGGAACCCAAGCCAGATCCTCTGCTAGAGCAGCGAATGTTAGTGCTTGCTCCTAACCGCAGAACCATCTCCCCAACCCGCTTACAAATAAAACACTTTAATATATCTAAAACATTTTGAAACATCTCTGGTATTATTAGTTTATACTCCTGGAAGTGGTGTTTGATGCCTACCACTAGATGTGGCAGTAAGCATACTTAGCCAGTCAGACCTATGGCATCACAGGTCAGCCAAGCTGCTTCATTCTGGTTACATGGTATGATGAATTTTCATGTTGGTTATGTGGTTTGATGAATTGTTTACCTAACATAATGTGTGAGATGATATCATTCCATCTTTCTACATAATGCCAGTCAACTCCATTACTGTTTCTCACATGGGATTTCATATGGCCAAGGATGACCTCAAACTGGCTGTGTTGCCATGGCTGTCCTGGAACTTTCCTGATCCTCTTGCCCCACCTCCCAAGGGCTGGAATTACAGACACTGCCACCACAGCCAGCTATGTACCACTAACTGTAGCATGACTAAACCATTTTAACTAGTAACATCTTGGGTTGACTATGAGGCAGTCCACAGGAAGCTTCTGGACATTATCTTATTACTTGGTACCACATGAAGTCTATAGGATGTATCTTTTCCCACATAAACCTAAAGACGTTAAAGGCACACACAAAAAATTCAACTCCCTTTCTCTCTTCCTGTATGGGCTCTCAGAGTGATTTTTAAAACTCTACTGTCAAATCAGGAAAAAGCAGCGCACACCTGGTTTGGACACCAATAAAAGTAGAAAACCCACCTTTGTCTTTCCTGAGTTTCAAAATGAGAGTCTGACAGCAGACACAGAAACAATTCATATTCACCAGGAAAATGTGTCAGTTCACAAAGCACTGTCATCCTTCCAAGCAGAATGGATGTTCAACCTCTGCTATGTGAAGTTTCCGAAACATTTTAGTTTAGAGCCATCAAGTGAATGGTTTCCAGGTGCGAGCACTTTGCACACCCTGACGGGCAACACAGACAAGCTGATGCACTCCCTGAGCATTTGTGTTGTTTTAAACCTGATTCAAATGGAGTAAACACCTGGATCCCAATCACGTATGAAAAGTGACTACTGAAACTCCAATTCCTATCTGTTAGTCAAGTCGGTGTGGAGATAGCACAGTAGAAAGGGAGGAAGTCAGGCCACCTTGTGGAGTACATGGAGAAGACTTGGAGGAGGCTGTAAGTTCATAAAAAATGTTCACAAAAACCAATTGTAAGTTTCTGTTGATCCACAAAACATACGTCCTTTCCGACAGAACAGCCACAAGTGATGTTTGCAAACGTCTCTCGAGGTCTGCGTTCTGACCTTGTGACACTGCTGCTACACAGATGCACAGATCCTTATGACCAGATTGCACTTTCAGATGAAATGATTATTTTAGAAAATGGGTGCTGGCTTCCACTTCTAACTGCAGCTCTCAGAAGGCAAAGAATTGCCAAGAGTTTGAGGCTAGCACAGGCTACAGAGATCTTGTCTCAACAATAAAGAGTACTATAGAAATGTTCAAATTTAGTCTTATGCAATTGAATTCTACATGATCAACTAATCTTTTACTTTATATATCTCTGACTAATTTTTTACTTTATATATTCTGACAATTAAACTACAAAAATCATTGGGTGTTTGTGATATATGTACACAACCACATTATCTATAAATAAACACATACACACACTAACTTAGAGGCTCATATAAACATCACATATCAAAAGAAAATATGCCAATTATGGGATGACAGAATGAAGATAACCTGACTCCAAAATGGTTGATATAACCCTTTTAATACACATATTAATTATTATTAAAAAAAAGAATTATTTTTCTTAAACCAGGGCTTACCACCATTATCAAGAATTAGCAAAGGTAAGTAATTAAAGGAAGTTAATATATCAACTGGGTAGCTTTTAAAAGTTAACTTTCTAGGATTTGGCTACTTTCTGCTGACTTTTAATATAATTAGCAACAAAGAAAAATTAATTTGTTTAAACAAATTCTGATTTTCAGGATTTTTGTCCAATTTACTAAAATAAACATGAGGATATATGAAAGATAAACATTATAAGATACAAGTAGATAATACTTTTACAACAGACAAAAATACTAATACAAACTTACTTTGACCAAGTCTTTTATATGATGTATTTATGAATGGACATGATCTTACAAATATACATGAGAATAACAATTATCGTTTGTTGAATCCAAGCATTTATAAAACACCTTTGTTCATACACTACACTGTTAATAATTTCTGAACTAAACAATTTCCATTCTCTAACAAAAGTATAATGCAGATATTTACTATAAAATTACAGTACAAACACCCTCAGTTATACATACATGTTTCTTAACCAGCAGATGACTGTCTTCTGAACTGCTTCTATAGCTATGTCATATCACTTAAAATTTATGACTTGAAAACAATTTCCTAAGTGTATTTTTTTGCATTTTTCTCAGAATTTAGATTCCAATTAAGCATGACTCTTAAAAAATGTTTGTATTATCCTAAGATGAGGAAGAAGTTGTTTGCCAATGCTAGACTTCTGGTGACTGCCTTAATTTGAACAGAAATCTAAAGACACTACTGTCATCAACAAGGAGTATATTATAGTGGGAGACTGGAAAGTTACACAGCAAGCCACCTAATGCAGCCTAGGGCATTGTAAATCATTATCTGTCCACACATAAGCTACAATAATTAGTTGTGCTAATTCTTGCTGTATTCACTTATATTTCTAAGAAAAAATTCACATTTCCTTTTGAAAACTGCTTTTATAAAATGGAGGTGAAAAACTTAGAGGGAAAATTTTAGTAGAAATCTGAAAATGTTGATCAGTATTTTATACAAATAAAAGAGCTCTCCAAAACAAGAGATTTCTCTCTGGAGACCAGAACTGCTGCTGGTCAGAGTTACACATGAGTGGCCCCACTGAGAAGCGTGACCTCTGCTGGAGGAGCTTAAGGATCAGTCAACACTCCTAGACTGGTAACTGCTTACAAGGCCTCGGAGAGGCCCTCATAAAGCATCACTAGGAAGGTCAGACTCTGTGGGCTGGGTAGGGAGCAAACCTGTTCTTTCTTACAGCAGTATTGCAAAATGCAGTTTTGTCTTAAGATATATTTCTTTTACATACATGTGTGCCTGTGTGAATTTAATGTGCACCACATGCTTGTAGATGCCCAGGAGGCCAGAAGGTGTTAGATTTCCTGACTAGAATTGCAGAAATTTGTGAGCCACCTGATACAGGTGGGAACCAAGCCTGGGTTCTCTGCGAGTGCAAGTAAGTGTTCTTAAACACTGAACCATCTCTTCAGCCCATTTGGTTTCTTTTGATGCACGTTCCAGACCCTGGATACAGGTGTGTACTACCATGCCTGGGAAACAGATCTTGGACACAGACACATGCCTGGCTCTGTAAAAAGGATTTCAACTCGAGTGTTAGTTTAAAGGGAAGAACTTCTTTAGTGGACTCATAGACTGATTCATTAAATACCCTGAGAACCAAAGTGCATCACATTTTTTTTCTTCAATAGTTATTTTATTTTTTCTTAGGGACTAATATATAATTTAAATTTCCTAACTTTCATATCTCCTACATAAGCTCACAAAAAGTATTTAATATCAGAGAACAGTCTATAAAGTCATAAAATTTGGTGTTTTATTCATTTTTTGAGGCTGAAGAGATGGCTCAGTGAGTAAGAGCACTGTCATTTCTCCCAAGGACCAGGGTTCAATTCCCAGCACCCACATGGCAGGTCACAACTGTCCGTAACTCCAGTTCTAAGGGATCTGATCCCCTTCCACCAACACACATAAAGTTAGATAAATTGTTAAAACGAACAAACAAACAAACTCATTTCTTCCTCTCACAATGAATTCTAAACATTTTTACCATCAGGCAATTCAATCTAAATGAAGCTTCAGTCATGCAGTATTCTCTACATAATTGACAAAAAAAAAAAAAAAAAAAACACATTCCTGAAAGACGGTTCACAAATCCCTAAGAAGTTTACACTGGGCATTACTGCCTACCCCACATAATTTCTCAAAAATGCCAAAGTATAATCATAGGCCAAATTATTATGTTTAAAAAAAAAAAAAAAAAAAAAAAGACAAGGTCCTATTGTGTAGCCCTTGCTGGCCTAGAACTTGTTGTATAGACCAGGCTGGGTTCAAACGTATAGAAATCTTCCTTCTGGGTGCTGGGATAAAGGTGAGCACTGGCCTCAGTATAACCAGCACCCTCCCTCCCCCATTACAGGAAAGGATTTATGACAGATTGAAATATTGGTATTTTGGGTCAGAAAGGCATCAGGATTCTTTCTTTCTTTTTGCATATGGCCCAAAGGAGTTGTATTCTCATGTGGTAATTTTTAAAACTTTCCTCTTGGATTGGCGTTGGCTTCTGTGTGAGGTATCCTGGGTTTAGTTAGAGCTTAAAGCATTTCTCATTGTATCTATGAATAGTTACACAGCCATGGTAGGATACTGGTCTGGGCATTGCAGCCACTCCTGTGATGATACTTGTCGCAGGATCGTAACAGAGAACAGTATCTGTGGCTTCTCCATTTTCCCGTCTTCCACCCAGGATATAGATTTTACCATTACAAACAGACATACCACAGTTTTCCTGTTTAACCAAATGTATAAAAAAAACAAACAAAAAACCAATTAACTGTTGAAGATAAAGGATTTGACAATAAACTGAAAAAACATCAACATGCTTTAACACAGTATGAGAAAGGGAGATGTAATCTAAGCAAATCTACCTTTTGCCCAACTCCTGTTGTATGTTTGAGTGTTGATATTTACATGAATAAAGTGAACAGTAAGATGAACTGTTAGTAACAGAGGCTGAGATGTGAAGGGCATGACAGACAGACAAGGCTTTTGTTCTAGTATAGGAAATAAAGATTAAAAACCAGGGCAAGGGCTGGAGATGGCATTGTGTTTAAGAGCATCTGCTGTTCTTCTAGAGGACGCAAGTTCGGTTCCCAGCACCCACACTGGGCAGTTCAACTGCCTGTGGCTCCAGCTCCAGATCTGATGCCCTTTTCTGGTCTCTAAGGGCACCTGCATACATATGGCATCCATTTACACAGATCCATAAATAAAAATTAAATCTAAAATAAAACAAACAAACAAACAAACAAAAAACAATACAAGGCATGGTAAAGAGTCGGCTTAGTGGTTAAGACTGCTTGCTGCTGTTCCAGAGGACCCAAGGTCAACTTCCAGCAGCCATTCTAAGGGATCCAACTCTCTTTCTGGTATCTGGGGGCACTTATACACATGGCATGCACACATATGGCACGCATACACAAGTATGTACACACACACCAAACCATAAGGGGGACCTGGTAAATGGGTTTCTGGGTAAAAGATGCTTGTGTGGAACTTCTGTGTTCCATTCCAGGACCCACATGGTGAAATCCTACATGTCCTCTGACCTCCACATGTGCTCTGAGACACACACACGCACAAATAAATGTTTTAAAAAAGCACCACAGCTTACAGTGATGATACATGCTTTTAATTCCAGCACTCAGCATAGAGAGTTGACAATCGACAGAGATAGAGAAATACACACACACACACACACACACACACACACACACTGAGAGAGAGAGAGACACACAGAGAGAGAGAGAGAGAGAGAGAGACAGAGAGAGAGACAGAGAGAGAGAGAGAGAGAGAGAGAAAATAAAGCAATCCCTTCTTGGCCTTTTGGCTAAGAACAAAGCAAAGATGCGACATCAGAAGGAAGTGGTGAGCTTTAGAGGTGCTCATTAAGGGACACAGTGAAATGTGACTGGTAGCAAACTGATGCAGAGAAGCCAGACAAGGTGGAGAAGGACAGAACTCTAAGGACAGCTTCAATGTGTGTGCTTCTCTCTTTTAGAGACAGTGAAAAAAAAACTTCGTTAAGGATTCTGGGACGTCAAGTTAGAGACAGCATGAGAGGAGCAAGCAATTCCTCTGTAAGTCTGAACTTTGGTGCACCACAGGCACTGCCACACAGCCAGTGAAAACAGAGACTTGAAACAAGATCAACTGTAAGCAGCAAATGAAGTAAGTCAGGAATAAACTAGAGTTATGTCATGAGAAAGAGGCCGAAGTAACACTCATAAAGACTTAAGAGGAAAAAAAGAGATTAAAAACAAAGAAATGACTACTAGTGACTTTTAAGAATTTTGTCTTTGGAGACTGGGCATGCAGAACTGTGGAGGGTGAGGAAAACAGATCTGTTACTCCCATGCCAGCCAGGGAGTAACAGAGGAGTAACTTACAGAGTAAGACCCCATTGGAAAAAAAAAAAAGAGGAGGAGGAGGACGAGGAGAAAAAGGAAGGAGAAAAGAAAGAAAAGGAAGGAAGGAAGGCAAGCAAAAATCTAGCCAACTTGTGGGAAGTATTAAACTTCTCGAACTACTGCTGGCCACTCTCTGTCCTGGCACAATTCCGACAGGCTACTGTCTGCCCGCCAACTCTCTGGCAGGGCCGGAGCTCCCGTGTTCCCTTCACTGCCACGCCAGCCCCATGCAACGACTGTCCACCCTGCAGTCAGCCACCACAACACCACCCATTTGCCTGGTAGAAACAAAACTCTAGAAGCTTATAATTAACAAGTCAGATTTACATATGAATAAATTCTAAATTCACAAGATGTTCACACAATAATTCCTGGTTCAACTGATAATGATACAAGCTGCCAAACTAAATTAGACAAGTTATCACAATTATTCTAACCTTATAAGATATTCATAACTAACTGTGGCTACTTAAAGCCATACTGGTTCTTAATCATCCTGTCCTTCTGTCTCCATCTTGGCTCCTTCCTCCTCTCCTCTTTCCCTTTCTCTCTCTCTCTCTCTCTCTCTCTCTCTCTCTCTCTCTCTCTCTCTCTCTCTCTGTGTCTCTCCCCCCCTCCCCCCCCCTGTGCAACTCTTAGCTCCGCCTCCCTTTTCCATGTCCAATCACAGGCCTCCTCCTGCACTAATATTTAAATAGATTGAACAGGAAATTTCCTGCCACACCATCTAATCAAACTAGAAAGACAAAATACAGCCAACAAGCTGAATGAAGGAAAGAAAGAGATAAAAAGAGAGAGAGAGAGAGGGAGGGAGGGAGGGAGAAAGACCGCAGATAGATAGACAGGAGGAAGGAAGGAAGGCAAGCAAAAATCTAGCCAACTAATCAAACTAAGAAAGACAAAATATAATCAACAAGTTAAAGCAAGCAAGCAAGCAAGCAAGCAAGAGACAGAGACAGGACAGATGGATAGACAGAAGGAAGGAAGGAAGGAAGGAAGGAAGGAAGGAAGGAAGGAAGGAAGGAAGGAAAGAAAGATGAATGGAAAGATAGATGAATGGATGGAAGGAAGGAATACATGAATACGTTTTGGGAAAGCAGGCTGGAGAGGTGGCTGGCTCATTGGTTAAGAACACTTCCCTTACTTCCAGAGGACTGTTTCTACTTACAGAGTTCGGTTTCCAGCACCCCCATCAGGCAGCTGACAGCCAGCTGTAACTGAAACTGCAGGGCACTGGCCTGTCTCCTGGTCTCTCTGGGCACTCCCATTCCTGTTCACATACTAACATGCTACCTCAACTGTGCTCTCCCCCTCTACAGCATCTTTACTGGTATGAGGAGAGACAAAATTCCAGCACTGGGAGCAGCATTTTGGTAATAAAAGGAAAGTAAGCAAAGCTGAGACCCACAAGCTGGGAGCCTCTCTCAAACAGCAGAGATAAAGGGGAGTTGGGGCTTCAGGTGGAAAGTGTGGATGAATGAGGTCTGAACACAACCATTTCCTTTATAACAAAACAATTAGTAAAACCATAAACAGAGAACCACCTTCTCTCCTCTTCTGAAATATAAGGAGAAAGGGTAGGAAGACTGGAATGAAATTCTAAAAAAAGGTGAAGGTTAAATTTTTTTAAACCAAAAGCCTAAATATAATGGATACTTCTTGTTGGGTTACTGAAAAGGAAGAAAGTTTACTAAAGCTAGTCCTTGGGGCAGAGCATGTAGTTCAATGTAGAGTGTTTATACCTAACGTTCATGAGGCTCTGGACCCAATCTCAGCACCACAAAAACAAAAATAAATAAAAGCAATTCCTTAGGAGGAAATTTTAAAAAATATGAAATATTTGAAGAGTGAGGTTCCAGTAAATAATCATGTCACTTGTTCCCTCCTGTATGTCTGTCTGGGCTCTCCATGCTCTTACCTGACGGCTGAATGTGTTTTGTACATGCATCCAGTAGTCTTCAACGGGGTCATAGCAATACACCGCCTTGGTCAGTCCACCAGCTACATATATCAGGTTGTTTAGAGAGACGGCTGTTATGCACCTCTTGGCGATGGGGATAGCTGCACGAAGTAGCCAAGAATTGGTCTCTGGGTCATAAGACTGGACCTAATAATAAAGAAAAATATGGAACAAAATGTCTAAACAAACATGTAAATTTGCTTTAAAAATCTGTCAATATATAGAAACATCGTTAAAAATTAAATCACGTTAATTCAAAGAATTAAATGAGGTTACTCTGATTAATAAAATCCATGTATTAGGAAAATTACTGCTTTTTTGTCAAGGATAAAACTCCTTTGGAAAAAAAATTAAAGAAAGGCTAACTTTTTACCATCAAACATAAGACAGTAACAAAATACACACTTTTTTTGTTTTCAAGAAGAATGGCATCCAGGTTGACTTATGTACCCTAAAGTCTTAAGTTTCTCTGAAATTGTTTCATGTAAATTAATCATGTCTCAATCTGAATATAATTTCTTTATGCTTTTAGGGAGTCCTTACCTCAAAAGAGCAGCAGGCAAACTCATTTTAATATACTTTTAATTACCATAAATTCTCAACAAACTGTAATAAGTGACTTTCTGTATGTACTGCCACAGTGCCCATGTGAAGGTCAGGGGTCAGACAACCTGCAGGGTTGCTGCTCTCCTATTATTACAGGATCTGGGGACTTAACTCAGATCATCAAGTTTCCAACTCACTGGTTCCTTAACATTTGATGATATATTAACATTGATGTAAGAAAATAGATTGACTGCACATTTCATTATCACTGCTAAGCCAACGAGCCATCGGCTACTCTTCCCTAGAGTAAACATCATGTCTACTGAAATGGCAGAATGGCTCATGCTCTTCTGCCCCAGAGCTGGATGGACTGCTGCTGCTTTGGGCCATCCTCTCTTCACACTATATAGGCAATCTTTTCTCTTTTTTTGTTCCTTTCAAAGGTTTAAAGCAAATGACCTAGTTGGAAGCAGTATAATTAATTAGTGCCTTAACCTTTGCTTATTTTTTGTGATGCATGTAGGTTTTAAATGCTGTAGATGACAGTAAAGTCTAACCTTGAGATTAGCTCATTTCAAAAAGGTTTAATCCCATTTGTTACACATTGCGGTATCACTGTGGCAATTTGGGATTGAATGCTTTTCCCTTCAAAGAACAGAATACCAGACAATTTTTAAAAGATCCCTCACACTTAGTGACCTAGCTATCTATCTACTCAAGAGACCACCCGTTTCTCCCTTTTGTACATGGCATGGGTAGTCTCTCTAAGCATACGGATTACCTTATCAGAACAAGTATTATCATCAGGTCCTCCCCCAATCACAAACAACTTTCCTATACAGCTTGTCACTGCAGGAGAGCTCACTGCTTCCTTCAGGGGAGCGACTTCTGTCCAGCGATTTGAGAAGGAGTCGTAGCACTCTACACTGCTGAGTCTGCTTTGCCCATCATAGCCGCCAACAACATACACCTGTGTGTAAATACAGGGAGAAGAATCTGAATTAGCAAGTCGAAAGAAAATGTTTCTCTGCTCTGTTAAATTAGAGAATCTCTCTCATTCAAGGCCTAGACAGCTGTAACTACAGTGTATTTAGCTCAGTTCTCTGAGCCTGTTTAATTTTTTAGTACCCCTCCGACTACTGTGGCATTACAGAGCCTTTCTGTTATGTTTCCTTCAATGACATTTTAATTGCACAGGCATACTGTGTATTTGTGTTCTCTACTGTGTATCTGTGCTATGTCTAGAAAGACCTTTTTTTCCCCTTTCCACCCCCTTGAAAGAACAAGTCTTTACCATACCTGTGGGAGTAAGGTTTTTTCTGTTTTGTTCAGTCAACAATGAGCTCTTTGATGATAAAGTAATAAAGCCGTGTAAGTGCAACACTAGGTAAGGTCAGCAGCGTGAGCTCTCTGAAGGCAAGACTTATTGTTCTAGCACCTACGGTAGCTAGAAAAGTACCCAAGACAACTGAGCTCAAAGAGCTTCCTCAACATTTTCCGTGGCTACTGGTAGGGCAATACCTTTACCTGACAGCTGAAACAATACACATGACATTTAGTAAGTGGCTTACATGCAGAACCATCCCTGTGTATTGTGAAGTATATTAGAAACGTTTGTTAATCAAGCTTTGCATTTCACATCCACATTTCTTTTAATGAACAATTACAAACTCTTCTTGCGACATGTAATTAACTGTGAAGTCCAACTGGGACTTCCAAAGGGTCTCTCATTCCCACCCTTCCTTTTGTTTTCCATCATTACCATTTATCCAAGGGTCTGCATCATTTCAGAGTTCCCCAAACCACATGCCAAACTTCTGAAAATATCACCAATCAATCCTTTTAATGGATCATCAATGAATCCTTAAGAGTCGGGCTAAACGTCACACTTTGTGATTTAAATCTGTCCACAATTTATCTCTGTGTGCCTCTGTGCACCCACAGTAGCCAATGCCACGTCTACTGTACATTGCACCTTTCTCGTGTGTAATGTGATCTTGTCTCAAAAAAGAAAAAAAAAAAAAAGTAAATATAGGGCTGGAGAGCTGCTTAACAGTCAGGAGCGCTTGCTACTCTTATAGACGACCCAGGTTCTATTTCCAGCAGGCAGATCCAGGGGATCGGACACCATTTCCTGGGCACACACACGTGAATACACACAACATAGAACATAATCCATCACCACTACCACCCCCAACACACAGAGAAAGTAAACAAAACATGTTGGAGAGTTTATCTTAGTTTTATCTCCTCTTGCACAAATAAAGAAGGTGAAATAATACCACTTGAGATAAACATTTTTTTCTGCTTGATTGTCAAAGTCAGTAAAAGGGGAAAAGTTGTGTGATCAGACACTGGCCTGGTTTGTAATCTGACATAATGCCTTTCTAGTCCTTCTTAAGCATCTGGATTCCAATGTGTGAGAAATGTGCTGTACTGCTACAAATTTGAAACTGGGAGAACAGAGTATCTATTCAAAAGCACAGTGTCATATTGTTTATGTCTTTAGTTTATCTTGGTTAGTAATGGAAGGAAATACCATTTGAAGCCAAAATACCCAGAGGGAAATGCAAGATGCAGCTGTGGCATTTCTTTTGGACATTTACCAGCAGAAGTAATAAAAAGCCTTTTCTCTTACTTTACCAAGAAGGACAGCCATTTTGTGACGCCATCTGCCTTTATTCAGAGAAGCAACTCTGATCCAGATATTTAACTGTGAGTTATAAATCCAGACATCACGGCTGTTGATTCTTCCACCTTCAAATGTAAAACAATGCACATGTGGTAATATTACCAACTACAACCGAGAGGGCTACGCCACTAACACAGGTAATGAAGCAGAATTTACCCATTCAATTCAAGAAGTTCAGCATCTGCTCAACAAACAGAGGAGGAACCTTCTACAGCTTAATAGAAACAGTTACATAGAGCAGATTTAAATTCTGCCAACTCTTATCTTAAGAAATAGTGATTGTAAATAATAAATAATAAACTGCAGAAAGTGGATTTTACAAACTAGGCATCAGATAAGTACAAATAGGGTAATTGTAAAGATGTCGTAAGGTTACAGGAAATCAGGTGTATGCTGCAGAGCAATCACTGGGTAGTGAAAGTACAATCTGCAAGAACTGCTGTCAATCAACAGGCTTCAAAGCACAGATACTAGCTATACTCTTAAAATCTGTCATTCTGACTGACTTTTAGGACTATATCATATATAATAAATATGCTCAAGTTAATAATTTTATAGATATATTCTAATTGATCGACCTGTGGAGAGAATTTCAGAAAACAAGCAAATTAAACATGTTTAATTATATGAATACTTCTAATTTTACAGTTTACAGAGATTCTTTTAAAAAAAAAAAAAAGATAAATCATACCTTTAACTTTAAGCTGGAGAGGGGGCTTAGTGATTAGAGCAGTTGCTGCTCTTCCATAGGACCTGAGTGTACCCAGAAACCCCATGGCAGCTCACAACTGCCTACAACTACAACTCCAGGAGATCTGATCATCTCCTTTGGCCTTTGCAGGTACTTCTATGCTATCCCGTGCACATATATGAACACACACACACACACACACACGGAGTTCAAATACATATACTCTAAGTGTACACAAAAGCATTTAAAATATCATGACCAAAACCATTTTTTGGTATAACTTTTGTAAGTAATTCTTGTTTTCAAGGGCAAAAGGTCTTTTCAGTTTTGTTGTATAAACTTGTTTACTTGAAACTTGTTTTACAGTCAGTAAGTCATTATTTAAAAACAATCAATCTGATTCCCAATCAAAAGTTGTAGCTACTGTAATAATTTTGTATTTACCTGAAACAAGAATATCATTCCTCAGTGCGCAGACTGCATACTCGGATTTGGTAAATTCTGGAAGCTTGGCCAAGGACTTCCATTCTCCGGTTACTGGATCATAGCACTCAGTGTATGGAAGATTAAATCCTCCGACTCGCTCACAGCCTCCAACCACAACTATCACCTCTGAGTAGCCAGTAGACCTACAATAACCATTGGTAAGAATGCACAAATCAGAGTTAAGTGACACATTAACATATAGTCACGACTGTTCAAAGCCCTAGCACCATGAGAGGCAGTCAAGTTTGCCTCTGCAGACGTGCTGTACAGTACAGGCTGCTAGTGACTTACAGAGAGATCATGCATTAGTACTATCATTATACCACAGAAAATGTCTACAAGGATTTTTCTTTTAAAGTGTTTTAGGTTTACACGTATGAGTGTTTTGCCTGCATGTATATATGTGCACATGCATGAGCTTGGTTGCTACAGAGGTCAAAGAATGGCACTGGATACTGGATACTCTGGAACTGGAGCAAGGGATGGCTATGAGTCACCATGTGGGTGCTGGGAACCAATCCCTGGTCCTTTGAAAGAGTATCAAGTGCTCTTAACCAGTGAGCCTGCCCCTGCCATTAAACTACTTCTTCCAAAAGACACAGCCTCAGAATATAGCCCATCCAGGCTGGCTTAAACATCATGATCCTCTTGTCTCGGCCTGAGAACACAAGTGATTACACTCACCAGACCTGGCTTTTCTGCTTGGTTGGCTGATTTAGATACAGGGTTTCTCTATGCAGCTCTGGCTAGCTGGGAGGTCACTATGTAGACCAGACTGTCCTGGAACACACATCGGCTAGTCTCTGCCTCCTGAACGCTGAGACTGAAGGCAAGGAACAACACCTGGCTTTATAGGTTTTGACTGTTTAAGCCTTCTGTTTTGTCATAGTACAAGGGTCTGAAACATGGTCATTGGGCTTTCAAGGCAAGAACTTCACCACTCTTCATTGCTGCTAGTTCTAAAAATAAATCTGATGTCTATGTATTTAAGAGTATTTCTTCAGAAATAAGTTATTTTATTTGCAAGGTCCTCATGCTGTCCAGCTAGGAATATATGAAATCAAAGAAAATCCAAAAACATCTGTAGGTCCAACTGTTGCAACATGCATGCACCTATTAAAAACGGAGATTATGAGACTTTAAACCTTAAAGAAACAGAAGAGTTCTCGATCTGTAAGATATAACATAATCAATTCATTGTATTATTTAAAGACAGAATTGGCCAGCCCTAGAAGAAATATGTAAATGAACAAAGGAGTAAAAGAATAAATCATAATCACAGGAATGAATATTTGCTGTAACCACTCAACTTATTGTCTTAGCAATGTTGACTTGAATGTTACAAATTCTTTGGCAGGAAAAATTTTAATGTTGGTGAATTTCTCAAGTTGCTATTAGCTGAAAGGACCCAGTTCTAAAGCTCTATCAACTTCCTGTAGAGGCTTGACTATAACAACATGCTGAGCAGGCAGCTTTAACATATTTAATCTGCTAGCTGATTTTCCTCCTTTCTCTTCTCTTTTTGTGTGGTACTGGTTTTGAACCCAGGGCCTTGTGCATGCTAGGCAAGCTTTTGGCCACCAACCTAAATTTTCAGAGTCACTAAGGTTTTTTTGTTTTTGTTTGTTCTGTAATAGAGTCTCACTATTGTTGCTTAGGCTAGCCTTGAGTCACTGACATTGTAATCCTCTGGCCTCAGCCACTAGAGCAGAATAGATTTACACAGACTAGAAGAGAAGCAAGTTAACTGGCTTCTCATAGTCAACATTAGATCCGGCCCTAAAGACAATCTGACCTTCTTATTTTTTAAACTTGGCAAGGACACAGGAGTCTGTGTGCGAGGGCTTTCCACTGGGAACTACCCCAGGCAGGCGGCTTTTATAAGGAAAACACATGTAGTGACCAAGACTCACAATGTGTACTTTTTAAAAGTAGCAATTATCTAAAAACTATTATCGGGAACTAATGGTAGATATGCTTAAATACTGAGACACATGATGTACATGTGACTTAAAGGTAAAAAATTGGGAGACAGCTTAAATCTGTATGGGCATGGTAATGATTACTAGATGTCATGACACTGAAACACGGCCACTACAAAAAGGATGATGATCATGTAAATGGATAGTAAATTCATAGATAAAAACATCTGGGTGTGGTTGGTGTCACATACTTCTAATCCCAACATTCAGGAGGCACAGGCAGGAGGCTCATAAGGAGGCAGGGCTACACAGTGAGGCTCTGTTTCAAAAAGCCAGTGTACAAATGGACACAAGGGCAAACTACCTTCTGGGTGTCTGTGTTTATACCTAAAGTACTGCTCTCAGCCTCAATGAAGGAAACATTTTGCAGTAGGCAGTGGGTTACAGTGCTGGGAAGAAGTGACTGAAGTGCAGCTCCCTGAATCAGACAATCGCCACCACGCCCTTCCAAGGCTCAGAGAGCAATGCTAAGAGCTGGAGAATGGGGAAGAGAGTGATGCAGCTCTATTTTCTGGACACACTATGGCTGTAGCAATAAGGAACACACAGCAGCTCCTCTGGTTATCTCTACAAGATTGGACCTGTCAACATTTCACCATGGATGGAGAGGAGCCATAAGGCTCCATCCTTCCCTGAATTACTATTGGCATTAATGATTGTCAGGGGAGAGAAAGGCATTTTCAGTAGTCTTGGGTAAGCTGCCCATGTGTCAGGAAGTACTCTCCCACATAGGCTTTGAACACTTACAAACATGAAAGTAGAGGGGTTAGTGGGTGGGTAGTTGAGGAGGGCGGTTGTGGTCAGCAGAAATGGGAGAGGATAAGAGCAGGAAATGGGGTAGTAGAACATATATATATATATATATATATATATATATATATATATATATATATATATATATATATATAATTGTCAACAGAATAATAAAATCCACTAAGATAATAGGATTAGGGAAATAACTTAACTGCAGAAGAAGCCCTGGGTTCTATCTGTAGTACCACAACAAAGAAAAAATCACTTCTTATAGCAGTCATGAGTTCCTCATGCTTACAGATAATCTTTAGAGAAACCAAAAATAATATATATGTGGGCTTTTCTCCTGAAGTGGAAGGAATGTGCATATCTGCTTTCTACCCAGAAGGCTGGAGTGGATATTGCTATAACCTGGGGATCCTTTACCTAGAGAGCCAGCCATCACCAGAATCCTCCAGACTCTAGAGCACTGCTTTTTAATCAAGAACCCATTCCTATGAAAGAGGTTCTCTGTACTTGCAAAAGAGTTTACTACTATGCTTATTACACACCTTTCCTCCCTAGACCCTTGCCATGAACACAGATTCTCAGTGAACAGAACGCATCCTTGTAGAGAGGTCCCATGGACTTTGAAGCTAAGGAGTTAAGGAGTTTTGATATAGTCATGCCTTAAGCTCTGTTGTGATAATTGTCACATGGGAACTTTCTTTCAAACTTGTACTGAGCTTAAATATATCAAAAATAAACTGACTGAGGTCACAACTCCTTGAAGCAGCCCAGCTAGCTAAGTCCTTCTTGCCTCCTGCAGTTGTTTCTCTGCTGGCAGTAGAGCCTGCTAGGACCCCCACAACATCTTCCTTTAATGGTCACTACTGGTTGTTTGATCAGCCTAACATAGGGGAAGGTTTTCAGTTAACATCCTTTTGCTTAGCTATTCTACTCCTATGTGGTCATAAAGCCGTCCTAAAGTTGTCTGGCTGAGGTAGAGAATCATTGTGAATGACCAAACGGTAATATACAAATGCAAATCCATGAGTAGCCATGTTCATGGAAAGCCTACTCATACTAGCCAAAGGACAAAAACAATCAAAATTTCCAGTAAATGACCAGTGGTAAAGACAATGGGAAAAAATTATGAGCCTGGAATGGTGGTACGCACCTCTACTAATACCAGCACTAGAGCAGAGGTAGGTAGATCTCTGTGAGTTCAAGGCCAGCCTGGTTTACATCTCTGACTTCCAGGACAGTCAGAGATAAAAAATAAGATCCTTTCTCAACAAAATAAAACAACAACAACAAAACCTAATTATGACCTATCCATGAAGAGAGTACTCTATTCAAATGTTGCTTCAGAGAGGGAAGGAGTGCTTCAGAGCATGGGCTGGTCTCTCAGAGGTCAGCTCCCAGGTGCCTGTAACTCCATCTCTAGGAAACCAACACCCTCTTCTGGCCTCTCTGGACACCACACACACACACACACACAAAGGTTTTGAAGCCTAACACTTAGCATACAAAGATGTCACTTATTTACTAGATGAAACTTGAACTGTTCAAGATGATTCAATTCAAAGGTACCTTCATATAGGGTACATACCTACAATCTTGTTACCTGGATGGTAGAAACAGGAGAAACAGGAGTTTAAGGCCAGCTCTGGCATTATAGCAAGTTTACAACCCTACAGTCTACAAAAGATTATCTTTCAAAAAATGAACAAACAAAAAAGCTATGGGAAAAAACTATTTCAAGGGTTATCTAGTAGGCTGAGAGAGACAGCTTGACGACCTGCCTCTCACCCTGGTCTGAACATGGCAGAAGGAGAGCAGCTACACCACTGGTCATTCTCTGATCTACACACACACACACACACACACACACACACACACACACACACACACACACCGGCATGGCCTGAATGGACCTATGCATTCAAAGTTAAAAAAAATGCAGTACCATCAACAAAAACATTAAAATTATTTCAAGCCCAAACTTGTGGAATTTTTTTTTCTTTTCCCTTTTTGTCTCACACAGGTCTTGCTATGTGACCCCAGCTCACCTGGTACTCACTTATTTATTATACGTCAGGCTGGTCTCAAATTCAGAGCAGTTTCCTGCTCAGCCATCAGAGATCAGGTTTACATGTAGGCATCCTTAAACAAGTATTAATGTTTCCCACACTAATACTAAACTTGCCTCCTGGAGGGGCAGGAGGAGCAGCTCAGAGCTAGAGGACCTGCCTAGTATGCACAGGCCCTGGAGTCAATGCCCAGAATGCAGCAGTTACACAAACCAACGCTTTCATTTTGGGAACAAGCTTCCTATCTGTGTTGAATACTTAGGGAAGGGGAGGAGGGAGAAAGGAAACCAGGAACGCTAAGGGCACTGAATAGAAACAACAGAGGCAGATGCTTGGTGGCCCAAGTCGATCTGAGCCCAGTATTGAGTAACCCTGAAGATGTGAGAGCAGAATTGGAAGTTCAAGGTCATCCCTGGCCAAGTCAGAGGGTTGGAGGCCAGAGTGGGATACAGGAGACCTTGTCTCAAAACAACCAAAATAAGAGTATTTAATGAAGTCCTATTAAGTCTAGTATCATTTTTATGAAATGTCTTTGAAATACTCATATTCAAAAGTTACTATGGAGGGAGTATGTATACTAGGAGAAGCTGAAACTGTCACTGACTAAATTAACTATAAACAAGTTATTTCTCTGAACCTGAGTTTGCTGGTCTGTAAAATGTGTTTTACAGTACTAACTCAAGGTTATTCTGAAATTTAAATGAATTAACATGGGTTATAGTACATAGAATAGTTCTGGGACTGAGTTTCCTAATATTATTATGAAATTATAGCTGGAAAGATGCTAACATAGACAAGGCCTTTTAAATAAGCAATGTAATATGCACATCACTTAGAATGAATTCTAGCCCCAAATATTTAATGTCTATCAAGCAGAAATTTGTAGAGCCAGCTTTCACTTTCTAAGAAATATATATAATATACATGTATAGCTAAATACATATAAATATGGCCATAGGAAGTAGCTCACATTATTTTAAGCAATTTTTATATTAAATCAGAAACATAAAAAAGCAGTTATTTGGAATAAAAAAGACTTCTTAGAAACAACTAAATATAACGAGAGATTCTGGATCCAGATATAGTAAAGGACAATTTAGAAATATTTAAATATGGATATTTAAACATGGCTCACTGGTAGAGCACTCACCTAGCATGTACAAGGCCATGAACTCAATCCTCAGCACCAGAATCAATACAACATAACATTCTGAAGAGAAATCAAGCTGGCTCCAGACTAAAAGGAGACTAACAAATAAAACAAGGCAAGAATGAGCTGATTAGAGGCGCTTCAGCCATGGCTGAAGACAGGCTGAGTCACAGGAGGGGCTGGAGCTAAGTAGTAGAGAATGTGTAAATTTGGAATTTCCCAGAAAGATAAGAATCTATACAAACTAACATATTATCTTCAGATAGTTTCTAGTTGTTAATGTGACAACACAGAAACAGAGACGTGCTAAGCGGTGGAAGGACAAGAGACTGACAGCTGACTTGTACGTGCAGGATCCTCTAGAACTTCAAGTAATGGCCATGCAAAGGAAGCACCTGCTACTGCATATACACCACGTTTAACAGAATTGTACTTTGGGTCTTCATGCTGGTTTCCTAATGGGGTACTACCACAACCTGACACACACTTTTCACTGTGAGAAATGGGACTGGTTCCCTTTAAAGTTGGATGTAGAACAGGGCTGGGAAGATGGCTCAGTGGATAAGGGAATAATGACCCAGTAAGGACCTGACTTTGTCTTCAGCACCCACATTTAACAAAAGGCAAGGATGCACTGGCCTGTCACAGCAGTGTGAGATGGAGATGGGTGGATCTCAAGAACCAGCTGGCCAGGTGGCCAGCCTAGGTGAAAAGAACTCCTGGTCAGGGAAGACTCTACACTTGCAGGTACAAAGCAGAGGGCAACAGAGGACACCTGATGTTCTGCTCTGGCCTACATAGTATGACAAGTGCCCACACACTTATGTGTCTACCCCATGTATTTATTAATTTGTATAAACAACCATGTGTGTAAGTATGTGTGTGGGTTAGTACATGCTGTGGTGCTTATATAGAGGAAAACTTTTGGGATTCAGCTCTCCTTCTAGCACTTGGGTCCCAGCGTTTGAGTCCACATCCCCAGCAGAAGGTACCTTAACCTGATGAGTGATGCACCACCCTCTGGATACAGAATCTCCGTATCCCGGCTCTGTCGGTCTTCTATGTGTTCTACACAGGAATGTGGCTACTGTATCTCGTTTGCTTCTTTTCATTTATTTTGGACCACAGGGGAGTTGTACTATCTAGCTCTGCTCTGCCTGAAACCTGCTATGTAGACTAAGCCATCTTGAACTCAAAGTCAACTTGTTCTCTGCCTTTACAGTCAGGGTTATAGGCATGTGCCACCAAATGTGGCTTCTGTTTTGTTTTTGAGATAGTATTTAGGGTTGGCTTTGCATTTGGTATGTAGGGAGGATTAGCTTCAACTCCAGATCCTTCTCCTGAGTGATGGGATTACAGATACGTTCTTCTGACCCAGGTTTACACGGTGCTGGGGATCCAACCCAGGGTTTCAGGCATGCTAGTCAAGCTCCGAGCTACAGCCCCGGGCCCGTTTCCTGTTTATATGTTTCTTTTAATAGGATGGAGCTCAGTGTTAGGGTACTTGCATAGTACACAGAGGGCCTTGGATTTGATCTTTAGCACCACAAACAGAGCGACACTGAAAAAGCCCTACAATTACTTAACTAACTTCGTCTACCTTATAAAAAAGGGAGCAAGGGGGGCTGGAGAGGTGGCTCAGAGGTTAAGAATACTGGCTGCAGAGGTCCTGAGTTCAATTCCCAGCAACCACATGGTGGCTCACAACCATCTGTAATGAGGGACACACAGGACGTGGATCTGACGCCCTCTTCTGGTGTGTCTGAAGACAGCAACAGTGTACTCACATACATGAAATAAATAAATAAATCTTACCCAAAAAAAAAAAAAAAAAAAAAATGTTAGGCACGGTAGCGCATGCCTTTAATCCCAGTACTATCTATCAGTTCCAGGCCAGCCAAGGCTACATAGTGAGACCCTGTCTTAAGAAAGGAAGGAAGGAAGGTACGTAGGTTAGTAAAATGTCATGGAGTAATTACCCAATACTGTACATAATTTCTAAAAAAAAAAAAAAAAAACAAAAAAAAAAAAAAAAAAAAACCCTGAAAATCTTTTTTTTTTAAAGAGGCTTAATGTAGATTAAGCATCAGCTTTAAGAGGGACACACAGGGCAGGACGTGGAGATGACACACTGGACAAGAGGCACCTGCTGCCAAATTTGACCTTAGTTTAATTCCTAGGACTCACACGGTAGGAGAACTGACTCTCACAAGCTGTCCTCTGCCCTCACAGCCACACACACACAGACACACACACACACACACACACACACACACACACACACACACAGAGGAAAAAGTGTTGCATTTAATAGTTTCATTGGAAACTGTGAAGACAACACTGTCGTCCTTATTTCATATACAAAAGAGATTAAATCTTGCTATAGTTAAACTAGTATAGATTTAAAGAACTAACTTACATGATGAATCTTAAGTATGTTCTAAAACAAAGACACTCAAAATCAAAGTCAAGGGCATGATTTTGATAACCTACATTAAATGCACAGGAAAAGTAGTATAGGAAAGTAAACCCTGGCTCCACGGCATCCGATTATATCTAACAATGGTGACTGTGCTGCTGAAATGGGAGTAATGGTAAATTCTGTGTCATGTACTTCACCATAATCAGTAAACAGTGAGTCTGTGTCCTTCACACACCAGGCATGTACACAGTGCACTTACAGACGTGCAGGCAAAACATTCATACACAGAAAAGGTAAATAAGGGGGCTAATGAGATGGTTCATTGGTTAGGAACACTGGCTGCTCTTCCAGAGGACCTGGGTTCAACTCCCAGCACTCACACTGGGACTAACAACTGTCTTTAACTCTAAAGGATTCAATGCCCTTTTCAGGTTTCTATGGGTATTGCATGTATATGGTACACAGACTTACATGCAGGCAAACAAACAACCATACACATAAACTAAAAAAAAAAAAAACGTTTGTGGAAAAGTAAATCCAGGGCTGGCTCGATGGCTCAGTGGGTAACGTGCTCATATAAGCTCGGGGACCACTGTCTCCCCAGAACTCAGGTAAAGGTGGAGGAGAAAACTGACTCTACAAAGCTGTCTTCAGACTTTCACACACATGCTGTGGAGTGAGCACCCACACAGATATACCACCACCAAATACATCTATGCTTTCATTAAAGCATGCACACACACACACACACACACACACACACACACAATACCAATAATCACAGTTCTCCCCAAACATAAGCTTAACTGTTCTTTAATGTGGGTGTAATTTTCAAATTCAAGCAAAAGATGTGAGTGAGGCATGGTCACATGTCAGTAATGCTAGCACCTGGGAGGTAGAACACTAAAAAAGTCCCTGAAAGTTGAGACTGACATTAAGCACAGACTGGAAATGTAACATCTACATAGTAGCTGAAGATAACCTTTAACTCATCCACCTGTCTCTGTGTGCTAAGATCACAGGTATGTATGACCACGCCCAGTTTATGTAGGTAAGTCCTCTACAAACTAAACTACATCCCTAAACCACCAAATAAACCTTCAACTGTGTATGTCTCATATAAGCTATACATTCAAATGAGTACACTGAGATTCAGTTCAGGAGTTTAAAATATACAGTTACAACGACTGTATGAGCTACAGTTGTAAAGCACCTTCTCACCTGCGTGGCCTAGTCCTTGGGGACATCATTTCATTGCCAAGTATGTGGTACCGTCTTGCTTCGTGCAGCAACTGATAACACTCAGGGGAATTCTGAATCAACTGGTCCACCTCAACTGTCTGAACAAAGTAGTTGGGATGCAGAAGAGGAAGCCTCACGTGTGTCAGGAGCTCATGTAGCAGTGGTCTTCGCAGATCAACGGCTCGGTAGACCCAGCGCATGACAGCCTCAAAAACCATCTCTTCCTTACCAATAACAAGTTCATCACTGCAGATGTAGTCAATAAGTTCATCCTTGTCAAGCTCGAGAAACTCTTCATGCTGGGACACATCTTCAAAAGTCTGTAACGCAAAGGTCTTGCACTTTGTGAAGAGTGTTTTGAGTGAGTGGGTGTCGGCGAAGCGCTGGATTCCTAAGCAGTTGCAAGGATCAAGCTGTTCCTCTAAGAACTTGGCGCAAGCATCACGGAGAACACTAATCTGAAAGAGGCTGGAGGTTTCAAAGAGATACTGGACATTCTCTGTTGTGATCTTCACCTTCCCAGTATATACATACTGCAAAAAACATTCCATAGCCTCGGCTAAAATGCCGTTGATCTCAACCAGCATTTCTCGGCTCTCCCTGTGGTCATTACAGAACATGGCTCTGAAGTAGCTGCTACAGGCTGAGAGGACTGCTCGATGGCACGGGAACTCTCTCCCTTCCACACAGATAATAACATCTGTGAATAACCGGCTGTCTCGGAACTCATTAAATATCTGGAGGATGTTTTCAGCATGGGATGATCCTGAAGAGAAGTCAAAATACTCATGACCTGTCAGAGATTTGGGGTCCATTTCAAAAACTTTACGCTTAGTTGCTGGGGAATCGCGCACCCCAAGATCCTCTCTGTTTAATCTGCGACCCAATATTAGTACCATTGTTACATCAGTTGACTATATAATTGTTGAGAAATGGTTCCTAAGGATCTTCTTATGTAACTAAAAAACAAAACAAAAATATTTAGACAATTTCACTTTTTTTGTAGATATAAGTCACATGATTATTATGTTCTACAATATAGCTATCTCATTTTAACAAAAACTGATAGAAATTTGCATTTGCACGATTAGAACACGAGAGTTACTTATCTCATTTTAACAAAAACTGATAGAAATTTGCATTTGCACGATTAGAACACGAGAGTTACTTTGCAATATCCTAATGTATCTGTATGTATTCTTGGCTGGCCTGCTGAAGTTCTCTATGTAGATCAGATTAGTCTTGATCTCACTAAAAAAGACATCTTTATAGCTAAAGATGGCCTTGAACTCTTGAGTGGTTCTCAGCAAGGCCTAAATAACAAGCACATTTACTATTGTAACTCAGTACTACCTATTTATAATGGGAGTTTGGAGAAAACTGTATTGGCTAGGTTACTATCATTATGACAAACACCATGACCAAAGGCAAGTTGAGGAGGAAAAGTTTTCTTTCCGCTCGAAACTCTCATGGTTACACTCTATCCCTGTGGCAGGAACTTGAGGCAGAAACTGAGAAGAGGGCATGAAGTACTGTTTATTGGCTTGTATCCCATGTCATGCCCAGCTGCATTCTTATGCAGCCCAGGACCAGGTGATGGTGCTGCCCCCATGTGGTCTGGGCCCACCTATGTCAATCATCAAAAAATTGTCCTGCAGACTTAACTACAAGCAAATCTCAATGGGGGCATTTTCTCAGTTGACGTTCCTCTTCTCCAAATAACTCTTGCTTGTGTCAAGTTGAAAAGCAAACAACAACAAAACAACCCCAAACAAAACACTAATCAGCACAAAAATAGAAGTAATAAACACCTCCTCTGAAAGCATGAGTTTAAGAATGTATAATTTCTCAACTATGCCAAATATAAGGATGCACTATTAATTGTATGAAGAACTTCATGAACCTAAAAAAACAAAGGCAGCTGCACTAATGAGCCAGAGCCAGCTTATCAGAAAGATACAAAGGCAGATTTCTGAGTCAGCCTGGGACAGTTGGAATTTAGGTCCAGCCTAGGTGGGAATAGTGATCTCAGAGCTGGATCCCATCGAGGTAGCTTACTGTCTGTGCTTACAAAGACGGGTAGATTCTTGAGTTCAAGATTAGCCTGGGACAGAGCGAATTTAGTTCTAGGGGTGATGGGGATGGTAATCTCAGAGCTGGATCTTACCCTGCTAGTTTATTGTCTGTGCTTACAAACAAAGGCAGGCAGATCTCTGAATACATTTGCTATGTTAAAAAATGTACTTGCTGTCTTTTTCTAAGAATCAAGGGGCTAAGGTCATAAAATGCTGATTTGTGGGATAATCAAAAGAGATCCTGGGTAAAACAATATGTAATAAAAGACTGGGCTTTGGTATGAATAGGTGAGCTGTGTGAAGAGCCAGCTCAAGCAGAACACAGAACTGTCAGGTTGTACCCTCCATTGACTTCAAGTTGTCCTTTTGCTGCTCCCAAAGACCCCCTTTTCAGGAACCCCCAACCAAGCTGAGACTGGTCCTTGGCAGGCAGGAGCATCTCAAGTTCAAGGTCATCCTCAGCTAGACAGTGAGTTCTATACTAGCTTGGGATACATGAGACCCTGTCTCAAAACAAACATACACACAGAAATAGTTATGACATGGAAAGGAATTCATATTTGAATCTTTAACTAGACTAGATTCAAAATAATGGAAATTAGTTAAAAGTCCATTTCCCAAATCAAGCATCCAGAAAATCAAGGACGTATTCTTTGTATCAGTTCATTTAGTTCATTATCATCATTTCTGTACTTCAGGCTCAGAAAATCTACATAAACAATTAGGACCTTGATTAGTGACATAACTACTGGTGTTGACAACAAGAACCTCTTTAAGCTGGGCATGGCAATGTATGCCTGAAATCTTAGCCCTGATGAGGCAGAGGCAAAGACAGCTGTAGGTCTGAGGCCAGCCTGATTTACAGAGATATACTGTCTAGAAACTCAAAACAAATCAAACCAACCAACCAGCCAACAAAGACAACAAAATTACCACCTTAAGAAATAAACAACCCTTCACCTACTAGTCCTTGAGGGCTCCACACACATTTGCATTTCCTTGACATCTATAGGAAAACATGGGCCTGCTTTCTGTAGCTAGGGCAATGTATAGTGTATTAGGTAAATTTGGGGACATAGAGGTTAATTAAAACTTGCTTTCTTGCTGGGCAGTGGTGGCAATCACCTTTAATCCCAGCACTTGGGAGGCAGAGGCAGGTGGATCTCTGAGTTTGAGGCCAGCCTGGTCTACAGAGTGAGTTCCAAGACAGCCATGCCCACATGAAAACCTTGTCTCAAAACAAAACAAAAATAACAAAAACCAAAACAGAACAAAAAACCCCTTGCTATCTCTGAGCTTTCTAAGATCACTATTAACCAGCCTTCCACAACAGAACCAAATACAAACTCTTACCACTTATCACAGGGTAAATGACTTGCAGAGTCATCTTACAGTGTGGTATGCTTTCAATGTTTACCTTTTAGTCTTCCATATATAACTAATCAGCCATTGTTTTCCCATTTTTATAAATAAAGTTTTACTTATCTATTTTTTTTAAACAAATAAACTAGTAATAGTTAAAAATGCTACCGCATCTCCTGAGAGCTGGGGTTACAAGTGTGCCTTGCCATGCTCAGTCCCACTGTCTTACGATAAAACTGGTCACTGTTATTCACTATTCTGACTAGCACTAAGTGATCCCAGGTTAAAGGAATAGTTTAAACTAGTAACAATGTTTAAATAGCCAATAAATATAAATATACCTTCTCAGCATTTGTTTGACCAAAGCCCCAGGCAAAATTGTGTTATTTAAATTTTCACACCTAAAATAGAGAACAGTAACATATAAGGCAGATGTTATCAGCTCAAGTTCATTAGTAATATGCTGAAAACAGATCTTAGTAAATTATAATTTCTTACTGAAAGCTCACTTTCATACAGATCATTAAAAGTAACTTTCTTAAAGCAAATTAATAATTTTAAATTCAATTATATTCAAATTTCTTTTACTACTCATGAAAACAGTAAATTTGATGGTAAGATGAAGAAAAGTATATCCTGGGATAATTACACTTTGAATATTTGAAGAATGCCTACAAACTTACATTGCACTCAAATTTGATAAAATTAAGTTACTCTAAGAGTTGATGTCTTAAATTTAGGCAGATTCAAAGTTGATATCAAAACCAAAACATGACGAAAGAAAACAGTTTACTCACTATGTACTACATGTAACGATGGAATCAATTTGAGAAAATCTCGAGTTAAAAAAAAAATCACCTATTTTTAATTTAAGCTTTTATTATATACTTTTATATAGAACTTCCAAGCGTATCAAATAATTTTAATACATAATTCTGCTTTACTGAACCTTACAATGTCTACACAACAACTAACTCAGCACAATCTCTCTGTGAGCTATTGTGTGTGTGTCAGGCATGCATGTGTGTGTATGTATGTTTGTATGTGTGTGTCTTTGTGTGTAGGAGATGAAGAAGAATGTTTAAAATAAAACTACATACCAGGATATATAGTAGTACATAGTATAGCAATTATATTTAACTGTAAGTGGTTGGGTTTGGTTTCTGATCCAGTTGTCCATAAAGAGAGCTTGTACATTCTTAAGTTTACGCAGATTCAAAAGTCCATATTAAAAACAAATATGAATAATCAACTTAAAACAAAACAACCCCCAAACACCAACAATCACATCTTTACACCCAGAGTAAGCTATGATTAGGACATGAATACTAACTATCTTGTGTATTTCCGTACTTTCATTAGGCAGTCTAATTTAGTGTACACTTGATGAAGAATATTGGATCTTGGTAAGTCAGGTGAAGGTTAGTCCTACCTGTAGGTATTCTTAACCAATAGTTAGTAAGGCCCAAAGCCAATGAAAGGGAGTAGTACCACTACAGTCTGACACCAGGGTAGCAAATGCTAGATCCAAATTTGATTTTAGACACTGTAGGGTTGGCCAAGATTAGAATCAAACAAGAACTCTAAGAGTAACACTGAAATGGATCCGAATTCTCAGCATTTCTCTAGCAAAAATCTCAAGCACGAATTGGAATAGAGCTTCTTATAATTCATTTGGTGTGGAATTAAACCATTAGAAGTAGAAAACAACCCATCCATCATTTTCTGCAGACTTTTAAGTAATATTCATGCTTTTTCCTTTTTTTTTAAAGTGATATTTGGTTTCTGTTTGAGACAGGGTTTCTCTAAGTAGCCCTGGTTAGCTTGGAATCAGGATAACCTGGTGTAAATCAGGCTAGCCTGTTAACATAGGGAAATGTGCTTGCCTGTGGGATTAGAGGTACCAGAATGACTGGCTGGGTGACCCCGAGGACCTGAACAGATACAGAGCCAGGGACAGGGGTGGTCAAAATACAAAGTCTGGAAGAGCTAAAACGTGTGATTTACAGCGTGGCAACACTAAAAGCTTCCTTTTCCTTTAAAAGAATCCTCTACAAAGAAGATTACAAACATATAGTATAGATCAACTAAGGCCTTCCAAAGATGACAACACAAGAAACAATTGACATGCTACTATTACAGCACCTAACAATGTGCCAAGCATCCATGCCATCATGTTCCACATTACCTTTTATCAAACTGAACCATGGATAAAGCAACACCAAGAAAGGGTAACTAAAAGACATATCCTTAAAGATCTAATGATAATGTAAAAGAATGCTAACAAATGCTTCCAATAGACTAAGTCTTTTACAAAAGTACTATGCTAAACTAAGCAGGCTTTTACAAATGCATATACATTGTACAAAGTTATATAAAATATGAAACTTACATAAAATATAAAATTTACAAAAATATATAAATTTCAGGCATTTTTATTGCCTGAAAAGGCTTTGACTGACTTCAGGTCCCCTCCCCCACAAATATACTTACTGCATTTTTATTTAAAAATGAAAGTCCTAGCAAAACGAGAGATTGAACACTTGTAACCTCAGCAGTCCAGAAGCTGAGGAGGGAGGATCATTGTGAATTATAGGCTATTCTAATTTATTTAGCAAATACCAGGTCAGCCAGGACTACAAAACAAGTTCTTGCTGTAAATGAGAGGGAGAAACAGAATTTTGACGGTTACTTTTTCTGCTACCAAAATTAGTTTTGGCTTTTTACAACTAAACCAGCTATGGTTGTCAATAAAAATGCTCCATGACCTGGGATTCTAAATGGCCTTTTAGAACACTCAGAAGTCAATGATTTTTATTTAACGAAGTATTGCACCAAGTATTCAGAAATAACTTTAGAAACTCCAACAACCTAATCACTTCGGTTTGAGACAAGGTCTTCCTCCCATCCCACCCCTCTGGAGTTATACACATGAACTCCACCCTTAAGAAGGTTTTCATTCTCTTTATTTTCTATTTGGTTTAGAATGTTTTAGATCATCTAAGATCAGTCTACTAAGGAGAATTCAGTGACTAGCATGTGTGAGAGGGCCCTTGGTTCAGTCCTCAGTATCACAGGAGAGTATGTGTGTTTGGGGAAGGGGGTGCTGGAAGAGTTACAACTCTTCAAGATAATAGCTTTTCTTTTGTTGGCCCCCCAACCCCCAAGCCCATGTTCCCCAGGCTGAACTCCTGGATCTACTGATCTCTTGCCTCAATCTCCCAAATAACTGGAACTAGCCACAGGGGATTCACCTTGTTGAGCTTATGGGAGTATTTACAGCATGAAGAACAGAAATGTTACAAACACCCAGCTGTCTCGTATCATTGTTGCAGTCCTAACAGAAATGAAATCTTTTTTTTTTTTTTTTTTTTTTTTTGTATAAATGCTTGTGAGGACACTTTATTGGCATTTTTCATTACAGAGTCCACACCCACATATTTGATAAAAGAGCTGTCCTGAATGTTCCAGTTAAGAGTAAAGTACATATAAGAATAAATGCTGCAACATGTTTGCTAAGTATTTATTTTCCAAAGGCTTGACCTCTGACTCTTAATGAAATGGCAGGAAAACAAGGAAGTTAAAAAAGCACACTGAAAAAAGCATTAAGGTTTTTAGCAATCTGGACAAAAGCCAGGAAAGTTTAAGATATAACTGATAGCTCTTAGAATATTGTTTTCTTCTTCCTGTTTAGAGACTAAGTCACAGGCTTTGTTTAAAGAAACTCAATTTATCAAATGGTAGTTTTTATTAAAGTACAGTGGATTGCATTTGTATATATTAAGGTCTACTAAATAACCTTAGTATACTAGTGACTGTGTTCTTATCAGACAGCTTCTTATTCTAATATAATCACCAGTACTTGAATTTTTAATATGAAGAGGGGCTGGAGTTTAGCAGTGCTCTTGCAGAGGACCCAGGTTTGGTTTCCAGCACCCACAAGCCAGCCGACAACCTGAGCCATCTAGAACTCCAGTTCAGGACATCTTCTTCTGGCCTTCTTTGGCACGGAACGCAAGTGGTGCACACATGCTGGTGAAACACCCACACAGAATAAATTTTTTAAAAGTATATTAAGGCTGTGCACCAGTAATTCTTGCTTCACTGAAGAAGCTCAACTCTTTTGCGATAAAATGACAAAACCTAACTGCACTGTAAGTTTAAGAGCTTCGGAAAACCACCTTTAATATCCTCTGGCTGGAAATGACTGGGCTTTTGGTGATCTTAATAATGTGCAGGTCTCCAAACACACCTTCAACTCACTTCTCAGAAACTTCTGAATTACCTGCAAGATTAATACACAAAAGTGTGTGCGCTGGAAATCCCCCCAAAGGGAAAGCTAAGAAAGCTCATTCAAAAATCCCAAAACAAAAAAACTTTTAGGTGAATAACCTCAAATTATCTTTTTTTTTTTTTTAAGGTAAAAGCCATCGTTTAAATCTTAAGTGGCAAGGGTTAAATATTAAATCCCAATAAGGAAAAAACAAAACACTAAAGCTTATCAGCCACCTGGTGGTTGTGACAGGTGTCAGCTGAGCACACTAACAGAAAAAAACCTGACTTATGATTAAAATCCGCTAGAGCTGCCATTGAGGCTTCCCTTTACTACCTAAGGCTGGACAGAGCAGGCAAGGGCAAGCTCACTTCTGCGCGCTGTCCCGCCGCTGCACGACCGAAGCCAAGCTGCTCCAGGTTAGCCCCGGGGGTACGCGGGTCACGCCCCCTCCCTACCCATCCCCCCCACTCCCCCCTCCCTTCCCCCCGGTGCCCGCGTCCTCCAGGTCACCTTCAGGCGAGGGCGGAACTGCCTAACACGGGCCACCCACCTACCATCCCCCGCCAATAAAAACTCGGAACTCGCCGGCCCGGCCCGCCTGCAGCGCCCAATCCTGGCCGCCCCAAAGATCTTAGCCTCGGGTGTCCAGGACGTGGGGGCGGGAACATTGGGAACTAAATTAAGAAGCAGAGGCCGGCGGAGAAGGAAGCGGGCAGCGGGGTGGGGGCTCCCCCGGGACAGTCTGAGGCCGGGCTCCCGGTAAACAAAGGCTCAGCGGGGGCGACTAACGGTCAGGTGACCACGCCCCGTAAGTTTCGCAACCGTGCTGCAGGCTGCTGTGGCCCCAGCACTCCGATCCTTATCGGTGCTCCGCGACAGTACCCACGGTCACCCCACAGAAACGCCAGGTCCGAGGCCAGAGCACTCCGGACGCTTCCGTCCGAAGTGCATCGCTGCCGCGGGACTCTTCCCTGCCGGGTCCCCACGCCCGAGGCCGCATCGGGCTTCTGGCAGCCCGGGCCCCTCGCCTCCCTCCCGCCGGTGCTGGGGATCAGCGTCCCGGCCGCGAGCCGCCTGAAGCGGCCACCCTGGTACCTCTCGGCGCAGGCTGGAAGCGGCACGAGCGGCGACCCCCGCCGTTCCTGCTGCGCCGGCGGCTCCTCGAGCTACCACCAGTTTCTGCCACTGCTCACAACAAAGGAAACATGTGACCGTCGAGCCAAAACACTTAGCGTCACCCACCCTTGGCCAATGGGGGCAGGCATTCCCCTTCCCGGAGCACCCTGGGAGATGTAGTTCTTACTGCCGGCGGGCCCTCAGGCTACCTGGATTCCGCTAAAGGCGAAACCCAACCCCGGGCTCCTAACTCCAAACATTTGTTTAAGGTAGAATCAGGTTAAAGGAATGCATCTTGATCAAAAGTGGTACGTTGATTGCCTTCAAAGAGCTCCTTACATTCCAAAGCCAAAGCACAAGACCAGGATTTAGCCGACCTTAGAGCTTGGAATAAAGCACTTGGGAAATCAGAGGGCCTGAGAGGGGCCCTTCTATGACTAGAAGCCTGGTCATAAGTGCAGAAGATGTTTTATTTGTAAATCTGTCAAGGTTGCTGTCAGTGCCTACGTTACCTTTTTTGTCTTAATCAGAAGCACGAGTCGAACAAAAATTGTAACCTTTATTTTCCAAGGCACATGAAATTTTCTTCAAGACATTTTGTTTCTAGGAGATTCCTTTTCAAGGATGACGGTCCTCTGCTCTTGAAAATGTTTGGTTAGTTCTGGCTTCTGATAAAAGTTACCATGTACTTTTTCTTTCTGCACTTCATTAAGACAGCCGTGCCTCCGTTAAAAAGATGTGTTGCCACAGGGTAGAGACATGAGGAGAGTTGATGGGCAGGCCATTTGATAAGCTTTTAGGCCTCCTTTTTATGTCCTATTAACCTTAAAAATGCCTACTGAGTACTTCCTGTAGGAGGGGAAACCTTTCTTTGATTTTTTTAAGGCTCATGGCTAGGTCTTCAATAAAACTGCTTGCCACTCTGGCTTGACCAGTTAGTGCTATCAGCTTTGAAAATCTTTACCTTTGGTTAACTCTTGTCAAATCAAGGAGATTTATTTTCATATTTTCTCCTCTCTTCCTACTTTTCTTCCCTCCCCTTTCACCCCTCCTCCCCTCTTTTTCCTTCCTCTTCTCCTCCCATCTCTTCCCCAAATTGATTTAAACAAGACACTTAACTTGAAGGAAAACTATCTAGGATTAATATATATATATATATATATATATATATATATATATATATATATATATATATATATAATTTCTCTGTATGTGTGTGTTTGTATTGGCTGAATGCAGATGCTGGTAAGTGTCAGAGGTGCAGAGGTGTTGGATCACCCTGCAGCTGCAGTTGGGGCTAGCTACCTGATGTAGGTGCTGGGAGCCGAACTCTAAATAGAGCAATACGTGCTCCTAGCCATTAAGTCATATCTTCAGCTCTATTTATTTAAATTTGTTTTTTTAATTTGAATGTGTTTTGCCTGTATCTGCATCTGTGTACCATGTTCCTGCATGCAGTGCCCATGGAGGCCAGAAGAGGGCACCAGATTCCCCAGAACTGGAGTTAGTTACATGGGCCACCATGTAGGATTGCTGGGATTCTAGACTTCATCCTCTCTAAAGCAGCCAGGTTTTTGTTGTTGTTGTTGTTGTTTCTTTTTTTACAATGGGGCCATCCCTCTAGGTCCTTTATTTAGGTTTCAAAACAGGGTCTTAATTTCTCTGAGGCTGACCTCCAACTCACTATTGATAGATTTTTTTTTTTTTTAAAGGGGGAAGATTTGATTTGAGAGAGAGATGCCGAGCTCACTCATTTTTCAGGCAAGCATTTTATTAATGCTGAATCAAGCAGTACAGTGGGGAGGTCTGGCTTAGTTAATATGTGTAATGACAGTGGGTTGGATATGTGCTGCTTTGATTGCAGCTTGGGGGCTGGTACTTTGAAGGCATGGGCTCTAATGGCAATACAGCTGAGGGCAACATTGAACTTCTGATCTTTTGCCTTCTGAAGGCAGTACTTTCAGTGCTCAGATTATGAGTATACGCTACCATGTCCAGCCTGTCACTGCCACAGATGGAACCAGGGTTGCATTCACATTAGTGTAATGTACATTGGTAAATTGCTTTGTGCTGTTTGAGCTTACTAAGAAGCTGGCATTGGAAATGGTGTCCTTCCCTCCCAACTCAGACCCAAGCATGTTGGTCTAAAGGGTCCTCCAAGGTCCCTTGTCTGGGATGAAGTTCCCTGACTCTGTGGCAGGGAGGGAAGGGAACAGTAAAACAGCCCAAAAATAAAACACAAAAATCATTATGTCCTTGAAAACCACTAGAAAGTGAGTCACCTCCAAGAGCGATTAGAGTGGGAAAAAGAAATTGGAAGTTTAGCCATGAGAAGCTCATTCATGGAGAGAAAGCTCAAGTTGGAACTCCAGCTGACTGCCTCAGCTTCTCCAGTTGGTTTCTTCTAGATGTGTGAATTCCCATTTTGATGATATTATCTCTGTCTGCTGTTATTCATTCTTATTTTTAGAAAAGGTTTATTTGTTTATGTTTTATGTATATGGGGGTTTTGTCTGAGTGTGTTTCTACAGATGAGAGGAGGGCATCAGATCCCACAGGTCCACGGTTATAGACAGTTGTGAGCTGCCATAATTTAAGTGAGAACTTGCTTACAGTTTTAAAGGGTTGATTCATGATCATCATAGCAGGGAACATGGTGGCAGGCAAGCAAGGCATGGTATTGGCAAAGTAGCCAAGAGCTCATATCTGATCTGCAACTTGCAAGCAGAGATGGGGTGTGTGTGTGAAGACTCTGAATAACTGCCTGCCCTGCCCTGCCCTGCCCTGCCCTGCCTGTCCTGCCTGCCTGCCCTGCCTGCCCTGCCTGCCTGCCCTGCCTGCCCTGCCTGCCCTGCCCTGCCCTGCCCTGCCTGCCCTGCCCTGCCTGCCCTGCCTGCCCTGCCTGCCCTGCCTGCCCTGCCTGCCCTGCCTGCCCTGCCTGCCTGCCCTGCCTGCCCTGCCTGCCCTGCCTGCCCTGCCTGCCCTGCCCTGCCCTGCCTGCCCTGCCTGCCCTGCCTGCCCTGCCCTGCCCTGCCTGCCCTGCCTGCCCTGCCCTGCCTGCCCTGCCTGCCCTGCCTGCCCTGCCTGCCCTGCCTGCCCTGCCCTGCCCTGCCCTGCCTGCCCTGCCTGCCCTGCCTGCCCTGCCCTGCCCTGCCCTGCCTGCCCTGCCTGTCCTGCCCTGCCTGCCCTGCCTGCCTTGCCCTGCCCTGCCTGCCCTACCCTGCCCTACCCTGCCTGCCCTGCCTGTCCTGCCCTGCCTGCCCTGCCTGCCCTGCCTGCCCTGCCTGCCCTGCCTGCCCTGCCTGCCCTGCCTGCCCTGCCTACCCTGCCTTGCCCTGCCTGCCCTGCCCTGCCTGCCCTGGCTTTTGATACCTCAGAGTCCTCACCTCCTCCAACAAGGCCACACCTCCTAATCCTTTCCAAACAGTTCCACTAACTGGGGGCCAAGCATCAAACGTATGAGTCTATAGGAGCCATTCTCATTCAAACTACCACAGAGTTGAAAAGAGTTCGTGTTCCTGCCCCAGTTTCTTGCTCCAATGGCCATATATGAGGCTCAGCTTGATCTGTTATGCCTGGCACTCTTCTCCTGGAAGATGCCAACAGGTTCTAAGAATTTATCTTGTCCACTTGTGGTCCTTTGATTGCTTAGTAGACAGTTAGTCATTCCATGAATCCTGTAGCGTTCATGAAAGAGAGAGGCTAAACCTACCCAAAAGTGACCTCCCGTTCTGTTCTTGAAAAATCTCACCAACTTTCTTCAGAATTTGTGCTGATCAAAGCTTGAGCAACAACCTCCAGACCAAGAGCTCTCATTCTGTCATCTCAGCTGATGCTGTGCTCATCAGAGGCGCTTTAGACATCTACTTCAAGCAACACAACCTCTCTGAAGTTCTCCTAGAGACCTCAGAAAGTTTCCACATGGGATAGCCCAGAGGTCACCCTACTATGTTGCCTTTGTTACTCCATTACATAAGCTCAGCACTCTGATAGTTGTATCCTCCAGTTTGGTGTTTGCGGCCGTGCTCTATAGTCAGAGGCTTGGTTCAAAAGCTAGCTTTGCTTCCTAGTATCCTCATACTCGAATATGTCAACCTTTCTCAGCCTGTCTTCTCATATTCAAAATGAGGATAAGTCTAGGAGTGGCGGTTCACACTTGTAATCTCAGCTCTGAGGAACTTGAGACAGGAAGATCGGGATTTGAGGCCAGTCTAGATTATATAGCAAGACCCTAACCAAAAAAAAAAAAAAAAAAAAAAGATATTTAAAACACTAAAATATAAAAACATTTAAAATATAAAAATAAAATGAAGATAAAAGTACCTATGTTGTATAATTGTGAGGATTAAATAGGAAAGAAACATAAGTGCAGTACATGGGATATAGTGAGTATTTAACAACAACCAAGAATGGTCACCATTCTTTCTCTCACCAATCTTCTGTGTATATGTTTATGTGCCTGAGGATATGCATGTGTGTCACATTAGTGCTGGTGTCCACAGAGGCCAGGAAGAAGGCATTGGATCTCCTGACAAGCGCTAGAACTGACCCTGGTCTCCTGCAAGGACATTACATGATCTGAACTACTAAGCCATCTTCCCAGCTCCTCACATACTGTTTCTTCCTCCCGTGCTTTGTCCTGTACTTTAAGAACAGGAGTTATAAAGAAGGGAATAAAGAAAGAGTAAAAAGAGGTATACTATTTCTTATATTGACTTGGAAAAGCAAGTTTTAAGGAAGAAACTCAGAAATTAAAGGTAAAAGAATTCACAGACATAAGCATATGTTATCTACAGGTGCAACTCAAGGTAGATGACTATCACATGGCTAG
Source organism: Arvicanthis niloticus (assembly GCF_011762505.2). Classification (NCBI taxonomy): domain Eukaryota; kingdom Metazoa; phylum Chordata; class Mammalia; order Rodentia; family Muridae; genus Arvicanthis; species Arvicanthis niloticus. The sequence goes on along the minus strand of NC_047669.1, from coordinate 6,386,393 downwards.
AGGTCAAAGGTTTTCTGAAACTCGCCTCTCTGGATCCTATTTTGGTTGGTTGGTTTTCACATTGAGATGGGGTTTTTCTCTGTAGCCCAGGATGACCTTGAACTCACTATGAAGGCCAGGCTAGCATTGAACTTGTGGAAATTCTCCTGTCTCAGCTTCTCAAGTGTGGGAGTTATAGACATGAGCCACCTTGCCTGGCTTTTAAAATATTTGTTTTGTTTCTTGTTTTGTCAGACTGATCTTAAAACTCATAGCAATCGTCCCCTCTCAGTCCCCCACATGCTGGTTTTGTAGACATGTCCCCACCTTCATGTACCCAGGCTTCAGTAGATCCTCATTAGACACGTTATCCTATGTTATACATTCTTTTTTACACAAAGGATATTATGGAGAAGAGGGTTTACTCTTTCTGATGGAGAAATACAATTTATCGTAAACTACGCTGTATTTGGAAATATTGAGAAAGAGAATAAATAGCTGGAAGAAAGGTAGTTTGATATACTAGTATCATGGAAATAGGCTTTACAATATCCCTTCTGAAAACTATAAAATGTTTTGGGAAACTACAATTAAACATTAATTGACTGATCTGTAGATATTGTTATACTAAAGCCAATTTAATCAAAAACCAAACAAACAAACACAAGCTAGCCCTCTGAACACCCCAACGAGAGTCCTGTCCTCTAAAGGTATATGAAAGTGTGTCTCTGCCCCTAGAATATCTTCACACAAAGGTGACATGACAGTTTAAACTATGGTTGACTTGGAACTGTAGAACACAGGTCAAAGGGTCAGAGGTTGAAGAGACCTATGCTTCTTCTAGTAAAAATTTGACATAAAGATTAGACCTATTATGTGCATGCATGACGTATTAAAATAATAATTTTATTTACTTGTGATTCATAGTTCTGAGTGCTGGAGAATCAAATTTGGGCTAACACGAGTGTTAGACAGGTATTCTGACCCTGGGCTTACACTTCAAGCCCCTGAATGTTTCTTTTAAATGTACGTTAAAAGCCATGTCTATTTGCTTGCAGTTCTAGATCACTCAGTAACTGGCCTAGAAAAGGCTGAGGTCTCCCAGGTCACCAGCACACAGGCACAGAGCCTGGCCCCACGGTGACAGCATTGCAAGCACATGCCTGGCATAGTTTGGTAAGCCTGTCTTGTTCTATTACTAGTGCATAGACTTTTTGCTCCAGTGGCAAATCTCTAAATTTAGATGCTTCATAGGGTGAACTGTGAGTGACCTTTGTCCTGAAGATTAGTGAAGCCTTGCTTTTTATTCCTGAGTTTGAATGGAAGAGCTGGTACTTGGGAAGCAAGGCGTGTGGAGGTTTCTGTATGGATGGAGAATGAGTTAGTGAGTATCTGAGTTTCTCCTTTACATCTCTCAGTAGGCATTTACCTTGCACTTGTTTATTTGTGGAGATCAGTTCTTGCTTGGTCAGGAAGAACCTCTTTTCCCGCTGCTCTGCCAGCTGGCCCGTGAGCTTCTGGATGACCCCTGGCCCTGCCTCCCATCTTGCTATAGAAGGACAGGGATTACAGATGCTTGCCTCTGCATCTGGCTTCTGACGTTTGTCTGGAGCTTAAGTGTGGGTCATTAAACTTGTGTTGGTAAGACTTACCTATGGAGCTCTGTCTCCAGCCACTGGATGTAACTCATAAAATAAAACCCAGGGTAAAGTTCTCTCTTTCCTTTTCTAGTAACCTTATAGAGCTATCTGAAATTAATACAACTTAGCTCTAATATAATATCTTCGTGCTACTTTTTAATCCCCAACTTTCCAACTAAAAGTGACAAACACTTATAATCCTAGTGCTTGAGAGACTGAAGCAGAATGATCTCAAGTCAAGGTCAATCTTTGTTATATAACATGGCCCTATGGCTGCTGAAAGCAGATAACTGTCTGACCATACAGGACATATTCAGACTCTCTCTATTCAATCTTAATCTCTCCCTCTCTCCGTGTGTGTGTGTGTGTGTGTGTGTGTGTGTGTGTGTGTGTGGCTGGCTGTCTGTCTGTCTGTCTGTCTGTCTGTTTCTGTCTGTTTCTCTCTCTTTGAGACAGGGTGTCTTTATGTAGGTCTGGCTGTTCTGGAACTCTCTATGTAGACCAAGCTGATCTCAAACTCACAGAGATAAGCCTGCCTCTGCCTCCCAAGTGGTAGAATTGAAGGTGGGATCCGCTATGATATTCTCTTCTCTCTTTTTAAATGTTCATTTTTATTTCATGCGTATGGAGGTTTTGTATGTCTGTGCACCACATACATGCAGTGGCCCCAAAGGCCAAAAGAAGGCAGTAGATCCTTTGGAAATATAGTTAAAGATGGCTGTAAGCGGCCATGTGGGTGCTGGGAATTGACTTGGGAGTCCTCTGGAAGAGCAGCAAATGCTTTTAACTGTTGAACAATCTTTGCACCCCCCCCCCCCCCATTTAAAGTCTTTAAAGAAAATTAACATATTTTAGTTAGTTACTAAAGTACTAGGCTTTCTTGTGGCTTTCCACCAATACACTCCTGTTTCAGTTGATTTTCCCTCCCACTTCTACCTTCTCCACTAATTCCATTTAAATCTTTTCATTCCTACTATTTCCTCTACCTCCTTTTGCTTTTTAAAGTTTATTTTAGTTTTTTTATTATATGTGTGTCTGTGGTTTTGTGTGGGTATGTGCATATGAATGCATGTGCCCACAAAAACCACAAGAGGGCGCTGGACCACTGGAACTGGAGTTCCCGTGGGCTGTGGGCCACCTGATGTGGATGCTCTCAAAGAGCAGCAAGCTCTCTTACCACTGAGCTAGCTGTGCAGCTATCACTTTCCCTTCCTAACCCAAATGTACCAGTATGCTTCAACAGATGTTCCTGGACACTCCACAGGTTCTCTCCCAACTAAGATCCACACCAGGAACATCTGGATAATCCAATGGGAGGTGATCTTTCTCTTCCTAATTTGTATTTTTTTTCTGTTTTCCCAGAGCCCTTAGGAACTTTGTGTTAGTGTGGGGGCCACTTCTTCTTTTCTTTCCCCATCAGATTTCCTTTTGGTTGTGGTGTATGGTGTCACAGACTGGGGACACAGTGTGTTCTCTTGTTTCGCAGACAGCTATTTGAGCTTAGGTGCAGAATACAGTGTGCACACTGGCTGCCAACTGCCAAGGGTCCCTTAGATGATCTTGCCTCCAGCCAGCATGCATGTAGCCTACCTTTCTGGAGCAGTTGGAAATGGTTAGGCGAATTTTCATAAGACGTTTGATTCATGAAAATACATAGTTTCTCTTTCCCTTTACTCAGCTAATGATGTCCCATGACATCACTCTTTGGGGGCCCTGCTATATGGGCACTAGCTAAACTTATGCTGATGGCCAAACCTGGGAGACTCCTCTGTGCCCTGCAGATTCATAGCAACCTGGTGCAAAGGTTGGCATACACATGGAACCTCCTGAGGCAGCAGGTGCAGTCACCTGGCAGTAAGTGTGCATTTGCAGTCAGTATTGTCGAGGATCACGTTGGTGCTAATGGTGCCCTGGGACTTCTCCACACTGCGGGACTTCAATCATATTCCCAAACTTTCTCTTTCCAGTTCTTCTATTATTAATTAGATTTGTTCATCTACAACTTTATCCATATATAAAACACATTCTGATCATCGTCACCACTCACCCCTTCATATCTCCTTCCCAATCCTGCTAGCACCTCTTTCTCTCTACTTGCCCTTTCCCACATTCCTGTCTTTTGTTTTGTGACCCACTGAGTTAACCAGGGTCATCTGTATGACCTTGCATTTGTAAGGATCCATTGGAGCCTGGTGGGTTCACCAGTGGTTGCATAACTGAATATAATGACTGCCCCCCTCCCTCATAATGGATTAGTATTCAGTAGTTCATCAGGGAGGGGTAAGGCCCAATGTGCCGCTTCTCAGGTTTGATTTTTGGCACACCCTCTCGTGCAAACCCAATGAGGCCACCACAGCTGCAATGAGATCATGGTTGTAGTGCTTATGTCATTCCTGGATGACAGCATTTCACAGTCCTTCTCCATGTCTTCCTGCTCTCACATTCTCCAGTTATGCTGCCTGAGTCTTAGAGGGAGTGGTGTATTTTGTCTTTTTTTTTTTTTTCTTCTTCAGTGCTGAGGGCCGAACGCAGGACCTTGTGCTTACTAGGCACCCTGAGCAGCAGTGAGTCTCCATTCACTAAATACATTGTTCATTGCAGAGAAGCTTCTCTAAGGTTTAGAGTGGCATTTGTCTATAGATATAAACACTTGGAAGGCAGTTTGGTGCTGTGTGAGAGTATCTAAACAGCAGGTAGTAAATCTCCCCCCACCCTACCCCCACCTCCTTATGGCTTTCCTAGAAATGAGGTTCTTGAGTGGGTTTACAGTACAGGCATATGTCCCTGCTGTGAGCAGGCCTCAGATGCAAGCAGAGAGTAGTAGTCTATCCCAGTAATGGTCATGCTACTAGCATGCTGCTGGGCATATCTTGCCAAATGGGGTTTCATGGGGTTCACAGATGGGGAAAATGTCACTTCTATCCCAGAAGCCCGTATAACATGTTCTAGCCAGCAGGGAGGACGCCTCAAGCTCACTCCCATCTTGATTTCTCTATATCATATATCTAAATGGTGTGGTGTATTCAACAGTAGCGTCTGAACATCAAATTCTGGTGGGTAACCAAGAGGAATGGCAAGTGCCTTTGTTGCTTGGTGGCTTCTGGGGCTTCCATTGCCAACCATGGGGTAGTATTTTACATATGGCACTGGGATTTTTATTCATTAACCCATGGCTTTTATGTAGGCTATCTCTGTCCCAACATAAACAGTTAGATATATTATATTCTTTTACTTATGTGTATCTGTGCATATTTGTGTGAATGTATGTCACATGTGTGCTTGGGCTCACAGGGGCCAGAAGTTATTGGATCCCTTGGAGCTGGAGTTACAGGAAGTTGTGAGCCACCTGACATGCATTCTGAGAATGGGATTCCTCTGGAAGAGAAGTATGGCTTACAAAGTTACAGGTTTCTACGGTGCCTTTTCATACATACTTTGTTTTGGTTAATTTTTCTCTTCTCCTTATTCCATATAGCCATCCCTGTTGAAACTTCGCATGGTGGTCCCATCTCCTTTCATATCACCCATGTTCTGCTGCCCCTCCTCCTAACGTTAGGGTATCTGACTTCCCTGCTGACCCCTTTCTAGTTTGCTGGCTTTTACACTCATTCTGGTTCAAACACAGAGAAATTTGAAGCTAAGGTGTATAAACAAGAGAACATATGGTGATTGTCTTTCTGAGCTTGGATTACTTCACTCAGTATAAATCTTTCCAATGCTATCCATACTATAATTTCATTTTTTTCTGTAGCCCGGAATGAGATTCCATTATGTAAAATATAGTCTTTTTCTCTGTTTTGTTTGTTTGTTTGTTTGTTTTTGAGACAGGATCTCACTTATGTAGCCTTGGCTGGCCTGATCTGTCTGCCTCTGTATCCTAAGTGCTGGGATTAAATGGGTATACCACCACACCAGTCTTCTCATCTATTTTATTTCAACCAAACTACATTAGTAAGAAAATGTAGGTAAGAATTAGTACATCAATATTAATTTAAACAATAGGAGGAGTGGTTTTGGGGGGTTAAGGATGTTTTGGGTAGTGTACAGTTTTGATTAACGAGTTACTGAAACTTCATAAGGAAATGAAACTTAGTTGTCTGGCTTTAAACAGGTGTTTGAGCATGGCTGTAGAGGATTATTCTGTCTGGCAAGGCTGGTCAACATTTAATTAAATGTATTCTTGTGTTGCTGGTAAATGAATGGGGAAGTCAAATGCGGAACAGAGGACTACTGGGGACAGGAAACAATGGAAAGGCAAAGCAACGTTGTTCTTGACCTAGTCCTTTGCCATATCATGATGTTTTATAATATAGAATATATATGCTTTAGGGCAAAGCTCTTTGGACCACCATTAGTTACTCAGCAAATTACTGCTGATATGTCTTGAAGACCCCAAAACTCGGGAGACCCTTCTTCAAGTCTCAGGCAATCACGACCACCCAAAAATCACAAGAAACCATACCTGGATGCAATCAGCAGAGGTTTATTAGGGAAGAGAGCTGGCAGCCAGCGGCCAAACTGCACACTCGTGCAGGAGTAGTTTGACAAAGCCAGTCAGTCTGAGGAGGGTTTTTAAAGGAGTAAACCACAATCCAGGGGAGTGGGAAGGGGGGTGAGGGGTTGTCAAGGATACATAACATAAAAATAGTGGAACATTTCAGAGGAACCCACCCAAAATGATTTAGAGTCATGTGAAAATCACTCTGCACACTCATTCTTCTTAAAAATGTAGTTTTACCACGTCACTGTGCCCTACCCTGTCATTACCAACTATTTCAGGTTAACTATTTCTCACTTGCCATAGCCCCACCCTGAGGCTTGAGGAATGTTAATCCAGCAAGTGTCCTCTGATTCAGGGATAATGCCCTCCACCCGGAATGTGTCCTGGGGCAGTGAAAGCCTGAAATTTTATATCCAGTTCCGCCTTCTGGGACTTGCATTCTTTTGCTCAGGTCTAGGGTAAAGAAAAAACCTACATATATTTCATAAAATGGTCTTATAATTTTTTACTCTACAGTCTCAAGTCCCAGTGAGGACCAAATATTTCTGTTCAAGGATCCTGCACTGAGTGAGTTTTCATATGACCTCAGGTGACTAAGAAAGTGAGAGGGCTCTTGCCTTGTGGCCAGACTTCTCTCCTTGGTGGCTGCTTTGCAACTGTAGTTGTGTAACTGTGAGGTAGAATAATGAAGGGTGCTGAGTGTTAGCAAGTGTGTAGCTCTAGGTGAAGTGAGGTGTAGAGGCAGAGGCAGCTTGGAGGAGAATCGAATAACTGCAAGGTAGATTTCTGGGTAGTGTGGAGATGGGGCTGTTCCCTGCTGTAAGTTATTGCTCTGCTCTAACTTGTGTGAGACCATAGCTTTCAGGATGTGCTTCATCCTGGGTTTTTACCAAAGCAGCAGTTGGCTCAATTTTGACTACAGACACACAGGCAGAATGCCTCTGTACTTCATTTGTGCCTATATAGACAACGACATATCCAGCAGTAACTTTTTCCTACCAGTGTCTCAACTATGAAATTAAGGAAATTAGGAACACATGTCATGTGGATATATTATGTCAGTGCAGAAATAGAGCGCTCACCTCAAAGGAGTAAGAAATAGTTTATTCTGGAGCTTGTCTGGGACATGGGTTAGGTTACCTAAAGCCCACTTTCCAACTTAGAAACAACTTCATGGAATGTTTTGTGGTTACAGCAGAAAAAGAAGTCATATGTCAAGGCACTTTTCAAATGCATAAGTGGGAACAGGCACAGGGGTGTGGTGGTTTGAGTGAGAATGACCTGCCTGTGCTCATGTATTGGAATGCTAAGTCTCCAGTTGGTGAACTGTTTAAGGATTAGGAGTTGTGGCTTTTTTGAAGTAGGTGTGGCCTTCTTGGAGGAAGTGTGTCCCTAGGGGTGGGCTTTAAGGCTTTAAAAGCTCACACCATTCCCAGTCTCTCTCTGGTTTCTGCCTATGGCTCATGATATAAAGCTCTCAGCTACTGTCTGCTTCTTAGCATGGTAATAATGGACTAACTCTCTGAAAACTGTAATCAAGTGCCCAGTTAAAGGCTTTCTTTTACAAGAGTTGCCTTGGTTTGGGGGGGCTAGGTGTGTCCTGGCCATACAGATAGCACAGAGGTTACCAGACTATTAACCTCATCAATTCCCAGCCTTCTAGGTAGAAAACAGGCTATATATCTCTTATTTTGAAGAGACAACCCTGAATATTCTATATGACTGGTTTTCCTAGAACTTATCTGTGAACAAAGACTTTGTGCCCTCCATAGAAGTCAGCAATGTATGTCTATCAAAGGGGCTCAAGATAATTTGGGCTCTGGAGCTGGAGAAATGTCTGGGTGGTTAAGAGTGCAGAGGACCTGGGTTTGGTTCCCAGCACTCACAGGGTAGTTCAGTCATCTGTAACTCAGTTCCAAGGGATCCAATGCTCTCTATTCTCTGCTGGTTTATGGGGTGCACATGTATGCATTCCAGCAAGACATTAATATGCATAAAATAAAACAAAATCATTTTTTTTAAAAAAAAAAGATAACTTGTATCCAGATATACAACATTCTACTGTCCACCATCATGGTAGTGTGGTAAATGTGCTGTAGTAATTGTTCTTCTTTTATTTTATTCTTTTATTTATTTTATTCTTTTATTTATTTTATTTGTTCTTTTTATTTTAAAAGTAATTGTTCTTCTTTTATTTTACTTTATTCTTTTTTTTTTTTTTTTTTTTTTTTTTTTGGTTTTTTAAGACAGGGTTTCTCTGTGTAGCCTTGGCTGTCCTGGAACTCACTCTGTAGACCAGGCTGGCCTCGAATTTAGAAATCCTCCTGCCTCTGCCTCCCAAGTGCTGGGATTAAAGGCGTGTGCCACCACTGCCCTTTGTTCTTTTAAAGATAAGGATTTTCTATTTTGGAGCCCTGGCTACCCTAGAACTTGCTATGTAGATAAGGCTGGCCTTGAATTTACAGAGGCCCACCTGCTTCTATCCCCACTCCCTCCTCCCCCCAGGGCTGGGATTAAAGGCTCATCTTGGTAGTTATAGTTAGTCAGAATGAGATTCTCTAACAGGTGTGGCCTTCGGAGGACAGAATCTCAGTTTATAGCTTCCCCTGTTTTTCCAGGTTCCCATTTTGTACATATAGAGGACAAACATTGCTTTATGTCCCAAGGTTTCCTAGGATCTGTAAGATGAGGCTGAGTGTTTAGGAGAGCAGTCTTCAGAGAGGGGGCCTTTAAGGAATAAATTCTTTGATGTTATTAAACTTATCAACCAACATGATCTAAGTATGATTTTTAGGTTTTCTTTTTGTACCTTCTATATCTGATGTCACACTGGCATATGATGGGAGTGTTATATCTGAACTTAGATAATCAAGAGTGCAGTGTGGCCAAAGAGGTAAAGGCAGTAAGTGAGGGAAACAGGCCTTCATAGGGGGTGGTTACTTCTAACTTTATGAAATACTGATTTCTAATATCTAATCTTATTTGTTACTGTATTAGTCTAGGTTCTCTAGGAAAATAGAACTGATAGAATGGATACATATCATGGATAATATATATATATATATATATACACACACACACATATTTACACACAGACACACTATATATACAGATACGTATGTACGGGATTTATTAGATTGGCTTATAGGTTATGGTCCAACTATTCCAACAATGGCTGTCACCCAATGGAAAGCTTTCAAATCCAAAAGTTGTTTGGTCCATAAAGCTAGCTGATCTTCAATATACAGTGGAATCCAAGAAGTAAGCTTTAACACCAGTGAAGGACTTAACTTGTCAGTAAGAATAAGTGTGAGGAGCCGCATTTGCCATTAAAAGATGGCGCAGGCTTCTGCTTCCTGGTTCTTCACGGAAGCTTTACTTGAGAATGCGCCTGCGCATGGCACGAAAACCGAGTATGACAATTGGATGAAAGATTTGAGCCAATGAGGGATCTGCACGTCTCCCAAAGCTCTATTTAAGCAGCGGGCTTTCTGAGCTCGGCGTCCTTCTATTTAAGCAGCGGGCTTTCTGAGCTCGGCGTCCTTCCCCTTCTCACCATCTTGAAGAGCTATTCAATAAATGCTGTCAGAAGAATCCTGAGTGTGGCGTTCTCCTTATCGGCGAGGCTGTGCGCTACAAATAAGGGCAAGCAGGGAAAGAACAAGTACTTATTTCTTCCATGTCCTTTATATAGGCTTCTACCAAAAGGTGTGGTCCAAATTTAATGTGAATCTTCCCTCCTGAAAAGATTTGGATTTAGCGTGGGCCTTTCTGCTTCACATGATTCAGTCAAGAAAAATCCCCCACAGGTATACCCAGCTGTTTGGGTTTTAGTTAATTCCAGATGTAGTCAAGTTGACAACCAAGATTAGCCATCACAATGACTAATAATTTTATTTGCATTATTATTTTTATACTATTATGCCAGATTCCAGTTGGAAAGTTGTGTTACAAAATAAATGAGATAACAACATAGTATTATTTTAAATTCTTTTAAAACAAAATTGTTCTGCAAGTAACAAATGTTATTAAGGAGAGAGACAGAAACATGTAACAGACATGGCAGAAATGAAGATTATTATTAAGTTCAGTAACAAAGTGGCAACCATGAAGAGACAAAGACACATTTTTGGAGTATCTGCCAATCTTGGTGGGCTGACCCTGGGCAGAGAGGAAAGATGGATGTTCGAAGAAGCTGTAGGAGTTACCTGTTCGCCGTTTTCCTGGCTTTCTCCCTCAGCAGAATTGGCTGCTTTTTACTTCCTGGAGACAGAGAGCTAAATTTAGACTTTGGATTCTCTAGAAAACCTGGGAAGTCTCTGATTGGTGCACCCAAGGCTTTACTTTCCCATTTGCTGTTGGACTCTTTTGAGCAATTTGGAATTCTTTTGAACCATTAGATATGGGTGCTGTTTCATGACTGGCTTTGTCTTCCAGGGTTCTTTTGAAGAAAATGGTGCTTTTACTGTTAAATGAAGAGAGCTCTTGAAGGCATGGGGGTTCAAAAACAAACTCAAAGTCAGGACTGCAGAGGACAGAGACACTGCTCTGCCGCTCTTACAGTCAGAGGTCTCAAAGAGGTAGCATGAAGTCTCCTTCTGAAATAGGAGTGGGAAGTGAGGGCCCCTTCTTGTGTTTCTTAGTTTTATTAATAAAAGAATTTAAGAATGGGCTCAAATGGAAACTGAAAGACACTTTTATTGTAGTTTAAAAGAAAACTCTAGGGTAGGTGTAAACCTTAGCAGCTACCTGGAGGAGAAGGATAGAGGGAAAAGACTATGCTATTTAAGCTGATGCCAAGGTCAGATGCATGGCAGACCAACAGCCACAAGTCAGGGAGGAGACTTTAGAGAAAGTAAGGAAGTTCAAAATATTGTAGAAACCCAAAGTGTTAGGGAAAACATACTTAGAAAGGAGAGAATGAAGAAGAAATAAGTATATTTCTGAAGCAGAGAGCATAAAGGAATGCTGCCTACTGGCTTGGTTTGCCTTTGTAATACAATCTAGGACTACCTGGCCAGTGGTAGTACTACCCACAATGATCTGCGACCCTGCCCCCACCAATCAGTAATCAAGAAAATGTCCCATAGACATGCTTACAGGCCAATTTAATGGAAGAGTTTTTCAGTTGGCATTCCCTCTTCCCAGATAACTGTAACTAGTATCAACTTGACAAAAAAACTAACTAGCATAACCTGTCAACTTGACATTACAAACATAGCAAAATCCAACCAAAACCTTTACTTTCTTGATTGTCCCCAAGATCTCATGTTAATATTAATATTATAACATGAAACACAGCTCAACTTTTAAAAGTCCCACAGTTTAAACAAAATGTCAACACTTAGGGCTGGACAATGGTGGGACATGCCTTTAATACAAGCATTTTGGAGGCAAGGCCTTCTAAACACAGCAAGAGCATCACAAATATGTACTCACAGAGACTGTGGCAAGAGCAGCAAGTTTTCTTAAACACAGCCATTTCTCCAGTAGCTATATCTTAACATTTTGAATATCAACAGTAACACAAGAATCCAATTGATTGACTCAGTTAATATTTCTTCCTCGTTGTTACTTGGAAGAAATTTAGTTTTAATTCTAAGAGTTTAGATTTAAAAAAAAAAAAGATACGCCACAAAATGAATTCTTTTCGGAAAATTTAAAGTAAGACTTTGCCAATTTAAAATCTGGAATTGAAAGCAGTCCAAATAGGGGGTGTAGGGGTGGGAGTAGGGGGTGGGCAAGGGGGGATGGGGTGGCTGGAGAGATGGCTCAGTGGTTAAGAACAATGACTGCTCTTCCAGAGGTCCTGAGTTCAATTCTCAGGAACCACATGGTGGCTCACAACCATCTGCAATAGGATCCAATGCCCTCTTTTGGTGTGTCTGAAGACAGCTACAGTGTACTTATATACATAAAATAAATTAATAGTTCTTTAACAAAAAAAAAAAAAAGAAAGAAAGAAAGAAAGAAAGAAAACAGCCCAAATGATACTTGTTTGGTTTCAGACCTTCAGGACAAGAGACTGTGGTGTGTCCCCGCCCACGGGGATTCGATGAGACCCTAGGGAAGGGGGCGAAAGAATGGAGGGACAAGAGACACAAAGAAAGAGACCAAGTCTGGGGTTCTGATCAAGCTCTGAAACTTGAGGTTCAGGGCCAGGTTATAAAGACACAGCAAAATGGGAAGTTCATTGCTTAGGGCTATCTCACTATTGAATCATCATTGTCTAAGACCATCCCACTGTCATATCCTTTATTGCTCAAGACCATCCCAGGAAGTGCCAGATTTTCTTTAAGTTCCTGGGACCTGAGACCTTGTGTTGACTAGGTTTTCCAGAACAGCAGTAATTTCTGGGTTTGGCTCTGGGCAATGGTGCATATTTTACATATCAAAGCAGACCTGGCTTCCAGGTTCTTTCAGCATCCCTCAGACCCTACCTGGCACTCCCTGTCCCCAGCCCTGAACTTTCCAGCCCATAGGCTGGGTGGGCTGCCCTAACCCCAGAGGTTCTTCCCTATATAATACAGACATCTTGGGTTTTCACACACACACACACACACACACACACACACACACACACACACACCTTTTTTCTTTTTCTCTTCACCCTTTTCCCCATGGTGACTTCCCTCCTTGGTACTTGGGGCCAGTGAACTCACCTGAGAGCAGCTTCCCAATAAATCTGACCTAATCTGGTTTGAATCAGCTCACTTTACCTTTGGAGAAATAACCTATCAATACTAAGTAATGAAAGAACTTTTTTTTATGAAACTAGTAAACAATTTGAGTCTTCTTAAATAAGAACATTGTATTCAGATAAGGCAGGGTCCTGGGTAAGTAAAGTATTTTAAACAAAAGCATGACTAATGAGAGGATATAATATAGTCCTCCCTACTAAATGTTAGAGAGGTTTTGAGTCTACTTGCTTTAGATACTCCATTAAACCTGAGTGCCATCCAATGAGTGTGTGAGTGTTAGGTTTTGGATGGAGTGGGATGGTTTAAGAAGACACTGAGATGGATCACAAGGGAGTGAGGGACATATTGTAAGAATTGTCATGTAGACAGAGGAGCAATAGTATGGTAGGATGGGGAGGGTCACAGGAGAGTTTGGGCCCCAACACCAGCCACAAACACCTGGGACTCAGGGAGCACTTGGCAGAAGTGAAAGTCTCATAGCCTCTAGAGATAGTTTCACAGCATGAGCCTGCAGCTGGGTCATGGGAGTAGGGTCACAGGTGTACGTTTAGACTACAGGCCCACACTTAACATTACAACAGACCAAACCTCAACATGGTACTTGTATAAGGAGACTACTGATGTTTTCAGAGAAGGGATGGGGTATCTTTGGCTAAAGAAACAGAAAGTTTTACTCAATGTTGGCAATTTCTCAGAGCCATCTGTACATTTAACTACCAGTCTACAGACTTAAGGTCATAGACACAATTAAAAATTCGTGTAGTAGGTCAAATTTTACAAATAGATATTTGTCCACAAAAATAAGTTTTAAGATGTGTTTGCCAGGTACCTTAACTTCTAGGTGTATCCTCATTCTTCCTTTTCCAGTTTGGAAAAATCTTTCACTTTAGGACAAAACTAATTTGGAATCTAAAATCCTTTCTTATCCAAGAGCATTTCTGTTAAAAAAAAAAAAAAAAAAAAAATCTTGGGACTAGAGAGTTGGTTCAGCAGGTAAGAGCACTGGTTGTCCTTGCAGAGGACCCAGATTTGATCCCCAGGACCCATATGGCAATTCACAACTGTTTGTAACTCCAATTCCAAGGGATATGATGCCATTTTCTGCCCTCTGCAGGCACCAGGCATGCTCATGGTACATAAACATACGTACATGCAGGGCAAAAGTCCTCAGACATATGTAAAAATTATCAAACATGAGGCTTTTCTAACCAGTACTATAAAACTTGTGTTTAGGACAAGGAATTAAGATCTTTTTGTCTCTCCACCATTTAAAACTTAAAAAGCTTTAATCTTCCCAGGAAAACTTCTGTTTACTCAAAGGCCCACTGCTCTAGGGACTTGATGGTTTGGGACTCTTCTTTCCTCCCTTTCATTCTCTTGGTACCAGGCTTGTTTGTTTGTTTGTTTGTTTGTTTGTTTTTTTCCCCACAAGACACGAGCGCGGGATTCGAACTCACCAAGAGACGGTGCGCCCTCTGAGGGTGTGAGGTTGGACCCCAGCCAATGGGGAAGAGACAGTTACTACCTACATTAGAATAAACGCCGATCGCGCTTCCGGTCTTGGTATGTGGTTTCTCTTCCTGATCACATCTCCTTGATCAAGAGTGAGGTTTGAAGCCGGGCCCTGGTGGCGCACGCCTTTAATCCCAAGCACTTGGGAGGCAGAGGCAGGCGGATTTCTGAGTTCGAGGCCAGCCTGGTCTACAGAGTGAGTTCCAGGACAGCCAGGACTACACTGTCTCGAAAAAAACCAAAAAACTAAAAAAAAAAAAAAAAAAAAAAAAAAAAAGAGAGAGAGAACACTTCAGTTGAAATAGTAGTCTCTTTCTTTTCATTATATTTTAAAAAATCCTTAGCAAAGGTATGTTTTGTAATTTTTACCAAGCCCTCTCTTCTTTCTTCTTCCTTCCTTCCTTTCTCTCTCTTTCTCTCTCTTTCTTTCTTTCTGACACAAGGTCTCTCTATGTAAGCCCAATTGTTCTGTCCTGGAGCTGGCTGTGTAAAAATCTCCTTGCTTGCCTTTGGCTCTAAAGTGCTAGAATGAAAGATATGTGCTATCATAACCAGAAACATTTCTTTCTTAATACAATAACTACACATTCCAATGTGAACTCGGGAAGCTGTATATGGGATATAGGGAAAATAGGATCTCATTTGGGCCTTCCAGGCATCTGAAAGGGGGAAGAAAGTCTGACATGTCTGTCTCCACTCTTTGTCTTCTTTACCTTGTGGTACCTGTTTGCCTTTGTAGTGGACATGGTAGTGATTTTATCAAGTCATGGACAATACATTGCATAGGGTCATGAGAAATTGACCCTATGTGCTGTACTGGACAGTAGCCCCTAGACATAAAAAATGACTTATCTTTGCCTGATCATTCAAGCCCTACCTGCAAAAACAATATGCCCAGGTATGGAAAACACAACCTGCCCTGCTCCCAGTCAAACTACAAAAATACATACTCATACGTACATACATACATACATACATACATACGTACATACATACATACATACATATGTACGTACATACGTACATACGTACATACGTACATACATACATACAGCTGTGTATGTGTGTATGCCTGTGTATTCATGGCCCCAGCCTCTCTAGATGTGCTCAGCCTTTACCCTGCAGAACGAGGCCCCTCACTGTTCCAATAAAGCAATAAAGCAATCTCAGCTCTCAAGATCCAGTCAGTCTGCTTCTCTGCCTCAGTTTTCTTTTCTCTTCCTCTTCCTCCTCCTGCTCTTCCTCATCTTCTCCCCATTCCTTTTTTTCAATATGGTTTCTCTGTGTAGCCCTGTCTGTCCTGGAACTCACTCTGTAGACCAGGCTAACCTGGAACTCAGAAATCTGCCTGTCTCTGCCTGTCCAGTGCTAGGATTAAAGGTGTGTGCTACTACAGCCTGGCTTGCCTCAGTTTTCTTACAGTATGTATCTACTTAAGTTATTTTATCCTTCTTTAAAGCTGAAAGCACAGAGATAAGTTATTATACTAAGTATATTGTAAAAGGGGTTGAATTTATTTTGTATTATGTTAGAAATAAGAACTATTTTCTCATATCAGTAGGTTTTAGGGTTACTCTGCATGCCTCCTAAGTGTAAGAATAATATATAATTGGTCTATTCCCAAAACCACAGGTGCCTTTACATAGACCTGAGTTTACCAGATCACAAATATGCAGGAGTCATTAGTCTCCTGTCTTTTCTCTGTAATTCCCAAAATTAACCTGTAATCCCCATATGTCTAGGAACCAGGTAACTTCCTGGAATTGTAGTTTTGGGAAATAACAAAGCCTCATGGGAAAGTTTGTCCTTACAAGTCCCTGCAACACGTGGCTCCAGGCCATTCCAGCTGGGAGATTCCAGTAGATGGTCCTGACCAAAGTTCATTTTGGGTCAGTATTTAATATTTAATAAATGCTTGCTTTAAATTTGGCCCCAAATGGTGGAGGGTTGTTTGTTGTTGTTATTTGTGTGTAATCATAGAGGGTTGGTTGTTGTTGTTATTTGTGTGTGTGTATGTGTGTGTATGAATTGCAGGATTAACACCTGGGAGCTGGTGCCTGCTGTCCTAGGTGTTTTTAGTTTATTTTAGGTTTACTAACAGTTTGCTTCATGACTGAGCCCATTTAAGTTAAAAGAAGAAGAAGAAGAAGAAGAAGAAGAAGAAGAAGAAGAAGAAGAAGAAGAAGAAGAAGAAGAAGAAGAAGAAGAAGAAGAAGAAGAAGAAGAAGAAGAAGAAGAAGAAGAAGAAATAAGAAAGGAAAGGAAAAGGAAAACATGACTGGTCCTAGGTTGTAAGAAAAAGTTTGTAAAGTTTGTTGTGGATAAAAGGTTGAGTGTAGTTAGAGGCATAGACAGGGACTTCTGGGGGCGTCCAGAGTAGTCATGACCAGACTGAGCTGTGCCATGTAGGGAGAGGTGGGAGGGGGAAGAAGAAGGGAGAGAGGGGAGCACGCACAGCAGCCAGGAGGCCCAAAGGTACAAAGAGAAAGAGTGTTGGACTGTAAAGGGAAGAGCTGCCCAGCCCCCTGGGCTAGAGAATTCAGGGTAGGGGGTAAGGTATGTTGGGGGTTGGGGAGGGATTGCAGGAAGAACTTGGCAGCCAGGGTTCACTTTGATATGTTAAATAGGCATCTGAATCCTTTAGCTCTTGTTTGAAATCTAACACCAAGTTACCGGGAAGCTAAGCCACAGGATACACATTAGATAAGACAAACTGAAACTAAGTATAATATAAACAAGTAAATTGGATACTTTGAACCAGGCCCCGGGGAGAATCTAAGGGCTGGGAATTTCATGGGATAACTTGTGTGCTGAGTTGATGAGTCAGGCATTTTCACTGTCCTTTGGGCTGACAACCAGCACTGCAGAGATGATAATGAAATTGCCTCATTGCCTCATTTTTGGTGTGCCTACACAGAAACAGTTCTCGCCTCGAAAGTCACAAGAGATAATATGAGTGACTATGGCCTGGGAACACAGATTTAAGTTATCCCAAATTTTCTATTGTAGTATAGAAGCAGTTTCATGATATTTTTATGGTGACAGAGCAAGGGGAGTCATAAACAGAGGCATTAACATCAATTGGTGGGAGCATCAGAGAGCCCTCGACAACCAGATGGAAAACTCACAGCCTTACATGTGATCGGGTAGGGAGCATTCTCATCCATTTGATTGGTGGAGAATAGCATTTTGTCGAGTTAATACATCTGAAAGGCTTTTATCTGCTTATCAGGATGTTAAGTCTGACACAGAGGTGAGCAAGGAATGGTTGCTGTGGCCTAAAGGTATCCAAAATCAATAGTAATGGCTGTGGACCTGCAGCATCCCAACCCCTCCACACCACTGAACTTGTAATCAATCTAGCAGGTTTGTAGACACATCTTCTTTCCAGGAATTAGTGTTTCAAGATTCTTGAAGTCTCAAGTTCATTATTATGAACTGAGGTTCTAGTTTCTCACACCAAGCATCCAAGAATTGTTTGGATTTTAAATGATACTCCTCTCCTCTCCCTGCCCTTCAGTTCTTTTTTTTTTTTTTTTTTTTTTTTTATATAAGGACCTTGAAAACCACCCTTTTCAATGATGCAACAGGCAGACAGGCCAATAGCTCTCATGGCATTGATGATATAATTACAAGTTCAAAATTTATCCTAAATATGTTTATATTCACACACACATATTTTTCATACACACACATTTTAAATTAAATATGCCAAGAAAAGTAATTTTGTCAGTCTCAAGTTAAAATGTAAAAAAAAAAAAATTGGCCACAAATTTTGTTTTTTAGTTGTTCTTAGAAAGTGTGGGGGCAGCTTGAATTTTGACAACACAAAACTGTTGCTGTTTTAGACAACAACTACAACAACAAAAATGTTGTGTTTGATGCTTATTCTTGAATACTGACTGTGGATTAGAATCAACTAAAAGGCAGGCCTCTGTGAGAGTGACTCCACCCAGGAGGCATTAACTGAGGGAAAAAAAGCCTTTCCCCAGTGTGGGTGGCACATTCCAGTGGCAGCCTGGATATAAAGAGATAGAAGGATGAAACAGAGCTGTTCTCCCACCTCCTCTTCCTGCTGGTGGCATCTGTCTCTCTGGTATGGCTATCTTCAGCTGACAGAGTCTAGCTTTTTAGTATGGACCAGTAGCTCTCCAATGATCCTCCTGGCCTTCAGCCCCATATTAAGATAGTTTGTATCCAGTTTTGTGGACCAAGGAGCTACCAGATTCTCAGTGATGTGGTGTTAGATGTCGGTGCTTAGAACAGACCACACCAGACCAAAGGGTTCCAAGGTTTCAGAAGGGTTCCAAGGTTTCAGAAGATAGGGCAAAGATGGGGGGTGGGGGGAGGAGAGAAGTAGAAGAAGATGGAAGAAGAGAGGAAGAAGAGAGGTCAGGGGGTTCTGCCTGTTTTATATTGGTGGTGATATAGCCTTTCCCAGGTAAAGGTGAAGTAGCCAGGTGGATTCTGGGAATGTATGGCGGTTGCCTTGGCGACGATTTGCCTAGATGTGATGTCACTGTGTTCAGAGCCTGATACCAACATGGCATAATGGGACTGACTACTCAGGCCCTAGCATATAAACCAGTATAACACCGCCACTTATATATCCATCCGATGAGTTCTGTTCTTCTAAAGATCTCTGACTAACATTTGAAGTATGTGAAGGGATCCTACAAAAGCAGATCACTAAGGACAACTTTCTTTAGTGAGATCAGTGGCATCTAGAGCTGACTCTCAATTTTGATTATACTGAAAGCTACTAGAGGCTGATGTGCTTATAAAAAGATAAAAAACACATTCTGTGGGTGTGTGTGGTGAAGTGTGGGGGAAGGGGGTGTCTCAGCCTGCCCATGCTGAGGCATCTCTTCCCCTGAGGGACCAGCCACACACTGGTATAGTATAGAATAGAGTTTATTCAGGGCATGGGGAGGAGAGTTAAGAGGGTAGTAGAGACAGAGAGGGGGAGGGAAGTAGGGAGGGAGAGAGTAGAGAAGCAGAGACAGGCCATGAACATGTGGAGAGAAGGGGAAAGGAAGGGAAGGGGAGGGGGCAAAGGGACAGAGGGATTGTTGGACCCAAAAATCCAAACCAGAGGACATGCTCCCCCAGAAGTACTTACAGACAGCAGATTCGATGCAATAATATGAAGTTTATTGATAAATTGATAACCACTGCATACCTTGCATGCAGGCAAGAGGAACCCCGAACTAAAGCTAAGAGCAGTCTATACACCATTTTCACAGAATTTGTGAGGGCAGTTATACAATTACCTCTTAAACAATAACCACAAAGGCTAAACTCCAACAGCCATTCCCAGGCCTGGTTTCTAGGTAACTCAGATTTCTTCTGTTTACCCAGTTTTATTACATTAAGGAAGCTGAGCCCCTTCTTAAGAATTACTTCTTATCTTGGGCCCTCTCCTGGAATGTGTGTTTAAGTCTTTGGAATGTGCTCTTTCCAGAAAGTGTCCCTGGGGGAAGTTAATGTTTGAGTTTAAACCTAAACCCAAACCTGAGGGTTTTTTTTTTTTTTTTTTTTTTAACTTTAAATTTAAACTGAGACCTGAAATTCTTACATTGAAATTCTTACAGGATCAAGAGATCAAGAGAGTAAGAGAGCAAGAGAGAGCAAGAGAGAGAGAGGAGGGGGCAAGCAACCCCTTTTATAGTGGGCCAGGCCTACCTGGCTGTTGTCAGGTAACTGTGAGGGTGGAGTTTAGACAGAATGCTAACAGAGGCTCTCCAGTTAGTGTGGAAAGCACTGATGGTACAATGCATTTAATAAACTGTGCGAGATAAATATATTTGATGGTACTGATAAAGGAATTAGTGACTATGTAAAACTTTTGAATAGTTAGTTCTAGAAAAGTAAGAAATACTTTTCTAGTTTTACAATTAGCATTTTCTCTAGGCCCTGACCAACAGTTACCTAGCAACAGCCAGGCATTACTGTATGAGCCTGGCTCACTTATAAGAAGATTATTTGAGTTTTTCTCTTTTTCTCTCATTCTCTCTCTCTCTCTCTCTCTCTCTCTCTCTCTCTCTCTCTCATCTTCTTCTTCTTCTTCTTCTTTTCTTCATCTTTTTCTCTCTCTTTCTCTCTCTTTACTCCTCTCTCTTCCTTCCTTTCTCTTTCCCTTCCCTTCTCCCTCTCTCTCCTCTCCCCGCCCCCATTTTCTTTTTCTCTTCCCAGGTGTTCCCGACTGGCCTCTTCCCTTCTTTCTCTCTCCTCTCTCTTTCTGTCTTTCTTTGTCCCTTTTCTTTCTCTACCTCTACTCCTTTCTCCAGAGCCCCTTCCCATGTCCCAAATAAACTTCATTTTATACTAGACCAATAACTGTAGTGGGGAATGCCTCAGCATGGCCCTGCTAAGGCACCTCTTCCCACTGCATCACACTGCAGCCTTATAAAATGTACCAGCTATTTCTAGCATCTCTGAAAGGAAGGAAAGAAAGAAAGAAAGAAAGAAAGAAAGAAAGAAAGAAAGAAAGAAAGAAAGCTCAGAGACAAAATTTCTCAGTTCAGATGTGCATAATATAAAGAATGTCCTGGAAGCGAATCTTCTTTCCTGAAGCCATTTGGTAACTCAAATTAACCACAACTAAACCCAGTTCTTTTCCATACTGATACAGGATTATTCAGAGTGTATTTGGCTGTTAACCCAGAAGGCATGGACTGTTAAAGTTGTAGTGCAGAACATAGGTAACCTCCTTAGGAATTATTGGTGAGGGAGGCTTCAGAAGTATCTAAAACAATGCAGGTTATTGACATTGCCATCAGATATGTACTATAACTACATGGTAAGACCCGATTGCCAAAAGTTCTACACACATTGAATCCAGGAAGCACAGAAGTCAATCTCAAAACAGGCTGGGAAACTTCCTCTCTTCTGGCTAGCTTTCACTGAGCCTGAAGACGCTATGCAGGCTTCTGAGGGAAAAAGAAAAAAGGAATTGTCTTACTCTGAGCTGGATGCTTGCCATTACATTGTTGACATGACAGAGAAGATCCACCCACTGGCAAATAGTGGTTCCAACTACTTTCTAGTTGGATTTGAGTCCTGCTCCACAAGAGAAAATTTCATGTCTGCCACTGTAATTCCACCTAAATTCCTATGTCTGGTGAAGTTATAGGCCCTGAGGTAGAACTGCTATTTTTAACTATATTTAACTAAATGGTGTAGCAGTGAATTAGTTAAATCACTTTGCCTCCTGGTGGGTGATTCATGGGCTGCATCAGCCCAAAAGCTCTTCAGATTCTCAAACGAAACACACACACACACACATATGCTAGCTAACTTTGATATGCCTTGACTAGCTCAATGGTTGGGCATTTCTAAACCTTCCCAAGGCTAGCATACATTTCCCTCTGGTATTCCTGGCTTGACACCTTTTAAATCTATGGTTTATCTTTGCTGCCTTGTTACCTTCTGAGCATCTACTTTCCCTTTCCACCTACATTGCTGGATGAGTTTTCTTTTGCAGCTCCTAAATCTGATCCCTCTCCCTCTACATCTTGCCCATTCTCCTCTTCTTCCCCCTTTCTATCTGTCCTTCGCCCAAGCAATCTAAAAGTCCCACCTCTGTCTTTCTGCCCAGTCATTGGCTATACAGCAATTCTTTATTATCTATCAGTTGAAGCCAGCTGGGGACATGGATCCTCAGGTCTGGAAGTGTGGCTTTGGGAGCCGAATTAAAACAAAGCATTAGAACCAATTCCCAACAAAATGGTCAGGTTGTCAAGTTGCCTCTTAATATTTACGTTGCTAAGCTGCTGAAGAGGGGGAATCATTTTGATGCCAATGTGATAAGGTCATCTAAGGTTTCAGGAACAGATTCAATTTATCTGCTTATTTAAAGAATAGGAAGGCAGGAAAAGCAAGGTCTTAGCACTCAGCCAAGTTTTATTGAAAGCAGAAGCACAAACAGACAAGGCACACAGAGAGACAGACTTTCCCAGTAGAGAAGGAGCTCCAGATTTGGAATCCAAGTTTGTCTGGCAGAGCTCCAAGTTTTATAAATTTGAGGATGTTGTAAATTTTCTTTCTTCTTCAGAATTGGCTGGTTTGGGTTATGGTTGGGAATCGGATAATTCAGACAAAGAAAGGGAAACTGGTTGGTACTTGGCCTAAGAGCCTGCTCACCCTGACCCCATCCTGGGAGATTTGACAGTCTCACTTAACAGTTCCCTCAAACAGGAAAAAACAAACAAACAAAAAAATCAAAACACTGGGTCTTTATCTTGGAGAGAGAGAAAAGAATCAAATCAATAACTTGGGAATTAATATTTCAGTGAAGAGTACATGAACATACCAAACTGGACAGAAAAAGTCCCAGAGGACTCAATTCCATACAAAGAACTATAGGCAACTGAGGAAAGCTGTTCTTCCCTCTCCCAGGGAAGAACAACAATTGGTTGTCCTGTGACAAATAGCCCTGAGAACATACATACAGGTAGCATTATATGGATTGAACAAGTTATATTTTAGAAATATATATGTATATCCATATACATGTGTGTGTGTGTAATAACAATTGGTAAAAAAGAAAAGGCCATGAATTCATGAATCTAAAGGAGAGCAGGGAGGAGCATATGGAGGGGTTTGGAGGGAGGAATGTCAAAACTGAATTGTAATCTCGACAAAACTTTAAAAAGGACATGAATCTGCCTGGAACTTCTTTCCCCTGTCTTCCTTCCTACCTGGAAGCTTTCTGAGTCGCATGCCCTCATTCTTCTTTCTCAGAGGTCACCCTAACTGCTTTTAAGGTTTGGTGAGACAATTCTTTTGGCTACTTCCTGCTATGGAAGGCAACAGAAGTCAGGATGTCCTTGGGGATGGTCAGTCTAAGAGGTTGTAGGAGAGCTTAGGGGTTAAGGCCTGGGATTGGAATGAAGGGCAGCTATCTGATGGTGGCATGACTCCTTTGGGTGTTTTCCATAACATGCATCTGCAAAATACATGTAAAAATAACGCCCCTATCAAAGGTATAATCAAAAGAATATCCATCTTATCTTGAAGAAGCTTATGTCATGGGAGAGGAATATGCAGGAGAGCCATCCTCCTCCCCCCCCAAAAAAATCCTTGACATGCACTGTCATATATATATATTGACAAGGCTGAATACATTTCTAACATGCTTATACATAGAAATGTATTATTCATTCATTCATTGCTTTTTTTCTAGACATGGTTTCTTCTGTGTAGCCTTGGCTATCCTAGAACTTGGTTAATAGCCTAAGCTAACTTCGAACTCACAGAGATTCACCTGCCTCTGCCTCCTCAGTGCTCAGATTAAAGGTGTGTGCCACCACCACCTAGCAAGGAATGTGTGTGTGTGTTTTTTTAATTTTCTAATTATATTTATGGACACTGTAGCAGTATACATTTAACCCAGTTTAGCGACGGATTCTTTAGCCTTTGCTTGGCAATGTGAGCCACAGACTTAGGACCCAGGACGTTGCCTTCCCAGTGGAGGCAGATCTTATCATATGTCATTGTAATTGGTCCTAATCGCTTCCACCAGCTTAGCCAGAGCACCCTTGTCTTCCGAGTTAACCTGTGTGAAGGCAACAGTGGTGCATGTCTTCCTGTGGACCAGGCACCCCAGCCTGGCCTTTCCCTTGATGATGCAGTAGGGCACCCCCATCTTTCGACACAGGGCAGGCAGGAAAACCACCAGCTCAATGGGGTCTACATCATGGGCAATCACCACCAGCTGAGCCTTCTTGTTCTCCACCAAGGTGGTGACTGTATTGACTCCTGCTCGGAGCACAGGTGGTCTCTTAGTTGGGACGTCCCCTTTGCCAGCAGCTTTCTTCTCAGCACGGGCCAGTAACCTTTGCTTCTTCTCTTGCTTTGTTTCTGGCCTGTACTTGTGGGCAAGCTGAAGCAGCTGAGTAGCCGTTTGCCTGTCCAGGGCCTGGGTGAACTGGTTAATGGCAGGAAGTATTTTGAGCGGCTTATAGAGGATGGCCCTTTGTCACTGGAGCCTGATGTAGTGTGGCCATTTGATAAAACATGTGAGATCTCTTTTGGGCTGTAGGTCCTGTCTGATGCTGAAATTCTTGGGCCTTTTCTCAAACAAAAGATTAACCACCTTTTTGCCCTCTTGTTTCTTCACAATGGTGGGGGCCAGGGTCACCTTCTTCCCCTTGGCCTTCTGTCCCTTGGGCATCTTGCTTGGCTGGAGGAGAGAGCTTCTGTGTATTTTTAAGGTAATGGATTTGTCTGTTCAGGAGTTTGTAGAGGTTTTTAATCTGTTAGCTTGAATTAAAAGGCTGAGCACCTCAATAATCTTAACTAAATGTGAAAGGTCAGAGGAATGGTCTTTTCTTCATCCAGATTGACATAAGTTTTATTTGACAGGTCACAGTATAACTGCGATCTCTATATAATCAGCTGCTCATTACATTAGTTTTCTACAAGTGAAAACAAATGCCTGGAATCTATAAGAAAAGTAAAATAAAATAAAATAAAATAAAATAAAATAAAATAAAATAATTTTATTGACAGTACCCTCCCTGCAATAGAAACCCCTGTCAGTGTACCAGATATAATGACTGGTCCATGCTGACACTATGGTCCAACCTTGAGTAAAATCTAGATTTCATTTTTGTTGAGAGCATGGCCAGACATCAACATCTGAGAGAGAAATATAGTCCCATTGGTTGTGTTTTGTGCGATTTACTAGGGATGTTCCATTTGGGTATCTTTGATAATTTCTCCCAACCCTGTGAGTTTGACAACAGGCTTTAGGGTACCTCATTTAATCAGGGAATATGGTGTGCAGAAGAACATGATACAACCATAAGCAATAATCTCTCAGTGAGAGGTGTTCCATGGCTGACAAATGTGTTTAGATTGGACCTTAGCATTTAAGTGGGTAAACACATTTTACTTGGCTGCAGGTAGGTGCTGAGTGCTGACCTGAGCCAACATTATAACATCCTATATCTGGACAGGATTTCCTTATCAAGAAGAGGATTGTTAGTGAGAAATAGTTGTCTGAATAACATCTCATATGGATTTAAGTCTAATGCTTGTGAAGAAACACAGGAAACTTGCCTCTGCACTTTCCTGCTGCTCCCACAGTGTTCCCCTCCCCCCCCCCCCCTTTCCTAGCATAGATGCATGCCTCTGGGCAGAGAGGTCCCAGCCTGGCACTGTAATACTGCAATTCCCCTTTTCATGGTGGCACTCTCTTCTCCTAAGGACCCCAACCCCCAACCCCCCAACCCCCCAACCCTGGGGGAGCTGCAGATGTTGGCTTTGGGAACAGACAACATATCTCAGCCTCTGTGGCACCAAGGCTGGCACTCTCCTTGATAATTAATATTTCTCCAGTGCAGATGGCTCCGATCCTTGAGAAGAAACAAGGACCAAACATCCTTGAAAAGATAAGTGCTACACTCTTGGGCCATGAGAGAAGGGCAATTAAGTGTTCCCAGACAGCTGTGGCCAGTTTGTAAAAACACACTACTTCCTGATAGCATCATAAGGTTACTTCCCAGGTCAGAAGAGCTCCCCCCCACCCACCCCCAGCTGCAGGATTCTGCCCTGCTGTTTGAAAAAATGATATCAGGTTTGAAGGATGGCTTCTTCTTATCACCTCCCCTGTCACCTAACCCCAAAGCCTGAGGAACCCTGCTTATGCATATGTGTGTATAAAAACTCCAAGCCCCTGGACGCAAGCGTCACATTCCTAACCCGTGCAGAGGGAAAGGTTTGCGACCCAGGTCTGACTCGTGAATAAAGGTTCTCTTTGCCATTACAGCAGACTTGCACTTCTTAGTGTTCTTCTGGGATTCCGGAGAACTGGGTATAACATTTGGAGAGTATGATTGTTAAATTGTTAAACACGCCAATTATTTAAATTTTGGGTTACACTTTTCAGTTGGGTGTTTAAGACCATGACTGTGGTATCACTTGGAATATGGAGGAAAATTTTCCGCTGTGTTGACCCTCCTATTCACAGAATAGAAGATTCTGGTTAGACTCTAACTATTGGAGTGTATCCAGTGGGGTCTCAAGGCTTCTTCAAATAAGAGGAAAGATGACTCACCAGAGTTGCAGGCTATTTTGAGAGATGTCTCACAGTTTACTGGGTCCTAGTTGACCTTGGATGGTGTGGTAGCTATTCTTGGCTGTGTTGTCAGCTTGACTACACCTTAAGTTAGCTAAAACCCAAGCAGCTGGTACACCTATGAGAGGTTATTTTTTTATTTAAATCATTTGAAGTGGGAAGACCCAGTTTTAATATGCTTGGGTTTTAGCTAACTCCATTCCTGAAGATGTATGTTAACTCCTTTCCATGAACGGATGCACCAGCATAATGGGAGCCTGGTGCTTGAGAACTAGACATTTTTATCTTTTCTCTAAGATTGCACAATGACTTAGAGTTGTAAGATAGAATTTCTGGAAAAAAAAGTTGTGTCTGCAAATGCTGTGTAATTAAAACTTTCATGATGAGTCTAACAATTTGTCTTGACCTAATTTTCACCTCCAAAATAGCCTTTCCTGGCTCTTCTCTGTGTTGAACCGAACATTCCCTGACTAACAGATAAAAATCACTGACCAAAAGGCTGTCACTAATTTAGAGGCCAGTAGCTGAGAGTTGGCAGCTCTGCTGGAGTCACATGTTCAATGTTTCCACCAGTGTTTTTGAAAAGTACCTTGATTTATGACTTTATTTGTTCTGTTCTATAAAAACATCATGAAACCATTTCCATGTTGGAACATGGAATTTGCAGTAACCTTACTCTGTGTCTCAGATCATGACCACTCTTATTTGGCTTTAGAACAAACTATTTCTTACCTTCCTTTGAGGTGAGAGATGTGTTTTCATGTTGATAGAGCCTTATTAGTTACTATTGCATTGCTGAGAGAGGATAGCATGACCAAGGCAGCTTTTTTTTTGTTTGTTTGTTTGGTTTTTTTTGTTTTTGTTTTTTGTTTTTCGAGACAGGGTTTCTCTGTGTAGCCCTGGCTGTCCTGGCACTCACTCTGTAGACCAGGCTGGCCTCAAACTCAGAAATCTGCCTGCCTCTGCCTCCCAAGTGCTGGGATTAAAGGCGTGCGCCACCACCGCCCAGCTGACCAAGGCAGCTTATAAAGGAAACATTTAATTGGGACTCACTTACAGTTTCAGAGGATCAGTTTATGTTCAAAGTGGTATGGAGCATGTCAACTGGCAGGCATGGGGCTAAAAGCAGTAGCTGAGAGCTCACATCTGATCTGTAAGTTTCAGGCAGAGAGATGGGGTGGGGGTTGGGGGAAGACGGGGCCTGGTGTGGGGTTTTGAAATACCTCAAAGTCTACCCCCAGTGACACACTTCCTCTAACAAAGGCTACACCTCTTAAATCCCTCCCCCTCCCCCCCATCAAAAAGTTTCACCAACTGGTGACCAAGCATTCAAATACATGATCCTATAGGAGCTGGTCTGCATCCCCTAATCCCTACCCCATGGG
The DNA here is from genome assembly GCF_011762505.2 of Arvicanthis niloticus. NCBI lineage: Eukaryota > Metazoa > Chordata > Mammalia > Rodentia > Muridae > Arvicanthis > Arvicanthis niloticus. The sequence goes on along the minus strand of NC_047669.1, from coordinate 6,358,590 downwards.
AGATTTGACTGTTCTGCTATGCTTGCTTGCAGACAAAAACCTAGCATGGCTGTCTCCTGAGAGGAGTTATCCAGCATCTGATGGAACAGACACAGACACCCACAGCCAAATATCAGGCAGAGCTCAGGGAGTCTTGTGGAATAATCGGGGGATAGAATTGAGTGAGGTGGAGGGTCAAGGACACCACAGGAAGACCTACAGAGTTGACTAACCTGAGCCCATGGGTGCTTACAGAGACCGAACTACCAACCAAAGGGCACACATGGGCTGGACCTGGGCCCCCTGCACATTTGTAGCAGATCTGCAGCTTGGTCTTCATGTAGATCCTCTAACAATTAGAGAGGGGCTGTCTATGACTCTGTTGCCTGCCATTGGATCCCCTCCCCTACCTGGACTGTTCGATTGGGCCTTAGCAGGGAAGGAAAGTCCTGGTGGGACTAGATGTCCTAGGGTGGGGTGGCAACCCCTCCTCAGAGAAGGGGGGAGGGTAATGGGTGAGGGATTTGTAAGGGCAGGACAGGGAGGAGAGGAGGGGGCTGTGATTGGAATGTAAGATGAATAAAAATAAGTTATTGAAGGAAAACAAAAGAAAATAGAATCATTAGGAACTCTGTTTCTTCTACTAGCTTTTAATCATTTTCCCCCAAAGGTCCTTGGAAACTCTACCAGACTGTATCTGGGTGTCATCTACCAAACTTCCTCCACATTGCTCTGGGATGAAGCAATTGATACAAGGGATAGGCTCTGTTTTGCTCTTTATTGGACCTTGCTAGAGATTTTTTCCTTAGATATGCAAGACCAACTTTTATACTTGTTGGTAGATAGTCATAGGTCGTCAAAGATTTTGCTTAATCTCTGTAAAATGGTTTCTTTATGCAATTTGTCTTAGTCAGGTTCTCCATTGCTCTGATAAAACACCATGTTTGTAAGTCCATTATCCAGTAAAGCCAGGAAAAGAACTCAAGGCAGTAACTTGCATGCAAAAACTGAGGCAGAGGCCATGGAGAAGTGCTGCTTACTGGCTTGCTTGTTCATGGCTTACTCAACCTGCTCTCATATCATCCAGGATCACCTGTGCAGGGGTGGTAGCATACCAATCATCAATCAAGAAAATGTCCTACAACCAATCCTATGGACGAATTTTCTTTAGTAAGATTCCTTCTTCTTAGATAACCCTAACATGTGTCAAGTTGTCATATAAATTAGCTATCACAGAAGTTTAACCTGTGTGTATCTCACAAACTTGTAAAACATGCATCTGAAAGGACAGTAAAGACAGCAGTTAAGGAGTTTACACAAAGACACTGTGCATTACTTCTGCTGTTAGACTGACTGATTTTTTTTTTTTTTTTTTTTTTTTTTTTTTTTTTTTTTTTACCCCTAGTGGACAGTGGTAGTTGCAGAGATTTGTAGCTGGTCAAAATTTCAAGAATAAGTTGTTACTGCTATGGCATAGTGGCCTAATGCTTAGCTGTAGGTGGAGGGAAATAATCAGACATCTACACGCTCTACTACCCTCTAAGGCTCAGAGAACATCCTGGAAGATGGCATTAGGAGGAATATAAGAACCAGAGGAAAGCTTATGAGACTTCTATTAAAAATATTAATAATTTCATCATGGAGTTTCTTTCCACCTTTGACCATTCATGTTCCTGGATAAAAGACACATATGCACAGCATTTATATTTTAATATATCTTAAGAAGCACAATAACTGGACAATTCCTACCCCCCAGGCATTTAGAATCTACTTTCCTATCCATAACTCAAGTTATTACTTACTATGTTTCATCTGGGCTACTCCTAGTTACAGTTAGCCAGCCCACATGGCCACATTTTTATGGCTCAGCTAACCATGGTGGCTCTTCTTTCTCCTCACCTGCACCTTCTTCTATCCCATGGTGGCTTCTTTTCCTCTTCCCTGCTTCTTCCTCTAAGCCTGCCAAAACTCAACCCCACCTCTTTCTCTTCTCCACAGGCATTGGCTGTTGGCATCTTTATTCACCAATCCCAATCGACTGGGGACAGGGTCACTCAGTGTGGACTCTCATCTTTGGGGCCAAAATCCTTGGGGACCCCAAATTAGTGTTAGAATACAAGCAGTATTAGGCTAATCCAGTACAGAGACTCAAGAACTGTGAGACTTACATGTCTCAGGGATCTTAGAAAGTCACAGGTTACAAGACTTACAAGACTTCTCCCCGAACTGTGTAAACATTCCTGGACAGAACAGACTATCCCCTGAGCTGAGCTGCCTGATAAAAATCATCAGATGGCCTATAGGCGAGCCCGTAGAGCATTTCCTTGATTGATAGATTGATGTGGATGGAGCCAGGCCACTGTGGTTAGTGCCATCTTGGGAAGGTGATTCTGGGGTATATGAGAAAGCAGATTGAGCAAACTATGGAGAACAAGCCAGTAAGCAACATTCTTTCATGGCCTCTGCATCAGTTTCTGTCAGGTTCTTGAGTTCCTGATTTGGCTCACCTCGGTGACTGACTATAATCAGGACATGTAAGCCAAATAAATCCTTTCCCTCCCAAGATGCTTTTTGGTCTTGATAATTTATCACAGGAATAGTGTAGCCGCCTGCAGCCACAAATCAACTGGGTTCACCTGAAAGGGGGGCTGGGAATGAAAGGGGACGGAGGGCGAGAAGAAATGAAGCCAAGACAAAGTTCTCTGATCAAGGCTCAAAGGTTTAATGTTCAGCTCTCAATTTAAAGGGGAAGACCCAACCCACAACCCCTCCTGGTTTCAGCCGGAGATGGGTGGGATAATCCATAATCTGTTCTAGGTCACGGCTGGAGATATCTCAAGGCAAGCCCAGGGGCAGTTCTACTTCTGTGTTCTGTGCAGCTAAGGTGGGTAACTCCACCTAGATCCTATCACTTGGTCTGTTGTGGTAAGCAAGGTCTCTCAGGCCTGCTCAAGGCTAGGGGAAGGGCACAGTTATCTGATCCATCAAGCCGTGAAGTAGGACATATATAGCAGGAACACACCAACAAAACAGCAGTCATATATATGTGACCAGGCCTGAGCAAGTCCTGAAGGTATAAGAAAGTTACATGAAGAGGTTGCTCAGATACCTCTGGTTCTGTGTTTCACCTCATCACTGGAGTGCAGAACACCACTGGGTGTCAGAATGCCACAGGGGGAGGCAAAACAGAGGTGCTATGCTACATTCCCTTTTCTTCATTGAGGTGCTGGGCTCGTGAGATGCCAATATGCCATTCAGGGGAGACAAAACAGCCTAAGATGGGGGTCTCCAGCCCATGCTGCAGAGAAACAGCATGAGCTGGGATAGAGGCTGTGGTTCTCAAACTCCTGGGCACCCAGACTCTACTGGGAACCATGAAGAGTTGAGAACAGGTGCCAAGGGCATGCAATGAGCCAGGAGTTGGGAGGAATCTGGCTTAGCTCAGGATAAATGCCAGAAGTGTGGAGAAGCCTTCTGTGGGAGACTTAGGCACAGCTCTGTATAATGAAGGTCTCCCCACTACAGTGGCCCTTGATAAAAGGAGACAGTCTTTGCTTGTCTAAACTGTTTATCCATAGCAGAAAAGGATACATCCAACATACTTAGGGTGAACCAGAGATTAAATATCCTTTTCAAGAAGGAATGTCTGGGAAGAGAAGCATATTGGTTAAGCCCTCGGGCCCCACGTAGATACCTCATTAGCATGGAGAACTCTAGTCTTCATACTATGTGACCACTTGTCATGGTCCACTTAGTGGGGTATTGTGGTCCCGTGCTCCAGGACAGGAACCAGGTTGGGAGTATAGATTCAAACGCCTACTGTTCTCAATAGAATTGCCAGTGTTTCTTAATTTCCTTGGCCGTGCCAGTTCTTCTGGGTAGTGGCATGGTTCCATTTGCCCCATAGATACCTAGTTTCTATTACAATACTGTATGCTTCCTAGCATGCACCTATGTCCTCATGGGGTGTGCTTATGACTGATTGACTGAGGAAGAGAAAACTAGGCCCTGGATTACTGATGGTTTTACATGTTATGCAGGTAGCACCCAGAATTTGACAGCTGTACCATTACAACTTCTTTCTGGGACAACCCTGAAAGACACTGGAGGAGGGAACTCTTCATAGTGGGCAGAACTAAGGGTCAGTACCCATGGTCATACATTTTGCTTGGAAGGAGAAATGGCCAGATATGAGACTGTTCACTGATTCCTGGGCTGTAGTCAGTGGTTGGCTGGATATTCAGGGACTTGGAAAGAGCATGACAGAGAAACTAGTGATCAAGATACCTGGATGAAGGATGTGGAGATCTTTGTATTCTATGTAAATACTCATCAAAAGGTGATTAGTTGAAGAGAAGTTCAATAATTAAGTAGAGAGGATGACATTCTGTGGATAGCCTCTTTTCCAGCCATCCTTGTTATTGGTCAATGCCATGAACAAAGTGTCCATAGGGACAGAAAGGAAGCTATGCATGGACTTGACAACACGGACTTCCATTTATCAAGGCTGACCTGGTTACAGCTGCTACTGAGTCCCAGATCTGCCAGCAGCAGAGACTAATCCTCAGTCCTAGATATGGCACCATTCCCTGGAGAGACCAGCTAGTGAACTGGTGGCAAATTGACCACATTTGACCACTTTCTTTGTAGAAAGGGAACACTTTATCCTTAGTATAGTAGATATTTATTCTAGTCATGGATTTACCTTTACTGCACTTAGTGCTTCTGCCAAAATTACCAAGCATGGACCTACAGAATGCTTTCTCCATTGTCATTGTGTTCCACATAGAATCGCTTTAGACACTTGGTTTTAACTCATGTTTCCTGAAAGGAGAGGCAGAAAGACCCACATTCATGGAATCCATTGGTCTCACCATGTTCTCCACATCCTAAAACAGCTGGCCTGATAGAGCAATGGAAATTGCCTTTTGAAGACACAGTTACAGCATCAGTTAGGTTTTAGCGCCCTGGAGGACTGGAGCATGGTTTCCTAGAAGGTGGTATATGCTTTGAATCAATGTCCAGCATGTGGTATTATTTCTCCCATAGCCAGGATTCACAGTTTCAGGAATTAAGGGGTGGAAACAGAAATGTTCCTTCTACCTACTATAACTCATGTGAACTACTAGAAAAACTTTTGCCTCTTGTTCCTATGACTTTAAGTTCTGTTGGGGTAAAATTTTTGTTCCAGTTTGGGGGGCACTTCTGTGGGGAGACACAACAAAAATCCCATTGAACTGGAAACTCAGACTCCACCTGGCCACTTTGGGCTTCTGATGTTCTTAAATCAACAGGCTAAGAAAGGTATAACAGGGGCTGGAGAGATAGCTCAGCAGCTAAGAGCACTGACTGTTTTTCCAGAGGTCCTGAGTTCAATTCCCAGCAACCACATGGTGGCTCACAACCATCTATAATGGGATCTGATGCATTCTTCTAGTGTGTGTTTGAAGACAGCTGCAGTGTACTCATATAAATAAAAAATTTTAAAAAAATCTTAAAAAAAGGAGAGAGGTATAACAGTGTTAGGAGTGGTTATTGATACAGATTACCATGGGAAAACTGGATTGCTTCTCCACAATGGAGATAAGAAGATTATGTCTGAAGTGAAGAAGATCCTTTAGAGCATCTTTCTGTTATTATGTCATGTGGTTAAAGTCAATGAGAAGGAAAGTACAACAACCCAATCCAGGCAGGATGACAAAGGGCAAAGATCCTTCCGAGATGGAGGTATGGGTTGCTCCTCTAGGAAACGAACTAAGACCTGTTGAGGTGGTTGCTGAAAGTGGAGGAAATGTAAAATGGGTAGTACAGGAAAGTAGTCACAGACACCAGCCAAAGCCATATTCCCAGCTGCAAAAATAAGATTGTAGCGGACATGAGTGTTCTGTCCTACTTTTAAAGATGATGGTTGTGTATATATACATGTCTTATACATATTTGCTTATTCTCTATATATTTATTGTGTAATGTGACGTATTGAGATAATGTCAGATAAATATCATATTTGTGGTGGTTAATCTTGGTTGTCAAATTGACTATTCACTAAAACTTAAGTAGCTGGGTATGCCTGTGAAGGATTTTCTTGATTTAATCATGGTGGGGAGTGCAATGGGGGAAGAACTCACCCTAAATCTGGAGCACAACTTCTAGTGTCAATCCACATAAAAGAACGTTGAAGAAAAAGGCGTTTCCTTTTTGTTTGCTTGCCCCTGCTCTTACTAGCAAGTTCTTGTATCTGGTTGTTGATGCATTTCTTTGCTGGTGTTAGAAACTACTTCTTTAGGATTCCAGTGTTGATTGAAGACTAGCCGCTCTCAAGGAATTTTCTGGGACTCCAGCATCACTCTGGGACTGTTGATACAATCATTTTCCTGGACCAAACAACTCAGGGATTCTTGGCTTTTCCTTTGGGAGACAGCCATTGTTGGACTATCAGACACACACACACACACACACACACACACACACACGCACACACACACGCACACACACACACGCTCATTATATCAGTTCTAGTCCTTTAGAAAACCCTGATTAATGTGGTTGCTGTGCTGATCTGTGTCCTCTCTGACCTGGACTGACACATAGCAGTCTGGCCTCTCTGAGCTTTGCCTGATTTTACCCTGTAACAGCTGCTGCCTCTTCCTGATGCAACCCCAACCTGGGGCTGGCTTCCAGCTGGCTCCATGAGACTAGCAGTGAAAGGCCTGCAAGACAGTTTCTGATGGTCACTAAGGGACTAAGGAGGAATGTTTTCCCTGGCAGCATGGCCTTTGGATTCTGGCTGGTAGCAGACTGGGTTTTTTCCTTCTATATTTGAATTCATCCTGGCTAGAAAAAAAACTGGAGAAGTGGAGCACCTCACATGAGGAATGCACCCTTGGATGTAGATCATTTTTTTTTTTTTTCAGGCAGGAAACCAAGAACACCATCCATTGTACCTTTTCTGAGAGCCATAGGCATGCGATTATTAGTTTCACGAGGAGGCTAAGCAGAAGCCAGGGAGGTGCTGCAGAAAGGAATGCAGACATGAAAGCCCTGGAATCAGTGCTTGGGACACAGATGGAGGCCCACTTCCTGAGAGCCCTGTCGTAAGTCTTGGGAATAAGGCAATGCTGAGAGTTCCTTGCAGGTTTAAGTGGAACAAAGGATCCAGAGAGGGCAGGTATTCCGCAGAGCAGAATTGTAGATTTCTGGTGTCCAGGTGATAGTCTCAGAACTGGAGATGGTTGTATTGAACAAAGGGAGCCAGAGAAGGAGGATTATAGTTAGGTCAGCCAAGGAATGCTATTTGACTGAAATAGCAAGGTGGCCAAGACAGAGAAGTAAGCCATGTAAGCTGAATGAAATAAAGCATAGGGATTAGGCCTAGAGACTCGCACAGAATGAAGGTTGTGAACATGTAGTTTTTGGGAAAGCTTCTTGCCCTGTGGGGCTTATGGGTCTAAGGGTGTACGTAAAGCTCAATGGAACCGAGTGGAAGGCTGAGTCTGGAAAGTGGTGGAGATTCTCTCAAGGACTTAGAGCTATAGAAGCATCGAACAAATCATATACTGTGGCTTTTACTGGTCTGTGGACTTTATTTTTTATTTTCATTGTCTATGATAAGGAAAGCAAACTGTTCTCATGTGAATGTACATGAGGGGGTTTTAGACTCTGCAGACTGAATGTTTGTCTACAGGTCTGATTGATACTGAATTCTGATTTGTCCCAAGACTCAGAGTTGGTGTGTTGGAATCGGTCTCTGACCCCTCTATCAACATTAGCCACAGTTACAATTGTCCCTGACTTACAAGTGAAATGGCAGTTGTTTTGCTGAACAATTTCCTTCTTTTCTCTGTAGCTGCTCCACAAGGTCATCATTTTTTTTTTTTGTTGTTGTTGTTGTTATAATATCAGATCATTGTGTTCTCCATGAGAAGAAAATGAGAACCTAAAAATCTTACATGTTTTAAAAAGTTGATATATTTCAAACTGAAGCAAGCAGTAGGGAGCTGTGATAAACAGGAGACTTTCGTTTTAGGAATATCTAATCATTTGTTAGATTAAAAATAATAGAGACAAAAGGATTGTCAGTAAAGAGACCTGGACTCTTTTCCATCTGAGCTCTCACCTCTGAAGTTACCTGATTTTTTTCCTGGCCTCACCTATGAAACCAGGAAGTAACTAACTACATCAGTGCTTCCCAGCTGCAGCATGCATGCAACTCACCTGGGAGCTTGTTAAGCAGACTCTGATTCAGTTTAAGTCTGAGGATGTCCTCCGTAATGCCATTGTCGTTGGTCATGTTTGAATAGCAAGGGCTTTTAATATTTCTTAGTATAGATGTCAGAACTGCATTGGCACTTACAACATACACATGAAGTATAGAGCCTAGCCCCTACCTCATAGAGGACTTGAGCTGGCTTCCGAGGGGTCCTGGATAAAGGTCTTTCTAAGAAAGGTCTTTAGGTGACCTTAATAGACTGTCAAGGGTGAATATCACTACTCAGAGCTCTGGGAGTCTATGAAACTGTGCACATGCACCAACATGTTCATATAACTGTGCATCTGCACATACATGCATGTTTATGAATTATTAACATACAAAGGATCATTAAGTGTTGAAAGTCTCCTCCATGTCTGCTTCTGATCTGTGTGTTTGGGGCTGAGGAGGGAGGCAGATAGGCTGGTAACTATTTTATACAATGCAGTGTTTCTGAAACAGGCTGTCCAATACAGAGATGTGTCCTATTAGAACTCACACTGTAACCTGATTAATCTTTTAAACTAAAATCTTTGTTTTTAAGCCCAAGTTCTTAGCATTGCAAACTATCAAGTCCAAAGCATTTAGTAGTTAGTGACTGCAAGACTTTCTAAGCTCGAGACGCTGAGTGTTCTATTGTCACTACATGCAAAAAGAAAACAATGTTCTCTGTTTAGTAACACTGAAGAAAAGGGCTCTTGTGTCTGATTTCCACTGTACATTTATCATAAAAGCAAAGAGAAAATTGCCTGTGCTACAGCATCCATCTGCAGAGACGGTGAGTGCCATTAAAGGAGATCAAAGGAGTCAAGGCCTCCATTATATATGGATCATTCGTTCAATAAAAAACCTGAAAGAATTGTCCTGAAGTTAGGCCTGAAAGACTTGGAGAAAAGAAGTTAATTGATTTATCTAAAATCATGAGGAAAATTTGGACCTAGATGTTGGTGATGACTGGGGAGGTAGGAGAGGAGGGAGAGGAGAAACAAAAGCAAGGTCAGGGCACCTGGGCTTTGTGCGGGTAGTGACACATGCTGTTCCCTGGGTTGACTAATAGTTTCTTCTGAGGTTAAACCCTTTTCTCTTGGAGGAAAACTCTTTTATGAATTTTCTTATATGGAAAAGAGAGATGAAACAATAGGATGTTTTAGGACAAGATGTTTACAGGGAGGTGAAACAAACGGATGTTCTAAGCAAAGGTGAAACATTCCGCCCTGTAGGTATTGTACGAATATTTTAATAAATCCTGGCATGGGGTTACTTCCCGCCTCAAAAGTTTATGTTCCTGAATGAAAAACACACACATAGCCATTATATTTTAATATGTCTTAAGCAGCACAATAGTTGGGCAACTGCCTAACCTCCATGGTATTAGACTCTGCCTCCCACCGATAAGTCTGAGTTAATACTAATTTCTACGTTCCATCTTGGCTGCTCTTGGCTGCGTTCTCTTGGCCCCTTTACATAGTGGCTGCTTCACCTTCCTGCATATTACCTTTCCATGGTTGCCTTTATGGCTTCTCTCCTCCCCACTCTCCTAAGGCATAGCAGCTCCCTTCTCCTCCTTGAGGTTCCAAGTACAGGAAACCGAAAAGCCTGCCCATCTTTCCCCTCCCCAGCTATTGGCTGCTGGCATCTTGATTTACCAAACAGAATTAACTGGGGGCTGGTTCCCAGAATCTACTTGCAGACCCTCTTGTGAAACTAATTTTTGGGGACCCAATTAGCATTAGAATACAGCTACAGCAGGGAAGCTCATTAAGACAGGAAGTGAACAACTCAAAATTGTAGAGGAATGGTTTTGATGTTTTGATTTAATTAGGAATCTGTGTTTACAGCCACTGAATGTCCTTGTCCCCAATTGATATTTTGATCAATCAATAAAGATGTCAATGGCAATGGCTGGGTGGAAAGAAAGAGGTTGGACTTCCGGGTTTCCACAGGTGAGGAGAGAGGAGAGGGCAAGAAGAGGAGATCGAGAGACACAGAGCTGTAGGGGAGATCTTCCAAAATGTAGGTGGAAAAGGAAAGCCGCCCACAGTGCTGCAGCCGGAAGGTGTCTGGGGCAGCAAGACCAATGGGATTCACAGAAGGTAACTGGGCAACTAAGCAGAGGGCAGATTTAGAGGTGTTGAGCTAGAAGTAAAGGTAAGGGCACACTAGCCATCCAGAAGGCTTAGAGGAGCTCAGCCACAGAGCCTATAAGGCAGTTTAAAAATAAGCTAGTGTGTGTGTGTGTGTGTGTGTGTGTGTGTGTGTGTGTGTGTGTGTGTGTTTTATCTGCAGATCCAAGGTAGCTCCTGGGCAGGTGTGCACCTGTGACTATCTGGGAACTTAAAGCAGTGTAGCAAAAACTACCCAGTACATAAAATAACTTCAGGAAGTCCCTGAAACTAACCAGATCCACTAGTTCTCCCTCCTGCAAAGTATATTAGCAGTAACGACTTCTGGAGTCACTCTCTTGGACAAGCTGAACTGTTTAGAAGAGGCTTAGACTGAACAACCTCGAAGATGCAAACACCAGTCAAGCATTTCTGAAGAGATACTCTCCAACTTGTTAAGCTGTCTACAAGTTCGGCAGCAAGCTCCAGTTTCCAGCTTTTGTGAGGTGTTACACATGCTGAGATGGGTTTTGGTGTTCCTGTAAGCAATCAGTTATCATATTCCTGTAAATAACCCCAATAAAACATATTGGTTTAGCAAGTTGGACTTTGATCAGTCATCAGTTTCCTATCTGCGCTCAGTAGATGTTTGTCCTCACCTTCTTAGGAATAATTGTCACACAATAGTGTCGAAGGAACTTGGAGAGCATGTAGTCTACACAAGTATCTGAGCTGGTTGCATGGAAGCTTCTATGGTGGCTTAGTTAACTTCCAGGGTCACTATTGAGAGAATCTATGCCACATGCATAATTCTAGGTTCAACCAAAAGTAACTTCACCAGGGAGCTTACTTGGAGCCCATATTGAGGAAGGAAGCTAAAGGCCTGTGAGCCCAGACTTTATTAAAGTCTTTCATTGCAGAAAGCTTAGGGAGCACCTGGGACTTTCCATAGGACACAAAACTGGCTTTGGCACCTGCAAATCTTCTTAAACGACTAGGACTACCCTCAGTTCAGTTTGGAGATATATTCAATACAGACTTATTAAATGATATAGTGGAGAAAGTGTCTTTAAATATATTTATGCTCTTATTACTTTACAGGCATTAGAAATAGTTGAGGGGGCTGGAGAGATGGCTCAGTGGTTAACAGCACTGGCTCTTCTTCCTGTGTACCTGAGTTTAACTTCCAACACCCATATCGTGCCTAATAAACATAGGTAGCTACAGTTTCAGGGGTTTCAGCACCTTCTTCTGGCCTCCATAGGCACCAGGGATGCACATGGTGGTACACATACATGCATGCAAGATGCAAACAAAACACCCATTCACATAATATAAATAAATCTAAAAAAATAAAAAAAGAAGAAGTAGTTGATGTTAAAGAGTATAGAGTGTGGCTTATTTCAGAATAATGAGAGGCTAGGCTGAAGAGATTTGTAAACATAAGTCTTGAAAAAACAAAACAAAACAGTGATTTACTGGGAACTTCAGCTCTGTGAACTGCAAAGGCCACTGGGATGCATTTCCTTAGTGACCTTACTTTGGCAAACTGTGGAAACATCGACATTGGTACTAGCCCAGGGAGCAACAGAGCCTTAGCGTCAAACTGTGTAAGGAGGGACTTTGCTGACAGTTTGGTAAAGTCTTAGGTTTTGAATAGCTACAAGGATGTTTGTTGGCAGTCAGTTACATTCTCAGAAGACATTTGAGGAATTTGAGGCACGCTGTAAGTTCCTGTGGGTGCTATTAGAGTTTTAGGAGATGATTTCCACGTAGCTTAGTAACTCCCATGGAAAACTATCGTCCATTCAGAAGTGTTAACTTAAAACATCTGTAATATAAATGTGTCCACGTGCTTTTGTTCCCAGTATGTGGCCTATAGAATTGTATCTGGACTTCAGCATGGGGGAATGCTGAAGCAGACTCATTTGGATTGAAATCCTGCCTAAGCTCTGATCTTTAAAGTGTGCACCCCTGAGTGTGATTCTGTTGCTTCACAGGATGCTTTTGTGTGATGCACTTGACCAAAGAGGTCACTGTCCCTAAATTTACACAAGGTAGTATGTAAACTGGCAAGACTTTTAGTAAGGGATGTCATGTGAAGGTGAGGTGTATTGTCCCTCAATGGCTATCACAAAATGGTAATAGGGTGGGATGCTCTATGTAGATATGGAAATAGAAGACCAGGCAAACGTTGGATGTCTCCTATTACTGATCTCCTTAGACTGACCAGTTCTCAGATTTGTTGTTTTATAAAAAGATAAAAAAAAGGAAGGAATATTTTTGGTGGAGGTATAGTATGGTATGGGGGAAGGGGTGCCTCTGCAGGCCCATGGTGAGTCATCCCCTCCCCCTCTGAGGTACCAGCCACACAATGGTATAGTATAGAACAGAGTTTATTCAGGAGATGGGGAGGGGAGTTGAGAGAAGAGTAGGGGGAGAGAGAGAGAGAGAGAGAGAGAGAGAGAGAGAGAGAGAGAGAGAGAGAAGTCATGAACATGTGGAAAGAGAGGGGTGAGATGAATGGGGAGAGAGAGGGAGCAGGAGCAAGAGAAGAGGGCAAGAGAGAGAGAGAGAGAGAGGAGGGGGGCAAGCAGCTCCTTTTATAGTGAGTCAGGTACGCCTAACTGTTGCCAGGTAACAGTGGGGTGGAGCCTGGGCTAAATGCCAACATTCCTCCAATTTTGTTTAATTAAAAATGGAAAAATTAGAAAGAGGTGATAGTGAAGCAGAAATAGGGTCGTTGTGATCTTTAGTTACTCTCTGCTGACTTTGGGGCATTGTATCTCTGGAAAACCTAAGAAAATGGGTATGGGGATGTTGGTCCAGTCTTAGGAGAGTTGGTTGTTTCCTTGCTGTCCAGGTTGGAACTATCTGTAGATAGATAGGAGGGAGCAGGTTCAGTAGAAGCATCTGTGTCTCTGTCTAGAAAACTGAATATATATATATATATATATATATATATATATATATATATATATATAAATTTAGTGTAACAAGAAACAATTTTAAGTTTATAATTGAGAGACAAAGGAAACTCAAAACCTTTGTCTTGTGAATATTATAGTTGATCATATAGTTTAGCAAGAGAAACACCTTAAGTCTATAGTTAAAAGACAATCAAAGGAAACTTAAAATTTAAACTTGTGATTATATAGTTGGATCATTATATATAGTTATAGTCCCGTGTGTCTGCCGCCCCAAGGAACTAGGGCCGAGGCTCAGAGGGCAGAAGTGTGGGAATTTGACTGTGCTCACTCCATACTGGGCCAGGTGGATGCCGGGCTGTGAGAAGCCGCAGGTCTCTGCTCTGGGCATGGGGAGAACACAGTCTGAGACCCCACAGAGTTGGAGCTCTTGGGTTGGAGATCTCCAGGCCAGAAGGCAGCCTCAGCCCTTGGGCTCCCAGGTGCCACTGAAAGCATCTAGTATGCTTTCTCTGGATGGGCTGACCCACAGCTGCAAGGGGTTAGGGGGAGAAGATGAGTTCCAGCACTGCCCCGTGGGGAATGAGAATCTTGGTCAAGGCAACTTCTTTGGCTGGGTCATGGCTGGCTTGGCTAACTCCCTTGAGTGGGCAGCCTCCATGGCTGGAATGCAGAGGGGTCTTCAGTGGGAGGTTAGGCAGCAGCTCGGTAGTTGAAGGCCTTCACGGTTCCCCACATGGGCCCCAAAGACGAGAGGTAGTCCATGGTTTTAAAACGTTTATTGTCATGGCAGAAAGTGGATGAAGCTGTACCCCATGTTCTCAGGGCAGGCCTGAGGTTAAATACCTTTTGCAAGTAGGAGGGTCTGGAAAGGAATGCTTAATTGGCTACACCCTCTGGCCTTTAGGTATCTCATGAATATGAAGATCTCTTGAGGCAGGGGGGAGGGAGGAGGTGATAGGCTTATGGAAGGGAAACTGGGAAGGGGATAACATCTGAAATGTAACTAAATAAAATAACCAATAAAAAATAAAAATTCAAATAAGTTTTGTTTCACTTGTTGCTGTTGAGTTTTGTGTGGAGCAGTGAGACAGAAGAGCACTGCAAAACATAAGAGCCCCCTCTCCTGATTAGTGGGAGCACTATAAAGAACAAAAATGGGGCTGGAGAGATGACTCAGTGGTTAAGAACACTGGCTGCAATTCTAGGGTGCTCAGGTTCAATTCCCAGCAACCATGTGGCAGCTGCCAACTGCCTATAACTCCAGTACCAGGGGATCTGATACTCTCTTCTGTCCTCCCAATGCACCAGGCACACATGTAATACTCAGATATATATGCAGGCAAAAATCCATAGACATTAAATAAATAAATAAATAAATAAATAAATGCCTAAAACTAAGCCAAAACAAAAATTAAGTTTGGATTGAATACCAACTGAATATCAATTGAACACCAATGGCTTATTTTAAATAAAATTGACAGCAAATATTAGTACATCCACATCCTGCTCTCACTTGGGATGAATTTTGCAGGAGAGCAAATTTAAAATTATCAGTCAATAAAACATGATGCTAAGAATAATCTAGATGAAAGGTGATATTCAAGGCATTTATTGGTTGATAGCTGAGAAGCTTGGAGTGGTAGGGCTGTAGTCATCAGTTGAAGTTGAAAAGTAAGACATGTAATAGTATCTTACTGTGCTTTGGGTTATTATAACAGAATATCTTCTGGAAAAATTGTAAAGAAAAAAATGTATTATTCCCATATTTCTTGAGACTGGGCAGTCCAAGAGCAAGGGGGCCATATGTGGTAAGGACTACTTTCTTGTGGGAATTCTGAAGACTGTGATGTGGTATAAGGCATCATCTGATAGAATAGAACACCAGTGTCTTCATTAGGGTTACTGTTGCTATAATGAAACATCATGACCAAAGCCAGCTGGGGAGGAAAGGTTTATTTGGCTTATGCTTCTACAACACTGTTCATCATCAAAAGAAGTCAGGACTGGAATTCAAGCAGGCCAAAAACTGGGAGTCAGGAGCTGATACAGAGGCCATGGAACAGTGCTGCTCACTGTCTTGCTCCTCATGGCTCACTCAGTGTTGGTATCAGGACTGGCTCCGAACTCAGTGACATCACATCTAGGTGACCCCCACATCATTGGCAAAGCAACCACCATACATTCCCAGAATCCACTTGGCTCACCTCCCACTTTTACCTGGGAGATGCTGGGCCCTTCTCATCAATCATTAATTAAGAAAATGCCTCCACTCCAGAACAGTGTCACTAACTTCAGGGTCCATGTGTTCATATATGTGGTGGGCCCAAAAGGATACATTTCTCATTCAAACAACCACAAACTATGTGGGTAGATAATTCTTCTACTCTATGCATTGTAGAGCAGGGTCTTGAAAGAATGGGCACTGACCTTGATCTCTGGATTTCTTGCCTAAATTCTATGGGCAAAAAGAAGCATTCTATATTAGATTGTGTTCTACAACACAATCTTTTGGAGGCATTTTTTTAAATTGAGGTTTCTGCCTGTCAGATGATTTAAGCTTGTATCAAGTTGGCATAGAACTATGGAGCATACCAAGTGTGTCAAACAGCTTGTTTTTATATTGCTACAAAGATAGTTCCAACTAACTTGAAACAGGTCAATCACCCATGAGGGAGGGCACCTTTCAAAGATCCTATGTTGTTCCATTATTTATTTATTTATTTATTTATTTATTTATTTATTTATTTATTTAATGTATGTAGGTTTTATGTCTACATGTATGTCTGTGTAGTGCATGCATGCAGTGCACATGGAGGCTAGAAGAGACTGTCAGATCCTCCATGGGACTGGAGTTATAGACAGTTGTGAACAGCCATGTTGGTACTGGGAATCAAACCTGGGTTCTCTGTAAGAGCATTCAGTGTATTTAACTGCTTGAGATGTTTCTCCGGCCACTGATCTCATTTCTCTCCTTTTTTTTTTCTTTCTCCATTAGTTAATTAATTTATTTATTCACTTTACATCCTGATCACAGCCCCCCTTCTCCTAGTCTCTCCTTTCACATGCCACCTCCCTCATCCTCTTCTCCCCTTCACCTCTGAGAAGGTAGAGATCCTTCCTAGGACTCCAAGCCACCCTGGCTTCAAGTCACTGCAGGAATAGGTACACCCTCTTCCACAGAGGCCAGACAAAACTGTCAGTTAGGGAGCAGGAACCATGAACAGGCAGCAGAGTCAGGGTAGGCTCATGGAGTTATGTGCCAGATTGAGTCCTCTCTGGAAGATAGTTGAAAGAAACAAAAACTTTGAAAAGAGATTCTAGTCTGTATTTCTAAGAGAAGAAAAAAAAAAGGGGGGGGGAACCTATCTCTAAGAAAAATTCTGTGTCTTTGCTCTCAGTTCTTACTATATTTTCCCAGGATACATGATCATATGTTATTCCAAGCATCTTTCTTCAAGTGTTTACACAGATTCAAAGATAAATTCAAATCATAAATTGAATAAGAAGTAACAGCAGAGATGTTTACATGTGTTTCCATTAAGACTAGATATCTAACTAGATATTCATTATCTGCCATTAGCTCTACAGGTTCATTGAGAGTCTAAAATTATAATTCTTAAGTCTAAGTTAGTGCGGTATGCCAAAAAACAATTCATTTGCTCAGTGTCTCATTAGTATTGAAGTTTTTTTTTTTTCTGAGACAGGGTTTCACTGTATAGCCTTGGCTGTCCTGGAACTCACTCTGTAGACCAGGCTGGCCTCGAACTCAGAAATCCGCCTGCCTCTGCCTCAGTATTGAAGTTTTATATAGATAAACTCAGTCAATATTTTATCTTCTGTCCTAGCACCTACCATAAATCTTTTGTTCTTTTTATGACCATTAGTTAATGGTTTTATAGCCTACAGGAATGTATTCCTAAATTGTAAATCTGTATTAATGCCTGCTTTCCATTTTGGCACAATTAACTCATGACACATGAATACTGTCAGAGTCTTAAATGCAGTTTTCATATTACAGAAGGCCCTAATTGCAGCTATTATAATAAAGGGTTCAATAATAATCAGTATAAATTTAGTAATTCATAGAATCATCATTAGGAATTAAGAAATTTTCTATTTGTCTATATAGCACCACTATAAAATAGTACATCTTCTCTGATATGCAAAAAGTATGCCCAATAGGGTGGCTAATGTCCAGAAATTGTTATATTGATTTAATAATGACAGGAGAGGCATATCAGTAGCAAGAATCCATCCTGAGATGCTGTCCCTTGGGCCTTTCCTCCAAGAGTTTATTTATCTCTGTCCATGGTGAACCATCTCATAAGTCACCTGCTAGCTTTTAGTCTCTTCTAGATGGCACCTAACAGGTAAGCTCCTGCTCCAGGTGTTGGGGGATTTACACGAAGACTAAGCTACACATCTGCTGTGTTTGTGTGTGTGTGTGTGTGTGTGTGTGTGTGTGTGTGTGTGTGTGTTGAGGAGATAGGTACAGCCCTTGTATGTTCTCCGATAGGTGGTTTGGTCTCTGGGAAACTCCAAGAGTCCATGTTAGTTGTCTCTGTTGGTTTTCTTGTGAGTCCCTATCCCCTTTGGGTTCTTTAGTCCTTTCCTCAACTATTCCACAAGACTTTTTGAACTAATGTTTGGCTGTGGGTATCTGCATTTGTTTTGGTCACCTACTGGGTGGAGCCTCTTAGCTGACAGCTGTGCGTAAACTTCTGTCTGTGAATCCAGGCTGACATACAAACAAGGCACCAAGGTAGTTGAAGAAAGAAGGCAGGTCAGCAATGTGTCTATATAGATCTTTTGATGTGACAGATTAGCATATTCCCCTGAAATTGTCAGGGGATGCTACTTCATTCATTTATGTCTGTCTTACACAGGGCACCTATGTATCCAGGTCAGCAATGGACAAATACAGCTTGTTGTGTTGGAAAGGCAGCTCCCATCTGGATAGACCACACCAGGCCAAAGCAGTTCCATGGGGCAGAGGTTTTATTAGAAAAGAACAGGAACAAAGAGGAGAGAGAGAAAGACAAGCGAAAAAGGGTCAAAGGTGGAAAAGGTTTGCCTTTTATCTAGGCTGTGATGTAGGTGGTTCCCAGGTGAGTGTGAGGAGTAGGCTCCAAGAAGGTATGAAGGGTTGCCATGCCAACAGATGTCACCTATGTGTGACATTCCTGAGTTTGGAGCTGGTTTGCCAAGCTGGCTCTGGATACCAACATACTTCCCTTTTTCTTATTATAAAGAAAAAGGAAAAAACAGGGGATGAGGAAGCAGATACGGAAAAGGGAATAGGGGCATCCTGTCTCTTAGACTGCTTCCTGCTATCTAGGGGCATCTTCAATTTTGGGGTGTAGCTGACTTTCACCATCGGGGTCCACTTGGTAGACCACTTCATATTAGGCTCCCTTGTGGACAGCAGCTGGTAATCCTGTAACAGGAACTGATTAATAGTTTGGTTAGGAATCTTTTGTATTTGTCATTGAAAGGATGTAGAATCAAGATTAATAAGGCAGGGAACAAATAATAACACCAGGAAGATGACTAGAAAAGGCTTTACTAAAGGGAGGATCCACTTCTATATACGGTTTTTGAAAATCCCAGAACTGGAGGCCTCAAGTTTTATGAAATTTTGAATGTCTGATTGTAGCTCCTGGATTTTATTTTTAGCTATCCCAGATTGGTTGATATAGAAACAGCATTCTTCTTGAAGGAACAGGCAAAGACCACCTTCTTTAGCTGCCAGGACATCTAGCCCCATTGGTTCTGAAGCACCATAGCTGCGAAAGAATCTATCTGTTTCTTAATAGTAAGCACGGTTTCAGACATTTTTTTTGAAAATTGCTTTTAAACTCTAAAGTGACTTTATCATATTGGGTCATGGAAGTTGTTATTCCTGCAATTCCATTACCAGGACCTATGGCTATTCTGGCAGCGACCAAGAGTGGCATGACCTGAACTGCCCTCTTAGGTTGGGCAGCTATCGTATCTACAACTGGGATTGGCAGGGGCTCATTTCCCTGGTTTACTCCTAGCTCAGGGAAAAGAGTACCAATGTGCAAACTCCTGACCAGCTGGCGGGTAGGTGATGGTATATCTGAGTGCCACAAAGAATTGTTTTGGACTGCAGGGCATTGTGTCAGAGATGATATATCAAGGGTTATGGTTCCATTGCAGTCTATGGAGCTTAGTGTTTCTACAGAATGAGTCCTGGAGGTCTTAAAACAGTTTGCCATGCTAAAGAGAGGGATAGAGAAAAAATATAGAGTCATGGCAACATTGGAGTCAGGGCAGCTGACAAGTTGTGAGGTAAGGTTACTTGGCAGTATCACTGGAGAGGCTGTAAGTGGCACTTGTGAGTTAGTTCCAGGGGGTATGCATAGCCAGCAGTTTTTAAAGTGACCAGATCTGGTGACATTAAGGAGTTGGTACACTGAGGTCAAGGTCTGAAGCAAAAGGTGAAATGACAAATTGGTACCATTTATGATGGGTGATGTCAAAGAGGCAAGGACTTTGGCGGAGCATTTGATTACTTCTCCTACTTTCCCAATATCTAGAGGTTGGGCAATGGAGACATATTTTATCTGGATTCGAATAGTACTTACTGGAGACCCAAGTTGATTTTTGAGGTAGAGCTTACCAACAACTCCTGTCTCCCACCTGGGATTCCATGGGTCTTGTATATAGAAAAAATGTCTTGTGGTGTTGAAAGAAGAAGTGATTGGTCTGTGATCCTAGCATATGTATCTGACAAGACCAATATGGGAAGCCCCCATATTCATCTGGCCATTTTCTACAATAATTTTTTGTCTGGTCAAAGAGAAAGCAAGTATAGAGATCATAATATTTAGGTGGGATAACAGATACAGGGATGACAGCAATTTGGATCAGTTCCTGGCATCTGGTTATGGAGCAGCTTCCTGACCCTATTTGGAAAGACTGTTTGTTATCTGTGGGGATCTCTTGACCCTCAGATTTCCAGATGTAAGGGCTGACCTGGATGGAAACAAACAAGCAGGGGAGGATGTGGAACCCATGTCTAGTCCAGAGAGGTCGAGTTCAGCTGCCAGAGTGGAGTCTCATTTTCTGGGATTGGGGACAAGGTGGGTGATCTTGACATCCTCTGGAGCTTAACAGAGCATGGTCCTGTTAGGGTTGACATGTATGAAGAAGAGTCATTTTTAGGTGGAAGAATGAAAGATGAGACAGGTGGACCCAATGAGAGTCCCTCAAGTTTAGCAGCTATAGAGCTCACGAGGATTATCTTAAAAATGGCCATGCCATTTAGGTGAGAGGGGTGAGGGCTGATGGTCTGGAGGAGATAGGAGGATATGGTCTCCAATGTTGACAGGCAGTGGACAGGGGACAGTGTATGGTTGCATTAGATGGTGGTCAGCAAAGTTCCATAGGAGAGAACGAAGGTGGCAAAGTAATGGGGTGAGTACATGGTCTGGGAGGGGAGAGCATTTAGGTGAAAGACCAGGAGTTAGGACTGGACGTCCATACATGAGTTTAAAGGGTGAGTTGAGGAGAGGTCACCTGGGGAGAGTTCATAGCTTGAAAAGAGCCAGAAGTAGGAGTTTTACTCAATCAAGATGAAATTCCTGTGACAAAGAGTGGTTTTTAAAGAGCGGTTGGTTCTTTCTACCTTACCTGAAGATTGAGGGTGGTAAGGAATATGAAAATGTCAGAGGATGTCTAAGGCCTTGGATAGAATTTGAGAGATCTAGAAAGTAAATTCAGGACTATTATCTGACTGGATGGAGGCTAGGACACCAAATCTAGGGATGATCTCTCAGAGGAGGAGATCAGAGACTGTCTGAACCCTTTTGTTAGTTGTGGGAAATGCCTCAACCCACCTCGAAAAGGTATTCACCAAGACAAGGAGATATTTGGCACATTTGATCATGGGCACGTGGGTAAAGTCAAGTTGCCAGTTGGTTCCAGGAGGGGAACCTCTAGCCTGATGGGTAAAAAAGGGGTGCTATAATACCTGAAGTTGTTGTCTGACTGACAGATTTTGCAAGAGGCAGTGATAGATTTTAAGAAATGTAAGTCCTTGGGAGCAGGCTATAGGAGTTTTAACAAAAATAAGACCATATTTGACTGTTAGGATGAAAGAGCTAGTGAAGATAGGACAGAGATTGACGAGTGTCAGAGGGTGAGAGAGGGAGGGGATGTAGGTTTGAAGAAATCAGCTCAGGAACTTTAGAAAGGTCATGAGACACTTGCCCCCTCCAGAAGGGAGGGGCTAATTAACATTTCTCAGACCACAGGGTGGGGGAATCCCACCTGCTGCAGCACATTCTGCAGGATGGAACGTTGACCACCCACAGACAAGGGGAGTCCTTGTCACCTCATTCCCTAAAGACCAATCAGTTTAAAAGTCATACTGTTCTGCCAATCATATTGTACCTAGTTGCTGTTTCTCTATTCTACCCCTGAAAACTGTATAAAAACTGGTCAAACGAGCTGCCCTGGGTCCCCACCTCTCCTTCTGGTGCAGGATGACCCCAAAGCATTGGAACAATAAATTTCCCTTGCTTTTTGCATCAATTCCCAGCTCCGTGTGGTTCACTCAGGGGGTCTCTGGTAAGCTAATGCTCGTCAGAGTCTTATATTCTGTGCATTGGCCGGGAATCTGACCTCCTGTGGGGACATATGGGAGAGCAGTGAATCGGAGGTCTTGAGCAAGTACCGCTATTTGTCAAAGTCTGAATCTGTAAGCCTGTCTGAACTTTCGGTTTGCTTGCAAGTGTCTGGGGGGCTTGGAGGGCCCACAGTGTTTGGGGCAGTCAAGAATGACAAGAGGACATGCCTCAACATCGTGACTGTGGGGGTCTGAAGAACACTTCAGGTTCCTTGGAGGGGTTAGGGAGGACCCTGCTCCTTTTGGAACCTGTTAGTTTCAGTCCAGTGTAAGTTGGCCAAATCATCTGAACCTGTTAGATTTGGTCGTGGCATAAACTGGCCAAGTTACCTGGTTACTGGATTCTTCTGCTCAGACAGGGGCAGTTTTCCCTATGTCTTGATTGTCTCTCTCTGTGTTACATCTTGACCCATCTGTGTCAGGGGCGAGAAGTGTTTGTATAACCTGGGGCAAATGGTCTCTGTGTTGTCTTTCTCTGTGCTCTTGGACTTGGACTGTCTGCACCCATAGCAGGGTCGAACTGTGTGTTGATTGATTTTCTCTGTGTTCTTGGACTGACGTTATTTTTGGACTGAATCTACCCAGTTAAACATCCTAGTTAATCACTGGAGGGAAGTTAGGGAAAGAGGAGAAAACTTGTCAGTAGTGGTAAAGAAGGGCAAGTTAGTTCCTCTCTGCTTCTCCAAATGTCCCACCTTCAGAGTAGGGTGGCCACCAATAGGGACCTTCAACCTGCAGGTGATCAAAGCAGTAGAGGAAAGAATCTTTAGGCCAGGATCCCTCTGGCACTCAGAAGACCAAGTGACCTATATAATTAGAAAAGTCTAGTAGAGGATTCCTCCCACACCCCACATGGATAAAAGCCTTTCTTCCTCAAGACCCTTGTAGGTTCTGGCCATCAGGAAAAAGGAAATACAGGAGGAGAGATCTGGACCCGAGAAGAAGTCGATCCTCCAAGACCCTCCTCCTCTGTATCTCCCTACTCTTGCCCTCATGGTTCCAACAGTGCCAGCACTGGGATCCTCAGCTCATACAGAATGGCCACTGTGTCCCTCTTTAGTGGAGGGAGGAGCAGGAGGAGACTCCCCAAATTCCTGGTCCCACCATGGAGACCTGAAGTCTGAGAGCCACCTCCCTAGATACCACAGTGGCTCTACCACTGAGGGCATTATGGGCCTCTAGATAAGGGCAATCAGGCTAGGCAATATTGGCCCTTCTCTTCAGCCAACTTGTACTACTGGAGGGCCTAATACCCTCCCCCCCCCTTCAGATAATCCAAGGGGCTGATTAATCTCTTTGAGACTGTTTTATTCACTCATCAGCCCACCTGGGATGATATCCAACAACTCATGAGACCAAAGAACGAGAGAGGATACTGGAAAAAATGTCCCCTCAGACACTGGGGCACCATTGATTAACCAGGCTGTTGTTGATGGGTTTCTTCTGACTACAGTTGACTGGGACTTTAGTGTGGTAGAAGGTAAGGAGCACCTAAAAGCCTACCACCAGACTCCATTGGCAGGTCTCAAGAAGGCCACACAAAGCTCCACCAATTTTGGCCAAGGCACATGAGGTTAAGCAGGGATCGGACGAGTCAGCCACAGCCTTTCTAGAGCAGCTTATGAAGGCATTCTGTCAGTACACACTGCGGCCTTTATAGACCAGGCTAATAGATACCAGGAAAAAGCTTCAGAAGCTAAAGAGACTGCAGGGTAAGTCACTAAAGGATTTAGTGTAGGTTTCTGAGGAAGTCTACCATAACAGGGAGACAGAGAAAGAGAAAGGAAGAAGATGAAAGAGAGATGAGAAAAAGAAAGGTGACAAGAAAGGGATTTACAGAGAATCTTCGCTACAGTAGTTAGGGAAAGCAGAGGAGGGAAACTCCAATCAAAGAGAGACAGAATACTCCTTGAAAAGGACCAGTGTGCACATTGCAAGGAAAGGTGTTGCGCGCACCTCCCGTGTTCCCCCCTCACCCGTGGAAGAGAGACACGAGAGACGCAATTCGGGTAGTTACTGCAAAACGAGGCTTTACTCTGTATCAGCAAACGTGGAAAGACGCAGAAGGACGCGGAAGGGGTGAAGACAGGAAGAGGCCTAGCTTAAATACACCCTAGAGTGATGTATTCACTTCTGATTGGCTATTCACTCATCACCCAATATTACGCCTCGGGATTGGCCAGTGACTTTGGCGGGCTTTCTGCCTTTGCAGCTGCGCAGTTACTTGTTTACTAGTGGGAAGACACGAGGCCAGCACCATCTTGGAATGGCGAACCTATAACCACTGACCATGGCTTCCTACATCTCTCCCTGTTTAAATTATTAATATGAAACAGCCTTTTGCCTATTAAATGCAGTAACAATCAAGATTCGAACTCAAGCCCGATCAAGCAAACTCCATCTTGGGGGAATAAGCGATCAAGAGCTTATAGCCCAGAGATTCTCTCTTACCCTTCCAGGTGCGATGGAAACAAGTCCTCTGGGTGCAAGGGCTAAGGGGATGTAAAGAGGAATTGACACCCGTCCCTGTGCAATGGAGTATAGCTCCCAGGAGTGCAAGGGCTGTCAACCTACTATTCAGGTACCACAGCTATTTAGGCAAGGGCTGGCTGGACTTAGACCTCTCATCGACCCAGTGCAATGGGCTGAACCCTTGGGATGCATCAACTGAGGGTCTCAGTCATCGGCTACTTTCTTAGCCTAGATAGTCAAATTTCAGGGAGAGATGCTTGCTCCAAGGCTGCGAGTGCTTGGGCTAAAGCGGCCTTGTCACGTTTTTGTTGGGCTCTGAGCTTACAGACCAACCATACATGAACACTAATCCACAACACAGGGCAGCACCAAGCAGGCCTATTCCCACCCATTTAAGAAAGAAGGAAAAGGCAGAAGAAATTTAAGAAGTAAAATCGCCAAGGGTAACAGGGTCCATCCGCACTCCATCAAGGCTCAAGATCCGGATTTGCAATTGCTGCTGCACCAGGTCCAGCTCCCCAGTCCAATTCTCCTTTAAATAAGCAGAAAAATTATGGCTTTGAATAAATGTATCATTCACAAATTTCAGAGGTGTAATACCTGGATGTGGGGTTGCTGACATGCAGCTCATTTGAACCACATCCGTGAGCTGCTCCACATGGGCTTGGAGCAAATCAACTCTCTGATTGACCAAAGTCTCTTTTAAGTCTCAATAATGATGTACTGGGATGAGCACAAAGGTAGGCACATGTACAACCAAGGCTAGGTCTAGTGATCCATTCCAGCATTGTGCTAAAAACATGTAACATTCTTACAATCCAAGATATCAGAATTATTCTGAAAGTTGGATAATATAAAGAAAAATGGAGTGTCCACACATACTGACACCGGTTGTGTAGATGTATTCTTAAACACCTTATTAATTTTAATGTTATTCAAATGGCTAGAGATATTAAATCGTGTAGTCAAAACATTCTGCACTTCATGAAACATATTTAACAAGACAAAGGCAGATATACCCTTTTTTAACATTCTAAACAGTGGCTACAACACATAATTTAATTGTGTTGAAGCAGGTTAAACTCAAGAAAATATACATATGATTTAATTTAGGACTTGCATCCCCTTGAAAACATCAAACAGAGGTTTAAATCCTCCTATGGTAAGCTTAAGATGAGGTTTTAGCCAAATAATATCTCTTAACAAGTTTTAAAAATCACTAAGAGCAAATCAAGATTAAAAGTAAACTATTTTCTTTTGTATGTACACTCACAAGCCAGAAGATGGCGTTAGATCCCCACCACAAATGGTTGTGAGCCACCATGTGGTTGCTGGGAGTTCAGCCTTTATATTTTAAATTAAGTCTAGCCTTTAACGGCTGAGCCATTTCTTTAGCCCCGACCTGTCTCAAATATTGAAAGACACTGTCTTTGAATCCTTTTTTGGAGTAACAAGTACTCTAAAAATTTTTAAAGCTCGTTATATTGGAGCAATGGCTTGCAGAAAAAACCTTTTTAGAGAAATCCACTAATAAAGTATCACACAATGAATAATATACACTAAAAGATTTAACCTCTTAATTTTTTGTATTAAAGCAGCAATAATATTTATATATATAAAATGTAAAACGATTAACCATTTTCTGAAGCAATTATTTCTAACAAATATTGCTTCATGGGCTCTTAAAAGTTATGAATAAATTTACTGCCTGTAAACCTTTCACCTTTACCAGAAATGTAAAGGGATGGTATAAAACATCTTTTATATAAGCATTTACTGAAATGGCAGCTGGAGAAGGCAAGTTATGTTGTATAAATCTTAAATTTGAACTTTATTTTGGATTAATTTAATAACCAATCTATCGGATAAAAGCCAACCTTAATCTCTAATAATTGTTACACACCTTAAAGGAATCCAAAGCATCTCATTTTTAACAACTCTGAATACAAAGGAATTAAAACAACCTGAACCATACTCTATCAGCAGGCACAGCTATACTCATGGAGGGAAGCAGGCATAATTTTAATCTCTGTAGCATAATCATAACTCTTAGCCCACAGACTGTTGTAAAGTCTTTGGTTCTTAGGTTTACCCCTCCTCTCACAAGAAACAATGAGGACAAAAGACGAATTCCCTTAAGCACATTTCTAGGGCCTGGTCTAAAGACCCAGAACAAAAGGAAATGCTTAACACCTGAGCTTCTACAGGCAGTTTGCATTGTCTTAATTCAAATGTAAATGCACTTAACCTCCCTCTGCCTGCTCTCTGAGGCTTGGCTATGCCGAATTGTGCGGGGGTTTTGGTTTTAGCTTTGAACCTTAAATTTAAACTGTAAACCTTAAAAGACACATGTTGTATCTTTTCTCTATAAACATAGGCAAATCAAAAAACCAATCTTTAACGATGTAAGCAATCTATTTTCTCTCAAATCAACACCAAGTGGATTACCTTTATGTTATAAAGTTTGCTGCCACAAAACAAAGTGTAAAATCTAATGGAAAACTTGTAGCATTTATGACCTAGGCTTTCGGCAGATGCTCCTGAGGCCAGGGCAACCAAGTAACATTCAATAGCTTTAAACAATGGGCAGTACTTCAGCATTTGAATGTACTGGCAAGAGAACAGTTCAAGATCGGACTATGGCTCACAGTGGTATACTTATCGCCAAATGGAACTTCAGTATCAGGAGACTCAGAGCTGTAATCTTGCAACCTAGCTTCATTCTTCACAGTCTGCACCAGCCACGTAGGGACCCAAATTGAATTGTTTTCACCTGTGGAATAAGCACAAACAGCTTCCCCTCCCTGGCCACAGCAGGCCCTTAGCCAACCTTGTAGCCTCCTGTTCTTACGAGGGACAATGGCTGTACGGCATTCAGCTGTGGCATTTTCAAAAATCATCTGTTCTATCACTGGCATTGTTTGCTCTGAGCTCGCGGGGCACTCCCTGTGTGCCCGCCGCGCTTCCCAGGGCAGACTATCTCCCTCCTCTGTCTGCCTTTTGCGCCACGCTCCCTTGCTCTGCCGGGCTGCAAGCTGCCACACGTAGCAGAGCGCAGGCGCCCCTGCAACCGGTCTGACCCAGGCCCCGTCGCAGCGTCTCTGTTCCCACAGCCCGAGCTGAGAAGCACGGCAGGGGACCCTCGAGCCCGAGCGAGCCGCTAGCTTTCTTAGTCTTATCTCAGCACGGTTGTTTTTTGTATAGGCAGCCGCCGCCTGCTCTATGCTTTCTTCCTCGGAGCTGCTAAGGTCTGTGGGCGCAAGCTCCTTAATGGGGTGCAGGGGGGTCCCCCCAAACTCCCGTCTCTCTTCACCAGCCGGTGAATGTTCCTTAACTTTAATAGGCCCTGCAGTGGCCCCTATTCCTCATGAATATTCTTTCCTATAACCAGGCTCCTTGGCCTGCCTCTGTTGTCCAGACTTCCTTGCCTGTTTCCCCTTTCCAAGCTCTATGGCTTGATGCCGGCTACCACACCCTGGTTCTAGTATGCTAGAGTGGCCCTCTTTCTCACAACGCACATAAGTTAAAAACAAATGCAATGCAAGCAAGAGGCTAGCTAGTGGAGTGGCAGCAGTGAGTTTAAATCCGCTTGCCACAAACGCCACCCCAGGCATATCTTCCAAAGGTGTACCTCGAATCCTGCAGTCTTTTAACCCTCCCCAAAACTTGGGGGCCTCCGCGTTGCCTTGAAACTCCAGGGTTTTGGCTCCAGTTGTTGCACGCACCTCCCGTGTCCCCCCTCACCCGTGGAAGAGAGACACGAGAGACGCAATTCGGGTAGTTACTGCAAAACGAGGCTTTACTCTGTATCAGCAAACGTGGAAAGACGCGGAAGGACGCAGAAGGGGTGAAGACAGGAAGAGGCCTAGCTTAAATACACCCTAGAGTGACGTATTCACTTCTGATTGGCTGTTTGCTCACCACCCAATATTACGCCTCGGGATTGGCCAGTGACTTTGGCGGGCTTTCCGCCTTTGCAGCTGCGCAGTTACTTGTTTACTAGTGGGAAGACACGAGGCCAGCGCCATCTTGGAATGGCGAAGTCTAACCACTGACCACGGCTTCCTACAGAAAGGGGCCAGTGGGCCTGAGAATGCCCCAACAAATGGAAACAGGGCCAGGAAATCCCAGGCCTTGGGAAAAGTACCCCCAATCAGCTAAGGTGTTAGCCCTGGGGTGAGACAGCAACTAGGGAAAAGGAGCCAAGTCTGGTTATCCCAGACTGTCCCTACCCTCTGTTGGAACAAGACTTACTCTCCAAGATGGGGGCCCAGATACACTCCCTGCCTGATGTGCCACAAGTAACTGGTCCAAAAGGAGAACACATGGGTGGAGGAAAGACCTCTCTGACCAAACCCTGCTGAGAGCCAAGGCTACCTGCTTTACAGACAGGAGCATTTTTCTCCATGCTGGTCAGAGATGAGCAGGTGCTGCTGTAGTGGACGGCACAAATGTTATCTGGGCTGAACCTCTACCTGCCAACCCCCTGCACTTTGGAGCAGAAAGAGGCCTTGGAATTTGGGGCCAGCAAAAAAAAATTAACATCTACATGGATAGCAGGAATGCCTTTGCCACAGTCCACATCCACAGGGCTATATATCAAGAGAGAGAGAACTGCTCACATAAGAGGAAATCTTGGATCTCTTAGATGCACTGATGAAGCCAGCAACTGTGAGTACTATTCATTGCCCAGGACACCAGAAGGGAAGAGACTCAGTGGCCCGAGGCAATAACCAGGCAAATCAAGTGGCTCAAGAAGTGATTATGCAGGAGACTATTCTGGTTATGGGCCTGCAAGAGATACCTGCTGGGAAATGGGACTGAATTAAGGGATGGCTTCACTTAAAACATACGGAAAAAGAAAGGACTCAGATTGCTAGCCACCCTACCTAGAGAAGAAAGGACAATGGCGCACACAAGAAGGGGGAGAACTATACTTCCCAGAAAGCAAGCAAAAGACTTATTAGGCCAAATGCACAGATGGACTCATTTAGGGGATAAGCTCATCTAAGCAGTCAAGGGATGTAAGATATATATAACAGACCTCAGGGTTTTAGCCAGAGACCCAGCAGAACAGTGTAAGGTTTGCCAGCAAGTAAATGCTTATGCAGTCAAGAGTAAACAGGGCAAAAGACCTAGGGGAGAACAGCCTAGAGTATATTGGGAGGCCGATTTTACAGAGGTTAAGCCATAAAATACAATTACAAATACCATCTAGTATTTGTAGATACTATCTCTGGATGGGTTGGGGTTTTCCCCACCAAGCAAGAAACAGCTACCATGGTAGTCAAGGAGATATTAGAAGAAATCTCCCCGAGGTTTCGAGTGCCCAAGGTAATTGGATAACGATCTTGCTTTAAGTAAGTCAGAGATTGGCAGAGATACTGGGGACTAATTGAAAGTTCCATTGTTTGTACTGTACCCTAGGGCTCAGAGCAGGTAGAGAGAATGAATAGAACCCTAAAAGGAGACCTTAACTAAATTGCCCTTGGAAACTGGTGTTGGCTGGGTGGTGCCCCTTCCTCTGGCCCTGTTCTGACCCCCACTCCCTTGTCCCTGGCTCTTGACATCCCTCCCCCAGAAGTGACTTTTCAGGGTGACAAGGACCTATCTTATGGCTTGATGGCAAGCTTTCAAGATCAGCCATCAGGAATTGTGGCCAACACTTAGTGCCATGTATAACACAGGTACCCCAGAGGTTCCACATGAGTAAGCAAAATGAAAAGGGTTGTTCTTGATGTTGTTGACCACCCACCTCTGTTACAGTGGATGGAGTAACTGCCTAGGTTCACGTAACTCACGTCAGCCCAGCACCTGTACCTGATGCCAAATGGCGAACAGCTAGACACCTGAGCAACCCCCTCAAGCTCAAGATCACCTGTTCTTCTGCAAGGCTGGGGAAACCATTAGATGGCTATGGTGTATCTTCCTTCCTGTGCTGAGCCTCAGCACCCCTCACAACCCTACCAAAGTGACTTGGCAAGTACTCTCAGCCACTGGGGATGTGGCTTGGTCCACTAAAGTGGAACACCTGCCTGGTGGCCAGACCTTGTCTTTGATCTCTGTAAGTTAGTAGCAGGCCTTGACTCCTGGGATATCCCCACCCTAGAGACACGGGGTGGGGATTACCCGAATGTTGGGGACGAGGGACTTTTGAATCTAAACCATGTCCCAGAAGCAACTTTAGAGGGTGGGGCTTAGTGTGCAGACATCTGAAGTTGAGGAGTGTCCTATGAGAAACCCCCAAATATGTGTGCCCCCGAGATGGGAGAAGCCGGCAGCAGGCCCATCAGTGTGTGTGTATGTGTCTGATGCAGGGGGTAGGGGGCAGCTACTTTTTTTGTGCTACCTAAGTGTGTGGAAAATTGGGAAGCACATACTGGAGACCATTTAGGGGGTGGGAGGAGAATAGTTAAGGATTCAATGTTAAAGGTACGGGGCAGACTCATCAAGAGAAAGAGAGAGAAGGAGGGAGCAAACCCAAGGATGGTTTGAGTCTCTTCCTCTCTAGAGGGACTGTTAGAGACTGAATGAGATTTGTTTCTATCTAAGGCCTTGTGGGTTGGAGTAATTGTTAGTCCCAAATAGGTGACCTGAGGAGTGGACAGTTGGACTTTTGAAGGTGAGACTCTGTAGCCTCAACTGGACAGGAAATTTAAGAGAGCAGAAGTGTCAGCAGAGAAGAATATCATCTATGTAATGGACAATCTTAGATTCAGGGACAGAGAAAGTAAGTCAGAAGCCAGGGCCTGACCAAATAGGTATGAGCTGTCCTGGAATCCCTGAGGTAGAACAGTTCAGGTGAATTGGGTAGAAAAGTAGGTGTCAGTGTCAGTCAGGTAAAGGCTGTGTTCTGTGACTAGACATCTAGAGGGATAGAGAAGAACACATTCTCAAGATCTAGGACTAAGAAATGAGAAGTTCCTGAGGGGATTGTACAAAGAAGAGTGTGAGGTTAGCCACAACAGGATGGAGAGGAACCACTGCAGAATTAATGTGCCTGAGATCTTGAACCAGGAGCTAGGTTCCATTAAGTTTCTTAACTGCCAGTCTAGGGATGTTAAAAGGGGGGAGGTAGGATGCAGAAGGTTTTTCCTTAGAAGGTCAGAGCTGATATGCTTAAGTGCCCTGAGGTTCTGGAGAGAAGGAGGGTGTTGAGCTTGAGTGGTGTACCTGGTAGAGTCCTGTAATTAAATGATAACAGGAGAATGATGTTTAGCAACAGAGGGGTTCTGGACATCCCAGACTCGGGGGTGTTTATCTGAGTGGGTGGCAAAGAAAACAACATATTAGAGTTCGTAAATTGGGTGGCTAGGAGGAGGAGGAGGAGGAGGAGGAGGAGGAGGAGGAGGAGGAGGAGGAGAGGGGCTACTGGCAAGTTTGGGTTTAGGCAAAAGAGGGGAGCAAAAGAAATAGAGGCTCCTAACTTAGCTAGAAGATTTCTTCCCAATAAGGGGACAGGACACATTGGCACTACAAACAAACAAACAAACAAACAAACAAAAAAGGAATGGATGAGAGGAACACCCCTAAAAATGAACTAAGTGGTAGGGTCTGGTGAGGTTGGTAAGGTTGTCCCCCTACCCTGACAATAGGGAAATGAGAAGGAGAGGTGGGTCCTCAAAACTCTGTCAGGATCAAGTAAGTGGCCTCAGTGTCCAAGAGAAAGGAGATGGGCTGCCCAGATACCTTGATGACTACCTGGGGGCTCACTGCTGGTGTTGGATGTGGCAGGGTCAAGGGAGCTCAGGCCCCTTCAATTATTCATTGGCAAGCTAGGAAATCGGCTGGAGAGTGACCTGGGAGTGATGGCCCTCTGTCCTGAGCAGCATGGCCTTGAGGTCTTGAGGGGATTAGAGAAAGACTTCCCCTCAATGACCTGATTGACTATATTTGTAGCAGGGACCTGGGGATTCCTGAGCCTTAGAAGGCCGGAAGCCCAGCCAATGGCTAGGGCTGGTCACAGAGCCTTTGCCAGCATATGGTATATTTGTCTGCCAGCCTTTTTATCTCTCTGATGATACACTTTAAAGGATAGCTCCAAGACTTCTGCCTATGGAGTTAGGGGCCCTCTCTCTAAGCATAAAGTTTGACCTTAATGTTGGTGTAGCTTTGGGAAAAGAAGTAGGTTATCAGGAGTTGCTTACTTTCTGGGTTTTCAGGGACTAAATTAATATATTGTAATAGGGCCTTTGTAAGGCATTCTAAAAATTGAGTCATGTTTTCTTGTTTATCCTGGATAACTTCTTGGAGCTCTTCAAAATTTACTGGATTTAGGGCAGCCCTATTTAGACTGGTCAAGAGGCAGGTTGTGAATCAATCTCTGGCTAGAATATCACTTGGGGAATTATAATTCCATTGGGGATCCTGGTCAGGCACTGACTCAGATCCGATTGGATGTACTGTCTGTCTGATGAATCCTGTCTGCATGTATCCTAGCCTGTTCCCAAACTTGCCTGCTCTCATCAGGGAGTAAATTATTAACTAAAAAAATCATATGAATATCATGGAAAGTCAAGCTTGAGTAATATACTGAAATTCTTTAATGAAGGCAGAAGAATTGGAGGTATAAGAGCCTAGTCTTTTTTCTATTTGAGAAAGTCCATTTAGTGAGAAAGGGACATGAACTCCGATTAGACCATTTATTCTAGCAATATTAAATTAAATGTTAAATATTGATATCATTTTAAAACACAGTTTGCCTTTGTTCCCTGTTCTCTTTCACTCCCTTGCTCCACCTTGAACCTTTTCATTCCTAGCAGCCTCTGCTGCTTTCAGTCATGTGTGCTCTGTTACCCTCTCACTTTCCTGAACACTTCCTTTCCAATCCCAGGATTTGCCCCTCTCCCTGTTCTAGTTTCACTAGCTATATCATAGACAGACAGAAGGACAGGAAACACACGTATATACATAAATACAATCACACACATATTTATGAGCAAACCTATGTATAAACACATGTATAGACATGCATATGATATGAGCACACATATTAGAACCTGATATCCACATATGGGAGAGTACATGTGGTGCTTATCTTTCTTAGTTTATTTAATATAATTTCAAGATTCATCCATTTTCCTACAAATTTCATAATTTCAGTTTTCTATATGTCTTAGTAAACTTCCATTGTTGATATGTGACTTGTACCAGCAGGTGGCTCTTCAGTGAGAAGGAAGGTTTAGGGGATCAGATAAAAAAATAAAACAGTTGGCTATGTAGGTAAGCATATGCCTTATGCCAAGCAAGCTAATTAAGAAGCACAGTATCTTATATACTATTTCCAGGGGAGAAATGGGTCAAAGTCAGCAGAAACTGTCATACAATAGTTACTAAGTCAGGGAGAAGCTAATCAACAGTGCAGGACAAGAGAACACAGTGTATCTCAAGAGCACCAGACCAAGCACTCAGTGTCCTTGGGAATGATAACCACAGCCCCTTAGGGAGAGAAGACTCGGGTTCTCAAGATCTGAAACCATAGCTTCCCCAAGACCCTGGCCCCAGGCAGTCATAGATTCTGCCAAGCGTACTGCTGGCTTTGAGAAAGAGCTGTGTCATATTCTTTATACATCAGGGCTTCAAGAAAAAGCTCCCAAAGCCTTGGCTCCAGGCTGTTACTGTCTCTGACAAGCATGTTCCTGGTTTTAGACAAGGACCTATGTTCCTTCTCTATACAGCAGGGCCTCAGGGAAGTCCTTGGATCAGCCCAGCCAACCTTGATGGGCAACGTTTTCATGATCATTCCTCTATTGATGTACATCCAGGTAAGGCTGATTCTGGATTTTAAGCCATTGTCAGCAGAGAAGCATTAAGTAGGGATGTGCAAGTCTGTCTATGGTATAATATAAAGTCCATCGGGCATGTGCACGGAAGTACGATAGCTGAGCCACATGGGAATTCTAGTTTTAACTTTTTGAGAAAAAAAACTTGCACAGTTTCTATAGTGACTGTCCTAGGCTATATGCCTTCCACCAGTGAATAAAGGTTCCTCTTCTCCCACAAGTTCACAAGCATTGATTATCATTTGCTTTCTTGGTGATAGCCATTCTGACTGTAGTGAGATAGGACCTCGAGGTAGTTTTAATTTGCATTTTCTTTGTGAGTAGATGTTGATCACTTAAATGTCTTTCTATTTATTTATTTATTTATTTATTTATTTATTTATTTATTTATTTATTTATTGTGTGTGTGTGTGTGTGTGTGTGCGTGTATGTGTGTGTGTGTATGTCTGGTGTGTGTGTGTGTATGTCTGTGCAGTCATGCATGTACCATGGCCAACAGGTATGTATGGGTAAGAAAACAACTGTGGGAGTTGGTTTTTTTTTTCTTTCTACTGTTTGGGTCCTGGAGATCTAATTTAGGTTGTCAGACTTGATCACAAGTTAATCCCCTCATTCCTTCCTCCCACGGTTGGTTCCTTATCTCATTCCTCCTCCCACTTGCCTCTGAGAAGGTGCTCCCCCTCCCACCAGGCCTTCCCCTTGCCTTGGGCCTCAAGAAAAGATTAAGCACATCTTTTCCCACTGAGGCCAGACCAGGTAGAACTCTGCTACATATGTGTCAGAGGCCTCAGACCAGACTGTGTATGCTTCTGGTTGGCACCTCAGTCTCTGGGAGCTTCCTGGGTTCTGGGTTAGTTGAGACTACTAGTCTTCTTATGGGGTTGCTCTCCCTTTCAGCTTTTTCAATCTTCCTGAATTCAACCATAGGGGCCCTGACTTTCATTCCAATGGTAGAGTGTAAACATCTGCTTCTGTCTTAGTCAGCTGATGGTAGGGCCTCTCTGAGGACAGTCATGCCCCCAATGAGTTCTGAGAGTGTCTCATCTCCTGGGTCTCTGCTACTCTCTAGAGGGTTCCCCCCACCTCCCATGCCTGGAGGCTGCTTATTTCCACTTATTCTTTTGGCACTCTGGGCTTCTCTCCTGTCCGCTCTCCCCCATATCTGATCTTGTTCCCCTCTCCTTCTCAGATCCCTCTCTCCCTCTGCCTCCCATGATTATTTCCTTCCCCCTTCTAAGTGGGGTTGAAACCTCTTCACTTGGGCATTTCTGCTTGTTACATTTCTTACAATCTTTAAGTTGTATCCTAGGTATTCTGTACTTTTAAGCTAATATCCACTTATCAGTGAGTACATACCATGCATGTCCTTTTGGGTCTGAGTTATCTCACTCAGGATGATATTTTCAAGTTCCATCCATTTGCCTAAAAAAATTTTTAGAATGTCCTTGTTTTTAATAGCTGAATAGTATTCCATTGTGTAAATGATCTATATTTTCTGTATCCATTCTTCTGTTGAGGGACATCTGGGTTGTTTCTAGTTTCTGGCTATTACAAATAAGGCTGCTATGAACATAGTGGAGCATGTATGCTTGTGATATGGTAGGACATTTTTGGGGTATATGCCCAAGAGTGGTATAGCTAGGTCTTCAGATAGAACTATTTCCATTTTTCTGAGGAACTGCCAGATTGATTTCCAGAGTGGTTGTACCAGTTTGCAATTCCACCAGCAATGGAAGAATGTTCTTCTCTTTCTACTTTCTCATCAGCATGTGCTGTCACTTGAATTTTTGATCTTAGCCATTCTGTTTGATGTAAGAATCTAGGGTCATTTTGATTTGCATTTATCTGATGAGTAAGGACTTTGAACATTTAAATGCTTCTTAGCCATTCAAGATTCTGCTATTGTGAATTCTCTGTTTACCTCTGTACTCCATTTTAAATTGAGCCATTTGGGGTTTTGGAGGTTGACTTCTTGAGTTCTTTATATATTTTGAATATTAGTCCTCTGTCAGATGTAGGTTAGTGAAGATTTTTATTTTTCAGTCTATAGGTTGCTGGTGTCTTTTGCCTTACAGAAGCTTTTCAGTTTCATGAGGTTCTATTTATCACTTCTTGATCTTAGAGCCTGAGCCATTGATGTTCTGTTCAGAAAAATTTCCCCTGTGCCAATGAGTTCGATTCTCTTTCCCACTTTCTCTTCTGTTAGTGTATCTGGTTTTATGTTGAGGTCCTTGATCCACTTGGACTTGAGTTTTGTGCAAGGTATAAACATGGATCTATTTTCATTCTCCTACATGCAGACCACCAGTTACACCAGCATCACTTATTGAAGATGCTTTCTTTTTTTTTCCTACTGTATGTTTTTGCTTCTTTGTCAAATATCAAGTGTCCATAGGTGTATGGGTTTACTTCTGGGTCTTCAATTCTATTCCAGTGATTGACCTCTGTCTCTTTACCAATACCATGTTTGTTTTTGTTTTTTAAATCACTATTGCTTTATAGTGGAGCTTGAGGTCAGGGATGATGATTTCATGGAAGTTCTTTTATTGTTGCGAATAGTTTTGGCTATCCTGGGATTTTTGTTTTTCCATATGAAATTAAGAATTGCTCTTTCCATGTCTGTGAAGAATTGTGGGGATTGCATTGAATCTATAGATTGCTTTTGGTAAAATAGCCATTTTTACTATGTTAAGTCTTTCTATACATGACATCTCCTCCCTTCTCCAAGTATAGAAGTGTTGCAGCCCGAGCTGCCCCACGCTAGGCGCCAAAAATGTTGAGAACCACTCTAGCCCACGTTTGGGGGCCAAAATGTCACAGACCGCTCTGTTAATGTTGGAACCCGCACTGCCAAAAGCCTTGGGGACTAAATTGTTAGAGCCCACACTGCCCCAAACTGTTCCAGTCCGTGGGTCGGAGTTCAGCAAGAGAGAGAGTGAGGATGGACATGAAGAATGGAGACCAGACATAGTATGATTCAATCATGTTTATTCTTCAGCCTCTCTTCTTCTCTCCAAGTCCCTAGTTCCTAGTACCAAGTCTCAGGTCCTAATCCCAGTCCTAAGTTGCTAGTCTCTTTCCCAGTTCCAAGTTCTTTCTCCAAGTTTAAGTGCCTAATACCTACTAATTTCTTCTGTCTGCCTCTCACCTTTTATATGTCTCACTTCTAAGCCACGCCTCTAAGTCACACTCTTAAGTCATGCCCTTAGGTCTTATCTCTAAATCACAGCTCAAGTCACACCCTTAAGTCTTGGCTCTAAATCACACCTTTAAGTCTCACACTTAAAGATCCTGGGAAGATCCTGGGTATCTAAAACAAGATGTTTTCAGAGTGTGCTCAGCTGTTGTAGGCTATTGTAATCAAGTCTCTTGTCAGGGTATATGGCTCAAGACGGCTTCAAGGATGATAGCTGCCTTCTGTTGGCTCCCCACATAGAAGGAACATGGCAATTCTAATCTTGCAAAGGTGGGGATAGAGGCCTGACTGCTAGTAATTAAAGGGAACCTTGTAATGGCCCTGGTCCTCCTGTCATTGTTTAGTGAGGCATGAGGGCCATACCCATCCTGATGTCTTTTTCCTGGAGAGGGGATACTTTTGACATCAACTTCTATGTAGTCAGGTTTGTCTCTCAGGGAACCCAGAAGGATATTATTTTTATTTTTTATTTATATTCCCTTGCAGTGCTTAGCCTAGCAGCCTAAGCAATAATTTAAATCACCAGTCAGAGGGGGTTCTGGGTAGCCCCTCTCTGTTTGGTCTAGGGATGGAAGTCCCCTCTTTTAGGTGGGGTGGAGATGGGTTTTGGGAACACCCTGGATAGAGTAACAACCTTGTCTTGAGTCTTGTGGTCTTCCATAGATAACTTATGATAATGTATCTGACTAGGTTTTCCTGTCAAAATTATCTACTGTTTAACAAAGTTAGTCAGCTTATTTAAGGCCCAGGGACCAAAAGAAATAAGCAAAAGTAACCCAATTATCCATCCCAAAATGGAAGGAAATAGGGTTGACAATCATGAAGGGGTTAAAAACCAATTCTTGTACCAGCTCTTATCTTCTCCCCATCTCTCTGTCTTTTCTCAAGGCCTTCTCTGACCTTTTTCATGTTTTCTTTAACTATCCTTGTCTTGTCTATGTAAAAGCAACATTCTTCTTTAAGGGCTGTACACAGGCTAGAGCTGTACACAGTCTTTTCTATTGTAAAAGAATAAATCAAGTCCAATAAAGTCCTTTGTAATTTTTGGAGATCACTTCAGACAATGAAGCGAGGGATTTCTTTAGATTAGTGATGTCAATCTCTAGCTGTTCGATGTCCTTGTCAATGGCCCATCAAAGGTCTGAGTAGTGTAAGTCCGGAGGCCAGCATCAGGATTAGAACTTCCAACAACAAACACCATGGGTGATTCATTTTTTACCTGGAAAGGAAAAAGAAGGGAAGTCTCAGGGATATTTCTCTTCCCTGGATGTCAATTGTTATTCATCTTATTTATAATTGAGCCTGTCTTTGTGGGGGTATCTATTTATTTCATTATTCTTTTTGGCAGCCATTTAGCTGTGCCTTCTTTGGCATCAAACAGGCATATCACTCCTCAGCCCCATATGAGAACTGGGTCCGGGCCATTCCATTTAAAGGTAAGAGGGTCCTTCCACATAACTGTGGCATAGTTTTTATTGGTCTCAGCATGCCAAAGGCAATCAGCAGCAGCTTTGCCATGAGCTTTTAGACTTAAAAAATTAAAAATGAACAAGGCATGATGGAGAGTATTTCTGGGAGACTTCTTCTGGGGGTATAGTTCCCCCTCTTTTATTTCAAAAGCCAATTTTTCAGAGTTCTTGTAAAACCAGGACAGAAGTGCCAGTAGCTGCTCCCCAGCTGGTTCTCTGTAGTGTTAATTGGTTTGGGGGTCTCCTTGGAGGCAGGTAGAGCTCTGTGACTTTAATTAGGGCTGGTTTCTTTAGAGGCCCACAGTGTTGTCTCTTGTTAGGGTGGGCCTCCTGTGTCTTTTGTTATAGCAGGCCTCCTGTGCCCCTGGGTACTGTGGACCTCTTGTGCCCTTGTTACTGTGGTTTGAGGGCTGTAGAATTTGGGCAATATCGGGCTACTGGTCTGGCCCTTGTGGGAAAGTGGGCCAGAAGGAAGGTGGAGCTCTGTGCCCTTAGTAATCATTGACTTCTTGGGAAGACAGGCTGCAATGTTTGGGCAGGTATCTGCCATACTGCAGATCTAGCTTGGTGGAGAATGGTACAGAAGGTAGAGTTGTGGGGCAGGGGTAGATCCTGTGTCAGCTGGGCTGTGTGGGTATACTAACTGGTGTGGGTGTTTGAGTGAAATAATTACCTGTGTTGTTGTCACTGTGGACCTCTTGGGAAGCATCTAGGCTACAGTGTTTGTGTAGGTATCTTCCAGGTCACTGCTCTCATACTGAGCTTTTAAATAATGTAATCTCAACTGGCAATTCTTGAGGCTATTTTCTGTGCTACTGGCATCCTGTTTAGAAAGTTCTTGCCTATGTTTATATTTTAAAGTGCTCCCTTCTATTTTTTTTCTGGAGGCTTCAACAGTTCAGGTTTGAAATTGAGGTCTTATGAACTTGAATTAAGATGTGCAAGTAGTAAGAGATATATATTGAATATCATTGTTCTGTTGGTGGGTGTCCAGTTATCTCAGCATCTTTTGTTGAATAAGCTTTCCTTTTTTTCTTCAGTGTATATTTTGATGTCGCGCCCTGCTTGTCCAGCAAGGAAGATGCGACAAACCGGATTCTTCTCAACAGCCTTTATTGGAAGCGCTCTTTTAGCTTTCTGGGAGAGACTGACTCGAATGCCCAGAACGGGCTGCTTATATACCCCCAGCCCTGGGCGTGGCAAAGCACATGGAGGTGTCCGATTGGTCAATTTGCAATGACTCATTAGCATACTCATTAGCATACCCTGCCTGGGCAGGGGTGATTGGCCAGGTTCGTGGTACCCTAGTTGTACCTCATTTGCATGCCCCGTTTGGGAGGGGCTGGAGTTAAATTCCTAAGTGCACTGCGCATGCTTTTCGAAGCAGGCATGGCTGCCACTTTTCAAAGCAGGCAGTTGCTTTTAGTCAGCGGCAGTGAGAAAAGACGGACAGCCGTTTTGAGTTGGCGGCGGTACCGCTGCTTTTCAAGCTGACAGACCTGCGGTGCCTTCCAGCCGTCAGGTCTGTCAGGTCTGTCAGGTCAGCTGCTTACATTTTGATATCTTTGTCAAATTTCTGTGTCTTTATAGCTATGTGGGTTTATTTCTGGATCCTTTATTTTGTTGCATTGGTCCACATATTTGTTTTCATACCAAGTACCATGTAGTCTTTGTCACTATGGTTTGATAATATATTTTGAGGTCAGGTGTTGTGTTTTCCTTGATTTCTTTCTTCGGTGCTTTAATGTTTTCATTGTAAATTTCTTTTACTTCTTTTTTTTCTTTTTGGTATTTCAATAATACTGTTTTATAAACATTGAAGTTTGATTCTTATATAATTTTCATTGTATTATTTTTAATTTTTTAAAGGCATTTAAAACATTAAAATCATCCTAGCTTGCAATTCTTGCCAAAATTTAATGTACACTTGATTTACTTTTTTTTTTTTTTTTACAGAAATGTGATGTTTTATTACAAAGAGTCACAAAATGAAAATATCTCAAAAAGGAAGCAAGGCTAACAACCTCTACCTACAGAATTGGGGGAAGACAGGGAGGGCAATGTAAGTTTTCTTGTTTGCCGAGTATGGGTGGGAAGGTATAAACAGAACCAATCTAAAAATGGCTGATATTACCCAAGCCTGAAAAGGGGTTCTAGAAGACCCAATCACCCCTTCTAAAAAGCTTAAAAGGAGCATCCCAACAGAGCTCCTGAGCAGGCACTTGGCAGTTCAGGATTTTGTCTTCTGGTTGTTTTCTTTCCACTGACCCTATGAGGTTCAAAGCTAGGGGTGGTGGGGGTGGGCAGGATGGACAAAGGAGCTCTGGGAAAAGGTCCTGCCAGCACCACTGCCCTGTGCTCTGGTCCCTGGTTCCTATCTAGTCCCTAGGGATGGTATATTTAATATATTTTATATAAATACACAGAGGAATAGAAAATATAAAATCTGAGAAATTGAGGGACAGTGAGGAACTTGGGGAGAAGAAAGGACTGCAGACCTTGCTCAGGCCAACTTGACCTCTTCTTTGACCACTTTGTCTTCTGGCTTCTCCTCCTTGGTTTTCTCCTCTTCTGTGACTTCTTTTTTCTCTTCAGGATCTTTTTCTTTCTCGTCCTCTGTTTTGACTCTTTTGGCTTTTTTGAAGTTAGAAGAGTTCTTGCAACCACCTTCTCCCTCCTCATCTGAATCAGAGAATTCTTCTTCACAGGCAATGCATTTGTCAGAGGAACAGATGGAGATGCGTTTGTCAGGGTCTTCCTCATCCTCATCACCACTCTCTTCTGGGATGGCATCCTCAGGTATGGCCTGCACCTGCCCCAGGAGCATGGGGCAGCATTCTCAAGTTCTCAAAGCCCAGTTCACAGCGATGTCCGTCTGCTGCTTGTTGAGTTTCACAGCACTTGCAACAGAGCTACCCGTGGACAACTGACAGAACTCAAACAAGCCATCAAATACTGGAAAGTCCTCACCAACATTGAATCTCTGCATCTGCTTGCTGTACTCAGATATATTATATGGGCAAATAGAACGCAAGAATTTAATGTAGTCATCACTGTGGTACTTGGTCATCTCAGCATTGGCTTTGTGAGGACGATAGATTTCCATTTTTTGGTAGAGACCATAGTTGAGCAGCAGATTATGCGTCATGTGGATTTGGTGAGGCTTCATCGGATGCCCTTGTCCATAATAGTAGTTTCCAACATCCCCATCATAGTAGTAACAGACTTTCCTCTTGGTGCCTTGAGTCTGCGCCATCTTGCTTGTCGCCTGGCCCTCCCGTCAGTCTCGATTTACTTTTTGTATTGTTATTATAAAACTACTTTGTGACAGATTTTCCTCTTCAAGTGAAACCACATATGTAAGAAAGTTTAAATTGCCTTTAAGAGGAAGTTTTTTCTCTTCTAATAAAATTATAGATATAGAAAATTAGATCAGGATTGCTTTTGACTTCATAATTCTAAAGCCTGCTACCCTTAGTTACTTACCTAGAGAGATCTGCTGTTAGCCTACCTGAATGTTGCTGAGAGCATAATTACATGATGCTCAATAACCCCTGAAGAACAAAAGAAACATGAAGATGAAGTAAGTTTGCAAATATATTAGGTTCATTTAGAAGTACTTTTTGAGTAATTGTGATTATTTTTTTCTATTTTTCTCAGCAAATTCATTTTTGATATATATGAAAGTTATAAAATTTTATATGTTGATTTTAAATCATGCAACTTTTCTGAAAGTATTTATCAGATCTATAAACTTTTCATTTGAATCTTTTAAGTATAGCATCATGATGGTTTTGAGCAGGACTAATTTGATAGCTTCCTTTAAAATTTATATTAAGTTTTTCTCCTATATTACTCTTTTAATTAAGACTTCAAACACTTTATTGATTATGTATAGTCAGCCTTAGAAGCCTTATTTCATCCAAAGTTTTAAAGGAAATCTCTGTCTGTCTGCCCATACTTCCAACACTTAATCTTGATTATAGATTTGTCATATATAATCATCATTATTTTGAAGTATGTTCCATTTATTCCTAATTTTAGGACTTTTTATCATGAAGCCTTATTGAACTTTATAAAATGTCTTTTCTGTGTG
Organism: Arvicanthis niloticus; assembly: GCF_011762505.2. Classification (NCBI taxonomy): domain Eukaryota; kingdom Metazoa; phylum Chordata; class Mammalia; order Rodentia; family Muridae; genus Arvicanthis; species Arvicanthis niloticus. The sequence continues at coordinate 6,315,663 of NC_047669.1, read as the reverse complement.
TCTACTGAAATGATTAAGTAGTTTCTGTTCTTAGGATTATCATATATATTGTATTATATATATTAATTTGTGTATGTTGATCTAGCCTTGCATTCCTAGTATCAAACCAACTTGGTCATTATTTATAATGTATTGGTTAGTTTTTGTCAACTTGAAATAAGCTATGGTCATCTGAGAGGATGGAACCTTAACTGAGAAATGTCTCCATCATATTGGCCTGTAGGCAACTGTAGTTAGAATTCTCATTGCTGTGAAAAGACATCATGAACATAGCAACTCTCATAAAAGAAAATATTTGTTAGGAGGCTGGCTTACATTTCAGAGGTTTAATCCTTTATTGACATTGCAGGAAGCATGGCATGCAAACAGATCTGGTGCTGGAGACAGAGCTGAGAGTTCTGCATCTTGATCCACAGGCAGTGGAAAGATTACTTAGATGTACTTCCTCTGACAATGCCACACCCACTCCAACAAGGCTACTCCTCCTAGTGATGCCACTTGTTATGGGTCAAACATTGAGACACACGGGTCTATGGGGGCCATACCTATCCAAACAACCACAGCAAGTCTGTGGGACATTTCTTTGATTAATGATTAATATGGATAGGTCCAATTTGCTGTGAGTGGTTCTACCTGCTTTGCTGAAAGGTTCATTTTTCATTTAAAAGCAAACATATTGTTCAGTATTTAAGTATTCATGTGGTTCCTGGGCTCCCTCTTGATGTAGATGTTTAATTGCATTCCAATGTAGTCTGGTAAGATGCAGGGATTTCTTCTTTCCTTCCTTCCTTCCTTCCTTCCTTCCTTCCTTCCTCCCTCCCTCCATCCTTCCCTCCCTCCCCCCTCTCTTTCTTTCTTGTATTTCTTAAGTCTTGATCTGTGCCTGTGATGTATTAGTTTGCTCATTTATTGCTGTGATAATACATTGACCAAAACTACCTGAGAGAGGAAGAGGTTAATTTCTTCAGATAAGCCAATAGGCAAGTTTATGGGGGCTTTTTTTTTTTTTTTTTTTCTTTTGATTAATGCTTTACGTTGGAGGTCCAGGCCACTGTGGACTGTACTGCACTGGGCCAAATGGTCCTGCGTTGTGTAAGAGAAGCACAAGCTAGTAAGCAACACTCCTCCATGGCTTCCACTTAAGTTCCTGCTGCTAGGTTCTTGTTTCAGTTCCTTCCCTGTTTTCTTTTCATGGTGTACTATAAACTATAAACTTAAACAAACCTCTTCCTCTAAAACTTTTTTTGGTCAGGGTTTTATCACAGCAATAGAAAATCAAATTAATACAGAAATTGGTATCAGGAGTGGGGTATGCTGTGGCAGATTTGATCATATTGTTTGAGGGCGAATTGTAGAAGTGTTTGGAACTTTGGCTTGGAAAATCCATTACTGTTAAATGCCCGGTAAGCTGTTCTGTGAGAACTTGGATGATAATGCTGAGAGCAATGTAGATAGTAGAGGCCTGCTTTTTCTGAGGTAAGGTGGGAGCAGAGCAAGTGCCAGTTAACTAGCCATGATATTGCTTGCTGGGTACTGTGAATTCGACCTGGAAACACCCCGTAACAAGGAACAAGGCAGCAAAAGACTAGCCTGTTGAGTGTGGAAGTTATTAAAAATGTTCCTACCGGTGTCCCGAGAACAAAATTCAACAACTAATGTAACTGGCACTTTTAAAACAATTCTCTCACTAACGATCGGTAGGCTTTCCCCTTCCCCCTTCATTCTCTTGCCCCACCAATTGTAGCCACTTGTTCTGCTCCCACCTCACCTCAGAAAAAGCAGGTATCACCTGCTCTTGCGTTGGCGTCATGCATGTGTGCTGCCCTACCTTGATCTTGCTACTGGGGCGCCCGGGGGAAAGGGCCGACCGTGCCCTATGGAGCCTGCTTCGTCCATGGTCCACAGCAGGCTCGGTCACTAGGCGAGGGAGGGGAGAGAACGAATCAAGCAGCCTCGTGCCAGTCAGTCCCTTGGGTGTTCCTCATTGTCTGGCCTATTGTGGCTCCCAGCCCTGACCCAGGTGCCTCAGCCACACATGTGCATGTGCCCATCTCCTGCTCCCCTTCCTTGAGTACCCCACTTGCCTAAGGAGGGGTGGACTGGCCCAGCTCGGAAACGGAACATTCTTAGCTCTTTCCAGGGGGATCAGCACTGCTTGTCCATAGTCCACAGCCGAGAGACAGGCTGCTTGGTGCTCCCACACCCCCAGCACACTCCCAAAGACAGATCCCCAGGCCGCCTGCTGCCCTGCTGCCTGACACAGGCTAGGAAATGGGCCTGCACTCTTGCCCACCTGAACTCATCTGGACACACTCACTCTGTCCCTGCTCACAGCTCATACCACCGCTGTCAGCTTTTTGGTTTCTTTCCATTCTGGTCCACATTAACTCGAAGACAAGTGTACGTTAGACAAAACTCCGCCATTTGTCTCTGTATGTGTCTCTTTATATGCTTTTCCCTGCTAATGCAACCTGTCAGAGTCACTTAACAATTAAGATAAGGTTTTCTTTCTATCCTGCCTTGGTAAAATAATGGTTTTTAAATAATATAAAGGTTGAGGATTACTGCCGTGTGTGTGTGTGTGTGTGTGTGTGTGTGTGCCTTGTTTTTTTTACAACCACTATTAAGTTTTAGTGTGCTCTCTTGTCTAACTCAGATTATGCTTAATACATTCTACTCTCAGTCTTGTCAGAAATCTGCTAAATATATTAATATTTGAGCTTATGACAGACAGAGACTCCCAAAGCCTCATAGCTAACCCTCCCCAAGGTCTCTGAGAAGATACGGACACAGTGACAAGAGTCTACCTGGATTTTGGTATAGTAACCATTGAGAAACACCACCATTGCCTTGCCACTACCATGGCTTGGTCTACACTGTGGACAAAACAGATATTCTGAGAGTTAAATGTCTCATATTGCCTAAGTCAAGGTGGATCATTTCTCATTTCACACGTATATCTATTCCACAGAGAAAAAGTTTGACAGCCAGACTGACTCCACCTAAGTTGTCATGGAGACCACAGGGACTTGGGAACTGTTTAAGTAGTGGACCATAGTTGAACTTCTGTCATTTTAAGTAATACATGACTCTTAGATTATAAGTTACTTTTCCCAGACTTCTGACTACATTGACAGCTAAGGTAACTAGCCTGACAGCTAGAAAACAGACCTAGCTCCTTACCCTAAGGTAATCCACCACTATATCTGCTCATTAATAAATCATTAACTAGCTAAGACTGCCAGATTTCTTACAGACTTCATGATAAACGATACACAGGTTCAGATGTATGCTTTCACAGATGTAACCTGTTACTTCCTTACCTAAACTAAGTTTCCAGTGACTAAATGCTTCATATTGTCTCTTCTTGCTATGCCGTTGTCCTAACATTATTTATGTTCGTATAAATTTGTCTAACCCTAGCAAAACATTCCACTATACAATCTAACTATATAATCACAAATTAAAACTTTAGGTTTTCTTTGATTGTTTTCTAACTAAATTTTAAGTATTTCTCATGTTAAACTATATTATCCAAGTGTAGAATCACATGCTCAAATGTCAGTTTCCTTTGTAAAGTGTTTCTTGTCCTAAATCTACACTACAAGATATCATGTGGTTACCTTTTAACTGTAGACTTAAGATATATCCCATTCTGAACTATATGATCAACTGTATTCACAAGGTCAAGGTTTTGAGTTTCCTTTGTCTCCCAATTATAAACTTAAAATTGTTTTTAGTTATGCTAAATTTATATATATTCAGACTTCTAGATAGAAGGAAAAAACCCTTCTTGTGCCTTCTGCTCCATGAAAGGTTTTTGTCTCCCCTAAGCTCATCTTAAAGATTATTCATGTTGATAACAAATTTATCTCTTATGTAAACTCATAAGCTACAGGAAACCCACTCAGATCTACCTCTCATGGACCAAATAGACTCCATCCAGATAAGTGCATCTGTTAATCAATAGCCTAAAGTTCCCATTTATTACCTATTCCAGAGGGTGGGACTCCTCTTCTGTGCCCTGGAATTGGGACTCACCTAACCCCCAACCACCAAGACCTAAGGGTTTCAAATGTTCTTTCAAATGTACACCTAAAACATTTTTTTCTCCCCAAAATACTTAACTTTATTCTCTACCTATAATATATTTATGTGTTTCAGCATCTTGTCAAGTCCAGGACAGCTCCAGAGAAACAACCCACAGATGCTTCAATCTTCTCTCACAGACACAGACACAGACACTTACTTCTACTGGACCCTGGATAGCAAGCAAACAGCCAACTCTTCTAAGACTGGACCAACATCCTCATACCCGTTTTCTCAGGTTTCCAAGAGACACTTCTCCTCAAAGTCAGCAGGAAGTAGCTAAAGATTCACAATTCTATTCCTGCTTTACCATCACCTCTTTCTAATTTTTCTTTTTTAAAAATTAAACCAAAACAGGGGAATTTGGTATTTAGTTTAGGCTCAGCCCCACAGTTACCTGGCAACAGCCAGGTGTGCCTGATTCACTATAAAAGGGGCTGCTTGCCCCCTCCTCTCTCTTTTGCTTTCTTGCTCTTGCTTTTTTTTTTTTTTCTTCTCCACCTCACCCCTCTCTGACTTTCTCTGTCTCTACTCCCTCTTCCCATGCCCTGAATAAACTATATTTTATACTATACTGTTGTGTGGCTAGTCCCTCAGGGGGAAGGGATGCCTCAGCATGGGCCCTCAGAGACACCCCTTCCCCCACAGCTGACCACACATCCAGCAAACATTCCTTCTCTCATTATCTTTTTATAAAACACAGCAGCAACTGTTTTGTCCAGGTCTTCAGTTACTTTCCTTAAGCTGTTCTTTGTACGGCCATTGCTCCTTTCTAACAATAGGGTTCTGCATTCTTCCTCTGCCATTTTAGTTAGTTCAGCAATTTTGGTTTCTGTTATTGGGGAGTTGTAAGGCTGAGAATGTGGCTGAGAATGTGTTGTGGTGCACTGTTTTCTCATATTTTTTGTGGTTTTTTTGAGGTGTTTTATGCATCCAATATGTTGTCCAGTTTTACCTTTTACCTCTTTTTCAACTCTTTTGTTTTGCTTTATGTGAGTCCTCTGGGAGTGTTGTCTTCACTAGGAATTATGATTTACAGAGACAGTGGCATAAGGATACTTGTTGGAGAAAAGATTGCAGATGTTTATTTTGTATGTGCATATGCATTTATTTATTTATTTATTTGGATAAGGTCTCATTATGGAGCCATGGCTGGCCTGGAAGTCACTTTTTAGATTAGGCTAGACTGAAACTCAGGGAGAGCTACCTGTCTCTGCATCTTAAGTTCTGGGTTAAAAGATATGAGCTAAGATGCTGGGCAGTGCTTTAGACATAAGAATATTAATATTTACTTAATGAAGAAGAAATCAGAAGGAGGAAGTAGGTAAATTATGAGTGAGAAAGAAAGCATATCGGTTGAAGACACGAGGGGTAGTAGAGGGACAATTATAGGCACAGAAATGTGGGTGTAGAGAAGTCATGAGTGTCTTTTTTGGTGAGATAAGTCAAAAAGCAGTAGCTTACTGACTAATATACAATATTTACATTGTAAATGGTGGTAAGATAACGAATTTAGAAAAATGTTAGGCAAATTTAAAAAGTTGATAATATAAAATTTAAACACTATGCTCTTAGTATGATTTTACCCCTTACTGGAATGATTCTCCCTTTCCTCCAAGACTGTCATTTGTACTACTCTCAGTAGGTTCTAGGGCAGACTGCTAGTCTCAGTATTTCAGAGAAGTGAAGTCAGGGTGCCCTTCCAGACAAGGTTTTCTGCGTGTAGAAGGGTTTTGCTAGAATTTTCTGACCAAATTCCCTAGTGCTACATCCTAGTGGGTGCAGTTGTTCTCAATGAATCATGGATGGAACCTTACATGGACAGGGCTTTCTGTGATTGATATCCTGAAGGGATGTGGGAAAGCCTCCCACCTGGGTATAATGTGTCCCAGCATAGTGCTGGATACACAGCACAGCACTCCATTATACTTCAACGTGGCAATGGTGGGGGAGAGGAAGCCACTCTGTCTGACTTGCAATCTCATGTTCAGGGCCCCTTTATATATACCTTTTTGCTTTCCTGCTCTGAGGTGCTCTCCATTTGCTCTTCACCAGGCCACTGCTGCTCATGTGTGCAGTTCATTGGCCAAAAGCCAATTCTGATTCGTGGGATGGATGAGGTGGCTGTGGTAGCATGGTCGCATGACAACAGATCACGCGTGGTACTGTCCCACAGGCAGTTCATTAGCAGAGACATTTAAGGATGATCAGCATGGTGTGTGTGGTAGCTGTGGCCCTGACTGCTGAAGCAGCAGTAGTGGGTCCCTGAGCCCTTTTGCAGACATTCACTGATACATACACAGAAAATGCTGGTCATCAAGTTTGGTAGTAAGTTATCCATTTTGCGTTTTGTTTTTTATGTTTTCACATGGTACACTACTGTACACATATATTAGCCTTTCCCGGATGAAATTTGAAGATATTCCCACAGTGCTGTCAGTTAGCAGATGCCCTGCAGGATGGGGAGGGCCGGCCCATCATACATTGGTGCTGTTGACAGTTTCCAGTGTGTCTGATAAATTATTTATACTTTCACTACACCATATTCTCACTAGACTGTAAAAAGTGTGCAGGAAACAGGACAGTTGTTCTAACAAGATTAGTAGAAATGATGTAGGATTATTGAACAGTATATATTGCTGTCTTGTCTCTTCTATGCTTCCTGATGCATGGACTGGGGCTATTAAGAAATCATTCTTCAAGCAGATCTCTGTGAGTTCGAGGACAGCCTAGTCTACTGAGTGAGTTCCAGGAGAGCCAGGGTGGTTATACAGAGAAACCCTGTATTAAAAAACAAAACAACAAAAAACCCCCCAAAACAAAAAAAGAAATATTTTTTCACCCCCCCCTTCCACTTAAACAAGCCTTTTTTTTTTTTTTTTTTTTTTTTTTTTTGCTTGCAGTAGAACTCAGGGCTTTCCTGATACTCAACAAGCATTCTATCACTGAAAAATATCCCAGCCATCTGGGCTGTTACTCAAAGGCATCAGTGGGAGATTTCAGGGCTACCTGAAATTCCTTCTGTTTGGCTTCGAGGTTCTGTCACTGTCACCCAGTGATGCTGTCATATCCCTCTTCTAGAGAACGTCTATCTCAGAAGCAGCTCAATTCTATTCAAAGTTTTACAATTTTAAAACCAGCTCTATTACATCCATAAAAATGCTGGTAGAGCTGGCTGGGAGCTGTGCCAGCGCTTTGCACACCAGGCCTGTGGGACTCTCCTCCAGGGATCTAAGTTCTAATTATTTCCACTTATTCCTTTTGTTCTTGAACACTAACAGCCTCTTCTAATGCTGTCTCTGCAATGGCTTTGAATTCTCTTTTCAATTAGTAAGTAGCAGTTCTCTGCCATCTTGTCTTTCTCTTATGTTAAATTCTTCTTGTTAAAAACACCTGCTTTCCAGGGTTCTCTCCCTCCCTCTACCTCCTGTGATTATTTTATTTACCCTTCTATGTAGGGTTGAGGCATCCACACTTTGATCTTCCTTCTTTTTAAGCTCCATTTGGTTTGTAGGTTGTATTGTGGGTATTCTGAGCTCTTGGGCTAATATCCAGTAATCAGTGAGTATATACCATATGTGTTCTTTTGTGTCTGGGCTACTTCACTCAGGATGATATTTTCAGGTTCCATCCATTTGCCTGTGAATTTCACGAAGTCATTGTTTTTACTAGCTGAGTAGTTTCCATTGTGTAAATGATCCATATTTTCTGTATTCATTCTTTTGTTGAGGAACATCTGAGCTGTTTTTAGCTTCTAGCTAAAGATAGAAGAGGAGGGGGCAAAAGGGGGACTGGATCAGTTATTGGAAGGGACAGGATTGAAGTACAGAAGGTCAGGAAATGGAATAAAAATATGTAGCAGTAGGGATGAGGAACTGGGGGTAGCCACTAGAAAGTCTCAGATGCCAGGGGAGCAAGAGGCTCCTGGGACCCAGTGGGGATGACTTTAGCTGAAATATGTAACAAAGGGGAGATAGAACCTGTGGAGACCACCATCAGTAGGTAGGCATGGCGCCCAGGGATGGGCCACTCACCCATCTCAAGATTTTTAACCCAGAAATGTTCTTGTCCAAAGGAAAGACAGGGACAAAAAAATGGAACACAGACTGAAGGAAAGGCCATCCAGAGACCACCCCATCTGGGGATCCATCCCATCTGCAGACACCAAACCCTGACACTATTGCTGTTTCCAGGAGGCACTTGCTGACAGGAGCCTGGTGTGGCTGCTCCCTGAGAGGTTCTGCCAGCACCTCACCAATACAGATACAGATACAGATACTCACAGCCAACCATTGGACTGAGCCCAGGGACCCCAATGGAAGAGGCAGGAGAAGGGCTGAAGGAGCTGAAGGGGGTTGTGATCAACTTACTGGACCACCTAGAGCTCCCAGAGATTAAACCACCAACCAAAGAGTATACATGGAGGGATCCATGGCTCCATGTAGCAGAGGATGGCCTTATCTAACATCAATGGGAGGGAAGGCCTTTGGTCCTGGGGAGGTTTGATGCCCCAGGGTAGGGGAATGCTAGAGGGGTGAGGTGGGAATGGGTGGGTGAAAAATCACCCTCATAGAGGCAAAGGACATGGTATAGAGGGGGATGGGGTGGGGAAGTTATGGAGGGGTAACCTGGGAATGGAGATATCATTTGAAATGTAAAAGAATAAAGTGATCAATTAAAACAAAAAGAGTTTACTTCTTTTTGTTAGGAAAAAAATAAACAAACCTGCTTTCAGTTGGGTGGTAGTGGCACATACCCTTAGTCCCAGAATCCCAGGAGGGAGAGGCAGGCAGATTCCTGTGATTTTGAGTTCAACCTGGACTACAGAGTGAGTTCCAGTATAGCCAGGGCTACACAGTGAAACCCTGTCTTGAAAAATCAAGCAAGAAAGCAAACAAAACAAACAAAACAAAAAACAATACCAGCTTTCCATATTTTAATTGAATACTGAGTAAGACAAGTATTACCCAACTCATTTAACTAGCAATAATTCTAAGCAATTAACAATAACCTAACAAATGTCTCTTATCTACCTATTTTTAAATCATATGTTTATTAAACTTTTTATAGATTGGAAGTTGAAGGGTAAATTTAAGCAACTTGTTACATTGTATAGATAGATGGTAACTGTTAGGGTTTTACTACTGTGTTTTGAACAGCACAAGAGTTGCCATGACCAAGGCAACTCTTATAAAAACAACATTTAATTAGGGCTGGCTTACAGGTTCAGAGATTCAGTCCAGTAACACCAAGGCATGACAGCATCCAGGCAGTCATTGTGCAGGCTGAGCTGAGAGTTCTACGTCTGAAGGCTGTTAGCAGAATACTGGCTTCTAGGTAGTTAAATTGAGGGTCTTAAAGCCCACCTACCCCAACAGGGCCACACCTTCTAATAGTGCCACTCCCTGCACTGAACATATATAAACCATCACAGTGACAGACCTTGAATTTGGACCTATGTAGGCTAATTATACATTAGGTGGTCTTAAACACTGGGATCAATGAGAATTTCTAGTTCTGTGAGACTGAGATGTAACTGAGAGAAAGTTGCATCTAGTTAGCAGGCTTGGAGTTGTAATGTCATTGAGAGACGTTGGCCAAGTTGCTTCTCATGATTAATGCTGGAAGAACTGAGGCCAAAACCAGGGGACTGAGGGCAGTGGAGCACTTATGTGCAGTTTGCCCTACAAGGCTCATTGTTCTTATTACAGGTCCATTGATAACAGAGTTGTGAGCTTCCAGATGTGCAGCGTACAGATGTGCAGGGAAGCCTGCCTCACAGGCAGCATGCACAAGGTTATATAAAGCACAGCAATGCTGTCTGTCTTCAGAAAGATGTCTGGTGTACGGGAGTATCTCTTACCCTAACTGGTCTCTAGAAGCTGAGGAAGGCACAAGCACTCGTCTTTACCTTCTCATTGGTAGCATTCCAAACGTCCTTATTTTTAAAAAAAAAAAATTGAAAATATACTTTTGCCATATAATATATTCTGATTGTGTTTTCCCCTCCTTCAACTCTTCCCAGATCCTCCTCACCTTCCCACCCTCCCAAATCCATATCTGTTTTATGCTCTCTTTCTCTCACTAAAAAACAAACAGGCATCTAAAAAACAAAAGAAAAAGAAATAAAACCAGATGTAATAAAAACAAATTGGAATAGGAAACAAACAAATAAAAACAAAAAGCCAAAGATGCAGAGAAATTGCACATTTACACACATGGAAATCTCATAAAAATACAAAACCAGAAACTGTAATATAAGCAAAAGACCTGTAATGAAAAAACATCCCCAGACTAAGCATTATGCGACACAAAGCCTCCAGATATACCACTGAGTTAATTTTGTGTCGGCCATCTACTGTTGGGCATGGGGCCTGCCCTTTAGGATGTTTGTATACCCAGCGAGACTCTGTTTCCTTTGTGAGCAGTTATCAGACGGAGATAGCTTCTAGGTTAGTGGTGGGGACTGTGTCTAGTTCTCCTATCAGTGCTGGGACCCCATCACACTCACACCCATAGAGGCACTGTGTATGCTGCCACAGTCTCTGTAAGTTCATTTATGTATCAGGCCTGTGGAGTCTGGGAGACACTGTTTCATTCTTGAAATTACTCATTCCTCCTGACTCTTATGCTCTTCATGCCTACTCTTCTACACTACACGGCATGCTGAGTTCTGAGGGGAGGGGTTTGGTGGAGACATCTCTTTTAGGACTGAGTGCTCCTGCACGTTGACTAGTTGTTTCCATTTACTGTAACAGGAAGGTGAGCTGGGTAGTTTTACTTCAACTTGACATAAGCTAAAGTCATCTGAGAGGAGGGAATCTCAATTTAGAAAATCTCTCCATGAAATTGGACTGTAGGCAAGCCTGTAGGGCATGTCCTTAATTAGCGTTTGATGGGGGAGGGTCCAGCCCATTATGGGTGGTGCCACCTCTGGGCTGGTAGTTCTGTGCTTTATAAGAAAGCAGGCTAGCAAGCCATGATAAGAAAGCCAGTCAGCAGTTCATTGCCTCTGCATGAGTTCATTCCTCCAGGTTTCTGACTCCATTGAATTGCTGTCCTGACTTCCTTTGATGATGACCAGTGAAGTGTAAGCCAAATAAACCATTTCTTCTCCAAGTTTCTTTAGGGCATGGTATTTCATCACAGCAGTAACTCTGACTCAGGCAGGAAGTTTCCTGATGATGGCTGAGCAAGACTGATTTATGAGTATAGAAGAATGTTGTTAGGAGTCATCTTCCTGCTATGTTCCTCTAGCAGAACAGTAGTATTTTGTTTTCCTCTGGGCACATGATCTACCTAGGCTAGGTTCTTGGCTACCTGAGAAGTGCCAGGAGTGGGTTCTATCTCATGGAATGGACCTTAAGTCTAATCAGATAATAATTGGTTACACACACAACTTTTGTGCCACTATTACACCAGCACATCTTATAGGCAGGTCACGATTGTAGATCGCTGGCTTTACAGCTGTGTTGGTATTTATCTTTCTCCTCTGGCAGCATGCAGAGTACCTTCCAGCATGTACACTAGTCAGTAGGGGAGTAGGGGTGGAGACTCTAGGTAGGTACTAGCTCAATTGTTCAATGTTCATTGACTTATATATAGGTGCTGTCTTCAGTAACAGGACTTTATCACCAATTTCTGGATAGCAATCAATAGCTTTGGGAATAATGTGTCTCTTTGGGATGCTTATATAAGCCCCTTTTGGCCAACAGATCAATTAGATGTAGCCCATTCTTGGAGGTTTCATTTGGTGGCAAGAGATGTCTAGTTGGGGCGTTCTCTCCCTGTTTTGGTTTGTGTGTGTGTGTGTGTGTGTGTGTGTGTGTGTGTGTGTGTGATTCGATTTAGATTTCTTATGAAATGTCAGCATCAGATGGTCCTATGCCTGTGTCAAAAGTTTATTATATCACTCAAACCCCAACAGTAATTATCCTTTGCAAGTCACCCCATTGAACTAAAATTTGTCAAGTATATATTATACAGGAAAAGAACTAACCTCACATTTATGGGGAATATTTCATTGAATAGTATGTCATCTATATGAAGTAGGTATGATTATCATTAGCTCTATCTTATAAAAGAGAAAACCAAGATACTGAATTTAACTTTAACTGACTTGTCCAAGATCATTCTAAACAAGTGATAAAAATGAGTTTTAAACTCAGGCATTCTGTCTCCAACTGCTTCTCTGACTCATTGTACTTTATTACATCTCATAGGTACTGACATGTGGAAGAGTTTCTATGGATATTAGAATTAGATTTGCCCTTAGGGAGATTGCTGTTTCCCTCTGTGATCCAACTTCCCTGTAGGAGTCTCCCAATACATCCCCTGTGAGGATTTTCTGGCAGGCCAATCCAGTAGCACTCTACAGACTGTAATGCAGCTCCAGGTGCCCACTTTCTGAGTTTTTATTGTTCTGGAAATAACTAAATTGAAGAACAGTATAAAATCTTAAAAACATATCATTAAAGATTTTGCCTAAAAGTGTCAATAGAATTTTAGACATTAGTCCCTGCTATAGTTGTCTGTACATTCTACATACAGAGTTTTTCTGTCCACGTGTGTGTCTTATGAAGTTGGAAGCCTCTTCCAGTGAAAGACTTGGGGGAATATTGATTCATTTTTGTGCCTTGTCTATACTGCAGACAGCACAGCCTTGATAGTTTGTAAATATCAATTAAGTTTAAATTTTGGAAAGAGACCAACTTGAAAGTCCCCTTTGTTAGTATTCCCTTGTACATGACATTAACCCAGAAAAAAATCCCAAAGATGAAGAAAAAAGGGGTTTGTGGTGAAAAGGTTGTATTGCCTAATTTAGACACACAAATGACTTTCTCTAATGGTCTCTCATGGGGGTTATTAGAGGAGAAGCTGCTATAGAATGTCCTTGGCACCTGGCATAGTAATAGTCAATAAATAGCAACTACTGTTAAATAATGAAATTTCTAAATCATATGCAAAAAAAGCAAAGATAGATATCCCCTTTAGACACACTGAAAACCATTTTTGTACTGGCCGATAGACATGTAAATTACATTTAACTTTCTTAAAATAATTTTCTTTAACAGAAAGTCATGCTGATAAGAAACACCAAACATTAAAAACATTTGAGCAACTCATCAAGGCCAGTCTGTTAACACAATAATTAGTAGTTAAATTCACATTTATGTGAGTCTAGACTTTAAGCCCTTCATGATAGTGTTTTGCTTCTCTGCTGCCCCAGGCCTCTGCTGGACCCCTAAACCAGGCAATGGATTTCAAACTCTTTTCCATACAAACACTCAAAAATCTCAAGTATCCTCTATAAAGATGATGGCTAAATTTTCTAATCCCATTTAGAATTAAAAAGTATACCTTCACCTCCCCTACATAGAAGGAGCAATTTATAAAATGTCTATGGAGTGTTTAACACTTAAATCTTACTAACCTCCACTTCTCTTGCCAAATTAGTACCTGGAAAAAAAATCAATGTGATGACGAACTAGACTGATTAGTAAGCAGTATTTAATAATGTTTCCTTTTCTTATGTACCCGCATCCACAATGCTGAGCAGTGCTACTGACTGTTATTAGACAAACTGGAGCCTGTCTAAAAGATATTGACTGCATTTAGAATGTGTTATATTTCTGTATGTTTCTAAGGAATCTCATAAGATTAGAATTACTGTATTGTATTTACTGTATCAGTAAGATATGGAGTCTAGAAATACTTTAGTTACTTCAAATTCTGTGATGTCTCAGTAAAGTAGATCATAGCCCTGTGGATACAGATGACGTGGAGAAACAGAACAGCAGATCTTATTTGTCCATTATTTTCCTTGTTTCTCACCTCTTATCTAGAGGAATGCTGCTGATAATCTGTAGCTTGAGATTCAGTGGACTTGATCTCTTTCCTCTGGCTGAAGTATTTTAAGGGTGAAAGGCCACCTGTCTGTTTCGAAATGAGACTGAGTGGAAGTCCCCAGTCCCTAACTCCTGTACCCTGCTCTCAACCTCAGCAGAGCAGGGTCATGGCATTACTGCTGAGGGTACATCTAGAGCAACCATTTCTAGGGGTTTCTGTGCTTTGTTGGACCTTTCGGTAAGATTGGCAGTGCCCGTGGCACAGGTAGTGGTGACACCAAACACTCTATGTTGGCAGTTTTGGAGGCTTCATAATTTGGGCCGGTTTTATGCTACTAATCAAAGTACTGAAGGACTTTGGATAATTTGTAAGAAGCAAGAATGATTGGTTTGTGGTTCTCGGGATTCAAGAGGATGAAGTTGGCATGTACCTGGCCCTCACCAGCCTCCAGGCAGGTGATATCACTCTGTGTGTGAGGGGAATACCAGCAAGAGTAGTCAGCATCACATCTGAAGGGGATTAGGGACAATGCCAAACTCATATAGAACAGCTTGCTCTGTGGGGGTATCCTGAAAAAGTGAGACCATATTTCCTTCAAGGAAAATATTAATCTTTCAGAAAGACCTAGTCTTTACACACTAAGATCCCCTTGCCCGTGATGTAACCCATGTTCATCTTGAGCCTTTGAGGGACAAATTATACACAAACCATGTTATGGTCCATGCTGGAGATTTTTTTGTGATCCTTATACAACTCCCCAAACATTTATGTTTGAAATATTAAAGGAGAGTATAATGAGTTTCGATTTAGCTGCTACTTTTTCCACCTGTGTAAAATATTTTTGTTTGCTGAATCACTTGAAACAAGTGGCAGGTATCATGGTGCTTCACATGTATCTCCCAAGAAGGGCATGGGCATCAGGCAATCATCACATGTTGGAAACACAACAGGAATAATATCATGGAGTATAGTTTACATTCAAGTTTTCTTTACTTACAAATGTCCTTACTAGCTACATTTTAGGCAGTATAATCAAACCTCTATAACCACTCTCATGCATAAAATCATCTGCGGTAATTTTAAATCCTCCGAGATTCAACTTGCATTAATTTTCAATTTGTAATCTAACACTATGCTATCTAAGGACATTCTGAATGATAGAGCATGTGTTGTTAATATGTTTGAAACTTTGGAATACTTTTGTTTCCCCCAGTGTGTATTTGTATTTTTTTGGATATTTTATTTATTTACAGTACAGATGTCATCCCCTTTCCCCCTTTCCCCATTTCCCCTCCCTGAACCCTCTATCCTATTCCCCACTCCTTCTTTATGCTTTTATACAATTTTGATTACATGCACGTATTAAGGTCAGTTCTAGGTTGAGGGTCCAGCAATACAATAGATGCAAATAGTCAAGGAACAAGCAAGACAATAAACACAAATAGTCAAAGAAAAAGCAAGGCATTAAACCCAGTTATGTGAACACTCCTGTGATGACTGTTTCTAGGGGCTTATCAGAGTGACAGAAGTATCTGAGCCTACTTCCCTGTTCTAGCCCAAGGTCATTTTCATGTCTGAAGCCTACTTCCTTGTTTTAGCCTAAAATTTAGATTCCTGTCTGAAATTACTTCTTTGTTCTAACCTAATATTTAGGTTCCTGACTGAGATAACTTCTTTGTTCTAACCTAAGATTTAGATTCCTGCCTGAAATTATTTCTTTGTTCGAGCCTAATGTCAGATTTCTGCATGGAGCCTACTTCTTTGTCCTTGGCCAACATTATATTCCTGCCAAGCTGCCCATTTCCTTGTCCTTGGTCCATGTCAGATTCTTGCCAAGCAGCCCCAAAGGCTCTCCACCTCTCCCCCTTTTTAATTCATTAACAAGACTGAGCCTGTCTTAGGTCATTCTGACAAGAATGCCTTCCTTACCCATCATGGAATATGTAATATCAAAAGCAGTACACTTCTGTCTTAGGTTGGTAAAGCTCTGTGCAGAATCTTAGCCATCCTTAACTTGCCAGCCTATTAATTTAATAACTCTGTCTGGGGGTCCATTTTCAGGTGCAAGCTTCATGTACTTGGCTGTCAACATGTTGATGTTGTTGAAGAAAAGCTTTAACACAATGGGCAGGAATAAAAATATTCCCAGGACAAAAAGGGCTAGCATGATCAAGCTATATATGCCATTCTTGAAGCTTGACCAAAATAGAAATTCTGACCTCAGGCCATGGGTAATTTTATCTGCAGTGTCTACTTAATCAATGCTCAGCAGAGCAGAATTCTTGAAATTCATAAGCTCCCTATATATCATTAAAACATCCTGAGAGGTGTTAGAATTATGCCAAATACACTGCATGTGTCATTAAACTTCTTACTAATTATAATGACTACCACTGTAAATTGTAGAACTAACATGAATCCAATGGAATTTGGCATGACACTCAAAATAGCTCCTTACCCTTAAATTCTGAACCCCCTTCCAGTAATTTGAATAGGATAAAGAGCATCAATCTGTTCTTCCACATGTCTATCTAAATCCTCTGGTATATTCAACACATTAGTAACATGTAGTGCTAAATGAGTAACAAAAGTAGCTGTCTTTAACTTCTTGTGTCACAGCAATTGCAGAAGCAGTGGTGCTAGCAATTAATGTAATTAAAGCTGGTATACCAGTAACAATCAAGCCCACTGTCCTCTTGCTACTGCTTAAAACCTGACTCAAGATAGTAGCAAGATAGTTTTAGAATACCAAGGTTCTGTGATACTCAGGGCACTAAAACAAAAACTGGACCTCCATAACTGACATGTGGGATTTCAAAACACAATTAGAAGGTGTACAATCAACACAACTTACATTTAATACTGTAGAAGAAACAAAAGTATTTTTAACTTGACAGTTAAAAGAAGAGCCTTAACACATCTGTTTTAAATTCAGATCCTGCCCCAACTTTATCTCTTGCTAACATAACATCATAGAGAACTGCAGCTAATTTTTATATATGTCTCTGAAAATTCCCAGAACCAGACTTCCAAATGAAGACTGTTATTTCCAATATTGGATTGATTTCTAGACAAGTCCATGATTGAGTTTGAATAACTGGTCACATTTAATAACAATACAAAAGGCATTGTAAGTTTTCTTTTTGATTCTCTGTTTCACAAAATCTAAAAACTTGAGGCAAGGCAGCTCATCCCATTATGGGTATAGATAAACAATGGTGGATTGGGAACTTATGTCCAATACAGCTTTCCAGTTACCATTATCAGGGCACTCAGGAAGCTCACAGGTCCATATCATTCTTTGTCCTAGCATCAGCATGTCTTACCCATTGTTCTGGAAGTCACCATGCTCCTTCAGCATCCTGCAGAAAAAAAAAACCACAAACATGCCTTCTTTCCCATATTTAATACCAGATCGGGATCATGCCTTATGCCAGTAAGTGGATCCTTCCCTTTCACCTATGCATAAGTATGCCTAGTTGTAGAGCATCATAGACACCCAGCAGAAAGTTCCTTGGCATCCAAATTAAAAAAAAAAAAAAAAAAAAAAACCAAAACTTTAAAATAAAAAAAAAGAATACAATTTAAATAAATTTGTAGTGTACCAGGGTATATCTCTCCCTTTTTATTTTATAAAGATACTGTTTTTTTAAGTTACATGGGCCCATTCCACAGTCTTTTGTCCTTGACAATTATAAGGAATCCCCGTAATATGGGCAATGTTAAATTGCTGCTAAAGAGTCTTAAATGTTCGACTGTCATAGCCAGTTCCATTATTTGTTTGTTTGTTTTTCTTTTTTATTATTGGGTACTTTATTTATTTACATTTCAGATGTTATTCCTTTTCCACATTCCCCATCCCCAGAAATCCCTTAACCCATCCTCCCTCCTCCTATTTCTATGAGGGTGTGCCCCTACCTACCCACCCACCCAGTTCTACCTCCCCTCCCTTGAATTCGCCTACACTGGGGCATCCAGCCCAAGAAGACCTTGGAAGACCAAGGACTTCCTCTCCCACCTATACCCAACAATGCCATCCTCCCTTATATATACAGCTGGAACCATGGGTCTCTCCCTATGTGGGGAGCCAACAGAAGGCGGCTATCATCCTTGCAGCCATCTTGAGCCATATACCCTGACAAGAGACTTGATTACATCAGCCTACAACAGCTGAGCACACTCTGATAACATCTTGCTTTAGATACCCAAGATTTTCCCTTGGGTGTGTGAGACTTAAAGGTGTGTGACTTAAGGGCGTGACTTAGAGATCAGATTTAGAGACAAGGCCTAAGGGCATGACTTAAAGGCGTGACTTAGAGGTGTGGCTTAGAAGTGAAACATATAAAAGGCAAGAGGCAGACAGAAGCAAGCAACAGAGAATCAGACACTTCAGAGAGTACAACTTGGAGTAGGAATTAGGCATTAAGACAGAACAACTTAGAGTACAACTTGGGAGTAGATATTAGACATTAGAGAGAACAATTTAGAGACAACTTAGAGTACAACTTGCAGTACAACTTGGAACTAGGAATTAGGTTAGAGAGTACAATTTACAGTACAACTTGGTTAGTTATTAGACATTAGGCACTTAGCACTTGGAAGGAGAAACTTGGAACTTGGAACTTGGAGGCACTAGGGACTAGGAACTAGGGACTAGGAACTCAAGACTAGGGACTTGGAGAGAAGAAGAGAGACTGAAGACTAAACGGGATTGAATCACACTCTGTCTGGTCTCCATTCCTGCATCTGTCCTCACTCTCTCTCTTGCTGAACCCCGACCCAAAGACCTGAGCAGCTTGGGGCAGTGCTGGCTCTAACAACTTAGCCCCCAAGGCTTTTGGCAGTGCGGGTTCAAACACTGACAGGGGGTCTGAGTCATTTTGGCCCCCAAACGTGGGTTAGAGTGGCTCTCAACATTTTTGACACCCAAAGTGGGGCAGCTCGGGCCGCAACTTCCCTATGTGCTCTCAGGCTGGTGGTTTAGACCCTAGGAGCTCTGGTTACTTGGTATTGCTGCTCTCCTATAGGAGGAGCTAAGGTGAGAGGAGTAAGGAGAGGAAGAGGAAAAAGAAGAGAAGGAGCTAGAGAGGGCAGAGATGTAGGAGAGATGAAGAGCCACGCAGGTATGGAGAGCAGTCACAGGTAACAACTTTTATTTAGGTTAACTAATTGGGAAACAACTCTAAGTGTATGGGCATATTGTTATTGAGCATTACTAAACATATAAAGCCTTTGATTAATATTTAAGCATTTTTCTACCAGGCCCGTGTGGATGGCAGAATGGTCTAGACAATGCCCAGCCTTGTGAAGACAGCATGGAAGACTGGCAGAGCCATTTCCCACACTGACATCTCATGGGTGGCAGGGCTGGTGTTTCTGGCTGGCCGTTTATAGCTGCATCAAGCATGTGGCCTCTGGCTGTGGAACATGGCAGCTGACCTAGGCAGAGTGGCTGCAGCTTAGATAGTGGGCTTGACTATTAGCCATTTTAAATAATTACTTCAACACTCTCTCCATGGTGCC
Organism: Arvicanthis niloticus; assembly: GCF_011762505.2. Taxonomy (NCBI): domain Eukaryota; kingdom Metazoa; phylum Chordata; class Mammalia; order Rodentia; family Muridae; genus Arvicanthis; species Arvicanthis niloticus. The sequence continues at coordinate 6,296,202 of NC_047669.1, read as the reverse complement.
ACAAAGCCTTTCAGCTACTTTAGTCTTCTCTTTCACTCCTCCATTGGGAACCCCATGATCAGTTCAATTGTTATCTGTGGGCATCTGCCTCTGTGTATGTCAGGCTCTGGCAGACCTCTAAGGAGACAGCTATATCAGGCTCCTGTCAGCATGCACTTCCTGACATCCACATCAGTGTCTATCTTTGGTGACTACACATGGGATGGATACCCAGGTGGGACAGTCTCCAGACTACCCCTCCTTCAGTTTCTGTCCCATGCCTTGTCTCCATATTTGCTCCCATGAGTATTTTGTTACTCCTTCTAAGAAGGATCGAAGAACCCACATTTGGTCTCCCTTCTTCATGAGCTTCATGCGGTCTGTGAGTTGTATCTTGGGTATTGCGAGCTTTTGGACTGAGCACTACTCCATTATGTAAATGTACCACATTTTCTGAATCCATTCCTCTGTTGAAGGACATCTGGGTTCTTTCCAGCTTCTGGCTATTATAAATAAGGCTTCTACGAACATAGTGGAGCATGTGTCCTTGTTATATGCTGGGGCATCTTTGAATATATGCCCAGGAGTGGTATCACTGGATCCACAGGAAATAGTATGTCCAATTTTCTGAAGAACTGCCAGACTTATTTCTAGAGTAGATGTACAAGCTTACAATCCCACCAACAATGGAGAAGTGTTCCTCTTTCTCCACATTCTGACTGGTGTGAGGTGGAATCTCAGGGTTGTTTTGATTTGCATTTCCCTGATGACTATGGATGTTAAACATTTCTTTAGAAACTTCATGGCCAATCGATATTCCTCCGTTGAGAAATATTTGTTGAGCTCTGTACCCCATTTTTTAATAGCGTTATTTGATTGTCTATAGTCTAATTTCTTGAGTTCTTTGTAAATTTTAGATATTGGCCCTTTATCAGATGTAGAATTGGTAAAGATCTTTTCCCAAACTGTGGGTGGCCATTTTGTCATATTGACAGTGTCCCTTGCCTTACAGAAGCTTTGCAACTTTATGAGGTCCCATTTGTCAATTCTTGATCTTAGAGCATAAGCCATTGATGTCCTGTTCAGGAACTTTCCCCCTATGCCCATGTGTTCAAGGCTCTTCCCTACTTTCTCTTCTATTAGTTTCAGTGTGTCTGTTTTTTTAAAATACATCCTTTTTTTCTTATTACTAGGTTTTTAACCAAATGTTAAATAAAGGCTTTATAAGTTTGGTAATGCTCAATAACAAGATGCCCATACAATCAGAAGTATAACTTAATACCTAACCAAGATATACCAACTATCTTTGACTGGTGGAGACATGCCAACATCTGCCTCCTTGTCCTCTCCCTTCTCTTAGCTCCTCCTCCTCTCCTTACACCTTCTCTTCCTCTTCTTACTCCTCCCACCTTAGCTCCTCCTACATATCACCCTTCCTGTTGAAATAAAACTTTTAATTAGAGCATAACTATACCAATTTGTGTCAGTAAGGTACAAGATAGACCTAATACCCAGTCCATCATTTGGTTGACTAACCAGAACCTCTGTCATCTCTCCTAAATAAAAGACTTAGTTCTGAACCTAGTTTTTTTCTTGGCTTTAGAATGAATGTCAGCTGAAAATCATCCTCTCAAATCTTTTCTCTCAAAGTAAATAGCTGGGATTGGCTATGAGACTATAGGTCTTCTGTAGGAAGCTGTTAGCGGTGATACATCCGCCATTCCAAGATGGTGGGGACATCGTGTCCTCCCCACTAGTAAACAACTAACTGTGCAGGTGCAAAGGCAGAAAGCCCGCCAAAGTCACTGCCCATCCCGAGGCGTAATATTGGGTGATGAGTGAACAGCCAATCAGAAGTGAACACACACCACTCTAGGGCATAAATAGCAGTGCCATTCCCGAGGTTCCTCCCTTCCGCGGTTTCCACTTCTGCTGATACAAGATTAAAGCCTCACTGTGGTAATACCCGAATTTCGTCTCTCGTGTCTCTCTTCCAATGGCAAAAGGGGACACGGGAGGTGCGCGGAACAGTCTTCAACCCCTCAGAAATCCAGAATGACTGAATTAACTGAAATTATGAGAAGCAAAAAAACATAGCTTCTAAAACCTAGCCAATTTATAGAGACCGCTGAACACCTGGACAGTCCCTTTAGTACAAAACGTTGGAGCATCAGATCTTCAGCCTTCTGGCCCAGGATCATCTGACAGACCTAGTGATGTAGAATTATTAAGGGCTGATTACTATATCTTGGCAGATATAATCAGTCAACTATTCCGCAAATGTGTCCTTTTCTGGACAGTGATTTGTCTGTAGATGAAAAGAGGCAATTCTTGACTAGTGGCTGTCTCACCACAACTGGAATAACTCCAAAGATGCTCAATTTCTTCTTAGAATCTAAGACAGGAAGCTGTCAGGAGCAGACAGGTCTCTAATAAAATGATCATTAATACAGAAATGTTTGTAACATCAATTCTGTGGACTTCTGACGTTTTGAAAACCAACTATCCATGTAAGGTAACCTGGACTGTTGTCTGTTAACTCCTCTCAGCTATTTCTAAATAAAATATAGAAAATACCCTAACGATAAACTCAGAGCCATGAATTTGCTATAGGCCCTTAACTCATAGGCTAACCATCTCAAGTCAGTTAAAAAAGTTAAAGAAGGACTGGGTCTAAGCCTTGTATTCCAAAATGTGTTATATAGGCACAATCCCCATGAGAGTAACAATATTTATCTCACTTTTCTATCAATAAGAAACTTGTACCAATGAAAACCTTAAATTTGAAATCAAAGTAAATTTTGTACCATTTAAGAAATTATAACTTCAGCTTAATAACAATTGTACATATTTTTAGTAATAGGTTATGGCTATGCAATAAATCCTAGCTAATCCTCCCTCTTCCAACAAAACCATTACTTTCCCCTAGAAAGACAGGCCAATATTAACCACCTCAGTCCCCAAGCCCAGGGAATAGGGGTGCTGACTCTTCATTAACTTCTTCAAGCTGATTATGGGCATTGAGATATTAGAAGAGGGGTGGGGGGAAGAGTAAACTGATAAGCCTCTGATGTCTGTGTCTTCACTGCATCCAGCTGGAATTCCAGGACATCAGAGGTTCGAGCAGGTCTGCTTAGCTTTCTTGATGAGTAGATACACCAAGGCTGTGTATTCTGCAATATACAATTCTCAAAACACATTTTAGTATCAAGATAATTTTTTGTTTGAATTCTAGAATCTAGTCTTCTAGTGGCCTGCCTCTGTCATGTCTAATCCATATAATTCTGGGAGTTTCTATGAGGGTGTGCTCCCACCATCCTGCCATTCCAACCTGCCTTCTCTTGAATTACCCAACACTAGAGAATCCAAACTTTCAGGCACCAAGGCCCTCCACTTCCACTGATGTCTGACAATGTCACCCTCAACTACCTATATAGGTAGAGCCATGAGTCCTTCACTTTGTGTTCTCAGGCTGGATGTTTTAGAATGGCTACTCCAGCTTGTTTCTTTTGTTTGTTCTTTTGTTTTTGTTTCTTTTGACCATTTGTTTGAAAAACTGTTTTCCAACCTTTTCTCTAAGGTAGAGTCTGTCTTTGTCACTGAGGTGGGTTTCCTGTATGCAGCAAAATGCTGGGTCCTGTTTATGTATCCAGTCCATTAGCCTATGTCTTTTAATTGGGGAACTGAGTCCATTAATGTTAAGAGATATTAAGGAACAGTTATTGTTGCTTCCCATTATTTTTGTTATTAGAGGTGAAATTATCTTTGTGTGGCTATCTTCTTTTTGATTTGTTGGAAGAGGATTACTTTCTTGCTCTTTCTAGCATATAATTTTCCTTTTTGTATTGGAGCTTTCCTGTTATTATCCTTTGTAATGCTGGGTTTATGGAAAGATAGTGTGTAAATTTGGTTTTGTCATGGAATATCTTAGTTTCTCCATCTATGGTAATTGAATGTTTTGCTGGGTATAGTAGCCTGGGCTGGCATTTGTGTTCTCTTAGGGTCTGTATGACATCTGTCCAGCATCTTCTCACTTTTTATAGTGTCTGGTGAGAAGTCTCATGTAATTCTGTTAGGTCTGCCTTTATATAGTACTTGGCCTTTTTCCCTTACTTCATTTAATATTCTTTCTTTGTTTTGTGCATTTGGTGTTTTGACTATTATGTGACGGGAGGTATTTCTTTTCTGGTCTAGTCTATTTGGTGTTCTGTAGGCTTCTTGTATGTTCATAGGCATCTCTTTAGGTTAGAGAGTTTTCTTCTATAACTGTTGAAGACATTTACTTCTATAACTATAGTTACTTCTATAACTGTTGAAGATATTTTTAGTTGGGAATTTTCACTGTCTTCTATACCTATTATCCTTAGGTTTGGTCTTCTCACTGTGTTCTGGATTTCCTGGATGTTTTGTGTTAGGGTTTTTTTTTTTTTTTTTTTTTTTTAAATTTTTTTATTTTCTTTGACAGTTGTGTCAATGTTTTCTATGACATCTTCTTCACCTGAGATTCTCTCTTTTATCTCTTATATTTTGTAGGTGATGCCTTCTATCCATGACTCCTGATCTCTTTCTTAGGTTTTTTTTTTTTTTATCTTGAGGGTAGTCTTCCTTTGTGATTTTTAAAAAATTGTTTCTACTTTCATTTTTATGTTCTGAATCATTTTGTTCAATTCCCTTACCTGTTTGGTTGTGGGTTTTTTGCCTTTTTTTTTTTTTTCGTAATTCTTTAAGGGATTTTTGTGTTTCCTCTTTAAGGGCTACTACCTGTTTACCTGTGTTCACCTGTATTTCTTTGAATGAGTTACTTATGTCCTTCTTAAAGTCCTCTATCATCATCATGGGAAGTGATTTTAAATCTGAATCTTGGTTTTCTGGTGTCATCGGGTATTCAGGACTTGCTATGGTGGAAAAACTAGGTTCTGATGATGCCAAGTAACCTTGGTTTCTGTTGCTTGTGTTCTTGCGCTTGCCTTTCACCATCTGGTTATTTCTAGTGCTACCTTTATTCACTATCTCTGACTAGAGCCTGTCTGTCCTATTATCTTGGCTGTGTCAGAACTCCTCAGAGCCTAGCTGTCTCTGTGATCCTGTGATCCTGAGCCTCTGGTTGTGATAGCTCCTGGGAGCCAGGCTGCTCTTGGGCTCCTGAAATCCTGGTCTGCCACAACTCCTGAGATCCTGGGATCCTATTATCCTATGTTCCTACGTGTTAGAGCTCCTGGGAGTCCAGCCTCCTCTGGGTTTTGTGGGGTTGTGTGCAGAGCTGAAGCCTTAGGGCTGCTCCAGACACAGGCACAGACAGGAAGGGTTTAGAATATTCCTAATTTATATTCTAAATATACTAAACCTAGAAAGAAAGATCTCTTTTTTAGCTGCTTTATTTTGTTGTTGAGGATGTTAAATATTAGCATTTTGAGGTGCATATTTTAGTGTTGTTAATTACTTTCACATTTTAGAATAGCTGATCTCCAGAATGCTCTCCATCTTGCAGTATTTATACTTTGTACACATTCAATGATATTTTTTATGGATATCTCCTCTCAGCATCTGGCAACCACCATTTTACTTTTTATTTCTAAGAATGTTCTATTTCAGTTACCTCACATACAGAGAATTCTACTATATTTGTCTTTTTGTGATGGGATTATTTTTCTTAGCATAATGTTTTCAAGGCTAATTATATCATAACCTAGGCCAAAATTTTGCTCTTTGAAAAGGTAGAGCAATATTCTATTCTATGTATATGCTAATTTTATTTATCCATGCATCTGTTGGTTAACACCTGTTTATTTCTACCATCTGGTAACTGTAAACAATGCTGCTATGAACATGAGTAGTGTTTACTACTTTTCCTCTTAAAACTCAGGATCCAAATAAGAATTAAACATCTAATAGTCTGTTTATAAGCACTATTTCTGCAAAAAAAAAAAAAAAAAATCAGTTGGTATTGAAGTTTGTTAGTTACTTGAGACTCTGACACTACCCAGATATTCATGGTGCAGCGCTGCAGCTTGCTGAGAGTTGCATTTGAGTAACAAATGACATGAATTTTATTAACTCAGGGCAAGCATTGTTGAGCACAAATGCTGTCTCTTATTTCTAATGCATCCTCATCTTACATTGGCATCCTTTCTGCATCATGTTTCTCCTTCATTTCTGGGTGAGAAAACAGAAAATACAGGTGCAGATCTAACTTATTTCTTTCCTCTTCTTTGGGAACTTTGTGTGACACAGTATTACTGGGGAAACATTAACAATTGTCTACCCACTCATATAAGGAACCAATGACAGACCAAAATAAGGATACTACTAATTGGTGAGCCAATGAGCTTTCTTTGGGTTACTTACAGGAGTATGGGTGAGGAGTTCCTCACAGGAGCAGAAATGACTCAAAGGCAGCCACATTACCAAAGTTCACTACAGCAATCTTCAGTTTGCTGAACAGGCTAGAGAGCATCTTTTCTAGGCAGTTTGATGGGTCCTTGTGTCTTCCAAGCCACTAGATTGGTCTGAGAGTCTGTAGGAAACATGGCCAATTTGAAAATGTATTTCAGCAATCCTTACTACCTGTATAGAACTGGGGGTGAGGGGGGCTGCTGTACCTGCTCAGTTTTAGAGACTTTCTAAAACTTATGAGTTGTTTACCTTTTGAGCTTAAAGAGCTACCCTGAAGGATGGAATGTTTACCTTCTTTTAGAGCATCCTTTTTCTTAAGACCCTTCTAAGTGGAGGTTTTTATCTCAGAATAAATTGTTTAACAACAGGAGCTGAATATTCTAACATCTTCTTTGTAGTTTTAAGATGAGGTAGGAGGCAAGGGCCTATCCTTATCTAGTGCTACCATAACTAGGAAGAGGATAATGTAATGATTATACAATATGGCTTCAAATTCACTATTTCACTACTAAATCATTTTGTCTTCAGATCCTCTTTCTGTTTCTTTTTTTAAGAAATCCATCCTTGCAAGATATTTTATTTTTGCTTTTAATTTTTCTTTCATTTTTTTGAGATTATAGTATAATTTTATCACTTTTCCCTTCCCTTTTCTTTCTCCAAGCCCTTCCATGCTTCCTTCCTCTCTCACTTTCAAGTCCATAGCTGCTTTTTTCATTAACTGTTGTTACATGCATATGCATATATAAACATGTTCCTAAATGCATCAATACAATCTGCTCGGTCTGTACAGTGTCACTTGTGTTGTATCTTTTCCTGACTGACCATCTTGGTAGCGGACAGTTGGTGTGCTCTACCCTGGGGAAGACGGTTTCTCCTACTCCCAGCATTCCTTGGTTGCTTATAGTTTTTTTGTGTAGGGTTCAGGTTTACTAATTGTTGAGTAAATTTCCTTCCATAAAACTTCCTGACCAGTTTTTATTTCCTGTTTTTATCACTCCTGTCTCTACCACACAGTACAGGGATTACAGATAAATGCCACCAGGCTCAGCTTCCATGTGTGTGCTGGGGATGTGAATCTAAGTGAGTCTTGATCTTGCCAATCTGATGATCAACATTAACCATCACAGCTACCCACGTCCTTTCTTTCCATGGGAAAAGAGTCTATTTCATATGTGTATCATAAAGCTAATGGACACAGAAATATATAGTTAGACTGTCTACACAGTACTAAAGTTTTTGCTAACCAGACATGGTGGCGCACACTTTTAATGCCAGCACTGAGAAGTCAGAAGCCAGTAAATCTTTATGAGTTCCAGGACAGCTGGGTCTAGAGAGCAAGAATTTGTCTCAAAAACTAGCAAATAAACAAAACAAACAGACAACAAGCTTTTTGCTAGTGGCTTGTGTATTTTAGTGGAAGAGCCTTGGTCTTGGGACCAGTGAACCCACCCAAGAGCAGCTATTAAATAAACCTGCCTTTATATATTCTAATCTGACTTGAATTGGCTCAATTCACTGGCAGAAAAATAATTTATCAATGCCTATAAAGACTACTAGTTAATAATGAATTTTAGAATATATTTAGGATGACATATGTCTTAGGGTTTTACTGCTGTGAACAGACACCATGACCAAGGCAACTTATAAAGGACAATATTTAATTAGGTTTGGCTTACACGTTTAGAGGTTCAGTCTGTTATCAGCAAGGCAGAAACAAGGCAGCATACAGGCAGGCATGATGCAGGAGGAGCTGAGAGTTCTACATCTCATTCCAAAGGCAAACAGAAAACTGACTTCTAGATAGCTATGACAAGTATCTTAAAGCCTACACCCTTATTGACATACTTCTTCTAACAGGGCCACACCTACTCCAACAAGGCCTCACACCCTAATAGTGCCACTTTTGGGGCCAAGCATAGTCAAACTACCACATTCCACTCCTAGGCTTGTTCAAACACATGAATCTATGGGGCCATACCTAGCCATAGCATAATGCAAAATACATTTAACTCAATTTCAAAAGTCCCCACAGTCTGAGCAGTTTCAACAATGTTAAAAGTCCAAAGTTCAAAGTCTCTTCTGAGATTCATGCAGTCTCTTAATTATAATCTTGTATAAAGTAAAAAGATACTGGACCAAAGCAAGACAGAAAAACAACTGGGCAAACTCCAAACACCACGTCTCCATGTCTGATGTCAAAGTGCTCTCCAGACCTCCAACTCCTTTCATCCTTGCTGACTGCTGTTGGCAGATCTGGAATTCAGCAGCAACAAACTTCACTCTCTTGGGCTGGTTCCACTCCCTGTTAGCAGCACACAGCTTTGACATCTCTAACATCTTGGGTTATAGCCAGCCTCAGCTTCACTGTTTCTTACTCCAATGTATGGGATCAACATACAATCTTCTGGACTCCTTCAAAGGGCTTGGCTCACATCTACAGCTCTGCACTCTAGCACTTTAGGCTCTGGTTGATTCTGCTTAACTGTTGCTGCTGCTGTTCTAGGTAATCATCCTATGGTACTGGCATCTCCAGTATGCTGCAGTCTTATGCTGCAATGAGGCTTCACCAACAGCCTCTCAGGTTCTCTTCATGGTGCCTCAACTTCTTTGTGTGATCCCTTCAGTCCTGGGTTGTCAATTGCAACTGAGACTGTACCTTCAACCAATGGCCTTCCCTGGCCTCTCACAGTGCCCAAGCCTCAGCTGTTCTCCATGATCACTTCATACCTTTAAAACCAGTACCACTTGGGTGATTCTTACACATTACCAAGTCCAGCTGCAGCATAAGGTACAACCTTGGGTATTTCTGGAACACAGCTTCTTTGTGCTTTTAGAAAACATTTCCCAGAAGATTTCACCTCAGTGATGCTGGTCTCTTCTTAATCACCACTAATTTCTTAGCTCCAGCTAACCAGCATCAATAGTCCCATCTATTCTTTGTTCCGAGCCCCTCCGTGTCCCCTTCGTCCGCGAAAAAGGACACGTGAGGCAATGTTCGGGTAGTTACTACAACGAGGCTTTACTTCTTGTATAAGCAGAAGCGGAAAGACGGAAAGACTGGAAAAGGCACTGCTTATATACACCCTAGAGTGACGTGTTCACTTCTGATTGGCTGTTCACTCATCACCCCATATTACGCCCCAGGATGGGCAGTGACTTTGGCGCGCTTTTTGCTTTTTGCACCTGCGCAGTCAGTTGTTTACTAGTGGGAGGACAGGATGCCCGCACCATCTTGGAATGGCGAATGTTGTCACACTCACTGCGGCTCCCAACAATTCTTGATTCAGAAGCCAGAGGCACATGACCAAAGCTGTCAAGTTCTGCTGCTTGCTTGGACTGGAACATGGTACCCCTTACCTATTACATTATCACCAGCCTTCTGTTTCCCAACTCTTTCACTGCCTAAGCTTGGCTATCCTGAAACTTGTTCTGTAGATTGACCTTGAACTCAGAGATCTGCATATATTTGTATCCTGAATTGTGGGACAGCGTAGAGTGTCTTGGTTTTTGGTGTGGCATAGGCCTTGAACCCCGACCCCAATGGGGCAACAGCAGGTGTTCGGCCACGCCCCCAGAACCCAGGGTTCTGACACGTGGTCTAGATCTCCATTAACCTGCACCTTTGTTCAGTCATGTAAGGACAATGCAGCCCCTCCCAAAGAGCACAGGTAGAGGGCATGACTACCAGCCTTAGCCCTAGAGAGATTTCCATATTAATGAGTTACCTAAAGACCAGAGGGCGTAGCCAATAGCCTATTCCTTTTCCCAGGCTCTCCCTGTTTCCCCTCCCTATTTAACTCAGATCTGTCTATCCTGAGTTTGGGGGTGGGGTGCACATCCAGATTCAACTACCATTTGCCATGCCAATAAAGCAGTTTTGAAAACTCATGGACTTTCTCATGTTATCGGGGCCTGCCACCGTGCCTAACTTCCCGCCTAGAGGACCTCTCTGTGTTCAAGCCACAGGGACCCACAGCAGGTCAGTCATCATGTTGCCGTTGTGGAGGACGTCCGTGCACTCCAGCAACAGGGACCCACACTGAGTGCTGGGATAAAAGGTATGTACCACCATGCCTGGATTTAAGCTTTTCTCTACTTGGAACTAGCTCCATACCAAGCTGGCCTAGAACTCAGAGATATGCTCACCTCTGTCTCCTTGGATTAAAGGTGTCTACCACCATGCTTGGACCTAATATAAAGTGAGTGGGATCTTGCCCCAAAGTCACCACTTGCCTAGTCTGTTTATCTCCTTGAACATAAGATTCAGCTCCACTTTGCTTCCTGGTGTCCCTTTATTACCTTAACCATATAGTTTATATTTTTCCTTTCTTAGCTTGATCCTTTTCATTAAAATGTTCTTCATAAGAGTGAACTTTAGTAACTACACAACAGAATTTATGTCAGGCTATTTTGATACTTTCTTTGTCTAAGCAATTATCTCTTTAGCCTTAGGCAGACTCTTTGGACAATGGCAAAAAGCAGACACATTCTTTACCAAAATGCTACAAAACAGTCTCTAAGCCACATACTGAAATTATTCTCCATTGAAACAATTTGGTCCAGGTCTGCACAGTTCAAATCACTCTCAGCAACAAAGTCTTCAATATTCCTATTAGGATAGCCTATTAAGCCCCAGTTAAAGCATTCCACTGCTTTCCAAATCCAAAATCCCAAAATCCTCATTCTTCCCAACAGTAGCATGGTCAGGCCTATCACAGCAATATCCCACTCCTTGGTACCAACATCTTTCTTAGTTAAGGTTTTACTGCTATGAACAGACATGATGACCAAGGCAACTCTTACGAAAGGCAACATTTAATTGGGGCTAGCTTATAGGTTCAGAAATTTAGTCCATTATCAACAAGTCAGGAGCATAGCAGCATCTAGGCAGGCCTGGTACAGGAGGAGCTTAGAGTTCTACATCTCATTCCAAAGGCAAACAGGAGAAGACTGACTTCCAGGCAGCTAGGATGAGAGTCTTTTTATTATTATTATTATTATTATTTTAATTTAAAAAAATTTTAAACCTTCTTTAATTTTAAAACAATTAATTGACAATAAATCCACAGGTTTGTTTTGGTTTTAAATACTATTTTTAAAAATTAGTTTGGATACCTAAGTTACATTCTTAAATCCAGACATTTAGTTAAAACATATTTACAGAAATTATTGTAACTAAGTGAAAGCACTAAGATTTATGTCTTAGATAGGATTTCATTGTTGTGAATAGACACCATGACCAAGCAACTCTGACAAGAGACAATATTTAAATGTGACTGGCTTATACCTTCAGAGGTTCAGTCCACTATCACCAAGGCAGGAACATTGCAGCATTTAGGCAGGCCTGGTGCTAGAGGAGCTAGGACTTCTATATATTTTTCAGAAGGCAAACAAGAGAAGATTGATTTGCAAGCAGCTAGAAGGAGGGTCTCAAAGCCCATCCCCACAGTGACATTCTTCCTCCAGTAATGCCAGACTTTCCAACAGTGCCACTCACTATCGGTCAAACATATTCTAACCATCACAACGTAGGAATCTGAAAAAGTTTGCAAATATGTAACATACATACAATAACCCAGCAATACGTCTGATTCCTTTAAGGGCACAAATGTTGAGCTGTTATGACTGAAAGAGGCATCGTTCTCCACACAATAAGCTATCAGTGAAATTTTCTGTAGGCAGAAACAATATTGGTCTAGCCTTTTAACTCATTATCCCCTAAAGATGTCATCTTTCCAAGTTAATTTATGCAATAAGTGACACTGGTCTCTGTCACCACCCTATAATCAGCACCTGGGAAAACCGAGGCGAGCTACACCCTTTAGTTCCACCCCTGAGCGCCATACCTAACCCCTATTTCTTCATATGTTTTTTTTTCTTCTCTTTGTTTCTTTCTTGTCTAGGATGAGAGTCTTAAAGCCTGTCTCTATATTGGCACACTTCCCCCAACAAGGCCATACCTACTCCAACAAGCCTCACTTCCTAATAGTGCCGCTCCTTGGGTCAAGCAGATTTCAACAACTACAACATATAAATAAACTGTTGTAACATTTGGTGTTTACTCATCGAGTCTATGATACAATGCCTTATGTGGCAGCCTACTAGGTAAATGAAGGAACTGACATTTGGCTATGTTAGTGGTTTTTAAGGCATGTGAAAAATAAAGATAAAACAATAAAGGAGTTTTGTGGACACACTCACGAATGAGAAACTGAATTTTATTCTATTGTGTATGTGTTGGAGGAGGTAAGGAGGTAGAGCAGTTTTTGGCCTTGTGTCTATAATTTGAGAGCATACGGGATACACGTTGCCATGAAGAGGCTCATGTTATTGTGTATTGTCTTCAGCATTACCAGAGGTTATAGTTGGAAGCATTTTTATGGTTTGAGCCTGAAATGTCATGTCATAAGCCTATGTCTTGAATGCTTATTCTTCAGCTGACTGGTGTTATTAGAGAGGCTATGGGACTTTTATGAAGTACAGCCTAAATGGTATAAGTAGGTCATTTAGGGGCAGGCTTTTGAAGGCAGTAGCCTTGTTGCTGGTACTCTCCTGATATACTACCATGTGGACAACATATGCCACAGGGCGTTAATGTTGGAGAATGACCGTCCCCTTCCAGGCATAATGGGCCTGAACCATATTAATCCTGAACCAAAATAAATCTTTTGTTCCTTAAATATTTTTCTGTCAGATAATGTGATCAGAATGATGCAACTAATACAGAAGACTGATACCAGGAGTAGGGTCATAGCATTGATTAAATCTGAGCATGTGATTCTTAGGCCCTTGAAAATGGTATGCAGAAGGGAGATGGAAAAGTTTGAAGGTATGTGCTAGAGAAGCCCTAAAAATCAGGAAGAAAGTTTATAGGGCTACTCCAGAAGAAAGGTCATTTTGATTCAAACGGGTCTCAGATAGTGGGAAACAGAGAAGACCCCCTGCCTAGTTCCTCCCTGAAGTCTTGGGTTGTTGAACCAGGTATAAGGAAACAGGTAATAATAGCCGGAAGTGGAGGTTTGCTGCCCGTGGGTGTGAGGTGGGAAAGGACTAAATTGTACTCCCCGGAGATACAAAGAAGCTACCGTTTCTTTCTCAGATCCCTGTTCTACACACCCACTCAAAGACATTCCTAACCCTGTGACAATCCACAGAAAGAAGAGGAGGAGTTGGTGGCATTTGTAGTAACAGGATGAGAAAGTGTGAGACTTCCTGTTATGTATGTGTGACAGCTGGTGATAAGTGGAGGGGCCTGTGCAGGAAATCCGTTCAGCTTCTGCAGTGTGACCTCCCAGAAACTTGGCAGCTTCTTTAGTCTAGACGTTGATGGCAGGACAAAGAGGCGCCTGCACCATGAGCGATGTCGTAGAGAGGAGCTTGGAAGGACCCTTAGCACCCACTACAGACAAGTCCTCCCAGAAAAGGGGAGACTTGGTGGAAATATTAACCGGGGAGAAGGTAAAATTTGACGACACGAGACTTTCTTTAATTCTTCAGAACGGCCTGGAGACGCTGCGAGAGGAAAATGCTTTGACAGATGTCATCTTGTGTGTGGACATTCAGGAATTCTCTTGCCATCGCGTGGTGCTTGCTGCAGCCAGCAACTATTTCAGGTCAGCCTGCTTTGAATCCAAGTCAAACTGCATGTATATTGCAATGAGAACAGCTGTAGATGTGAGAGCTCTACAATCTACAAGACAGGGCAAGCTCAACATGATTGGCTTGCTGTTACATTTATGGTTTTATATATTCTTACATAGAATATGTTAGGTATCATGTTATATTATATATTACCTTATGTATTATATATAATATAAATACACAACACACACACACACATACACACACACACACACACTAAGGTTTGTGCCTACTGAAAATATAAGAAAGGAAACTATCAACCTTTAGAGTTTTGATTTAGGCCAAGAGAAACTGGGACCATTTAGAAGCAGTATTTTATTATTTAATTACTTGGAACTTTTCATGTCATCCTTGGTCTGATTCCACCATTCTGATACTTTTCGTTGAAAGATTTAATTCTATCTTAATATCTCTTATCATCTCTTAGAGTCAAGCTATCATTATTTTTAAAATATGTTTTTTTCTCTTTTACCTTGGCTAGTGTACTTTACTGATTATAAAATTGAAAATATTCTTTAAAAACATATACATACATACATACATACATACATACATACATACATACATACATATAAGTATGTCCTTGATTTTAAGGCTGTGAAGTTACATAAGTCAGGGGGATTTTTCTCTCTCTTTCCTCAGTTTGACTAATGTGTTTAAAACATGATGTTGTGTTTGTTCATCAGTAGAAGTAGAGAAAAAGAATATGGCCTTGATTTTGAAGTTACCATATAGCTTGCTGAAAAATAGGGGTTTCTGGTGTGCAAGGAGAGATAGGAAGGACAAACATGCAAGAAGGCTCTGGACGTGAAAGGCTCCTGAGCTGTCATAGTGAGAAGACCTGTGTCCAATTCATTTGAGCCTTTCCTGGCCATGAGATTTTAGGAGAGTTTCCTGTTGTTCTGAATTTCTGTTTTGTCAACGGGAAGATGGAGACAGTAACAGTTTTCTTTCATCATTGTTGTAAAGGTCCTCTTAGTGAAAAAAATCTTACATGGTGCTTGGCTCATAAAACCCTGTGTGAATACACCTGGACCAGCATTGTCAACATCAGTGTGGTCATGACAGAGAACCATTGAGTAAGGATGGTGTAGATAAAGGAGGTATTTTGGAAAGTAGGAAAAATTCAAAGAGCAGAGGTTGTTGTATGTAAAGAGCTCCCAAGGCAAGGGGCAGGGCCTGTGTGAGTTTGAGGGAAGTCATGCCTGCAAACAACGGTCACTGGTTTCACTCTGCACTAGCATGATGAAGGTGACAGACGCCCCCTTTTCAGATGAGGAAATGAAAACTGCACATTGTGTACTTGGCCGTTGCAGGAGTGAGGATTCTGATTCTACACATTCTACGAGTCCTTGTTTTAACTGCAGGACGAGCTGCCACGAAGTATGGAGCATCATGCTGTTGTCAGCATATCTTGGTAAAATATAAGTATGGTCATAAAAGTGGGTTGACACAAACACACTGCTTAACCTGCTCCTCTATTGGCCACTAGCTTTCCCATTCAGGAGGGAATGAACATCAATTTGTCTCAATGGCCTGGGAACTCATTTTTAGTTTATTCTTTATGTTTTGAGTCACTGAAAAATGGCTATCACTAGTTGGTAGTTTTTTAAGTGTGGTTGCTTGCTTATCAGAAAGGACTATTGGCTGTCTTCCCTTGCGACATCACTTTTTTTGGTCCTTGGGTTTCTCCTTATAAACAAAAGATGCCTTCATTCAGATCTTTTATTCTTGCCAATGTTGAAAACTGCTGGTCCTCAGGGACAGTATGGCAGTAAGAAGCTGGAGCACACACAGATGTGAGTGTCTGCATGTGGATGTAGACTTTCTTAACCTTTCTTTACATTTACATCTAGGTATTTCCAATGTAGTTTTCCTCCTATAATGGATACAGGGCTCTTGTTATAGGACTCTGTTTTCTGTTTGTTGAGCAATTGTGTGGGATACACTTTGTACCACATGCACTTAGCACATTTAATGTGTACAAAGATTTTGTGTACAACAGTTTTGTGCACAATAATATTGTGTTCATCTTACACATGGGGGGGGGGGCTGAAGTCTAGGTGCCAGTTAATTAAAAACAAAATAGTCAACTTGAATCCTAAGACCAAGGATCTGCATTGGATCTGACAATGACTCACCGCCTCTTTGCTTTGTTTCTAAGGTTTTGGAAAGGGTGAGACATCTGTTATTGTCATAACATCACTCCAGATCGAAATTAGCAATCACTGTACATGGTACAGAGCAGGCATCACTTCCCTCAAACTTAGCCCCTGGCCTTGGCAATAAATACATGGGAGCTATTTAACTCACAACAACCTGCTGTCATCACACACATAAAGACGCAGTTGCAAGAGTTTATTTGTGCACCAGAAAAATGATAGGGTTGGAATGTGTCAGCCAAACAGGAACAATATTAGTCACCCAGACAGTGATTTCCCTTTGTAGATCTATTTTAAAGTCTTGGGAGAAACAAGGAAGTTGGAGAAAAATGTGTTTTGTGAAGACTGAGAAATGAACAAAGGATAGTAAACCTTAAAAGTTAGCTTCTTGGCTCTATAAATCTGGGCAGAACTTATTTGGCCTCTCTAAGGCCCAGCAGCCACATCTAGAGCTAAAGATTTTCAGGTCTACATTTACAAGTGAGTTGTCATAGAATGCAAATAATGGAACAGTTCATTTATTAATCTGTTGGCTTAAAAGCATGTTGTATGTGGCAAAGTCAGATGTTTTAGTTTTTGTGATCAGAAATGCCTCTGGTTTATTTGAGAAGATAAATGTATGTGTGTAGTAGCATAGACTTGGAAAATCCCCTCCCAAGGAGTGAAGAGAAGCAAACCCAGGAAAGAAACAGGTGCAAGGAGGTCAGGCATAGTCAAGATCTCAGCCATTCCGCCTGTGTCAGGAGGAGCCCAGCTACTACAGAATCCTGAAGGCCATAGTATAGAGTAGAGGTTCTCAACCTGTAGGTCATGATTCCCTTAGCAAACCTCCAATTCCAAAAATATTTATATTATAGTTCATAACAGTATCAAAATTACAAATTCCAAGGGATAGGAATTCAAATGAAGTCAGCTTTAGCACATTCTTAAATCATAGGAAGACTGGAATGTTGCAGAGAACAGGGAGGACAGAATCCCAGGCCTTCAGACTTCTGCCCCCACATGGTTAAAGTTTGCTTTTTGGTAGGTCTGAGACTCATTTCTTGCAGCTTTGGCTCCAGAGGAAACTAAGGGATTTTCTCTGTGTTTAGTATAAAAAGCTCCTGAGAGAGAGAGAGAGAGAGAGAGAGAGAGAGAGAGAGAGAGAGAGAGAGAGAGAATATTCCCTTGCCACATGAAAAGCATAATCTGAGTGAATTCTGGCTGGGAGAGGCAATGTCCAAGAAAAAGGAGACACTGACCAAAAAAATAAAATCTATTAAAGACAGTAAAGTCTGCTTTACTTCCTTTTACAATAACTTTGTATTGTTTGGTTGCTGGAATCTCATGCATTAATTAACTTATCCCCACTTTCAGTGCAAAGGCCATACTAATTACACAAGTAATGATATCATTATGATTTTAAACATGATAAAACTGAAAACTACTGGCTTTCGTGAGGGAGCTATGAAAAAAATAGACATAATGGTCCGTGTCTGAAGTCAAATATGAACTTACCAGATCCATAACATCTTTGGTCATACAGAGTAAGTCTGGGGCATTTTGGTTTGGAAGGATTTAGGAGAGGGTCTGAAACCCAATGACTATTCTGGAAAAAGAGATTAATAGACAAGGGAACACACACACGGACACATGCATGGATGCACACATTGCAGTGTGCACAAACAGGAGAGATGAGAAGAGTGTGAGTGTCAATCTACTTAGCAGCGTCATAAGACTCAGGATGGCATATTAGGTTGGCAAACTCACAGTGGACCTGGAGTTGAATAGGAGAACTTTCTGGAGAGCTAGCATGAGCACATGCATGCAGATCACCAGGAGAAGGAGAGTAGATGTGCAGTTCAGTACAGCTGAGAGACTCCTAGAGTCAGACCATGAAAGGTTTTGTTAGTACTGGTTATGGAGTGGAATGTATCTTACCGGCCTGGGGAGGGCATGGAATAGTAGAGCATTAAAAAAAATGACATGATTTGACCTCTGTGTAAAAATGCTCTATTAGGCTGTAACTAGGGAGAGCCACATCAGGGAGACCTTCTAGAAGTTGCAACAAGTTACAGTGTAGTTGAGCATAGTGACACAGGTTTTCGGGAGGTTGAAGGAGGTTGAAGCAGGAACATCCAGATCCCTCTTCTGACTTTCCCAGGCATCAGACACACATGTGCTATACATAAATATATGTAGGTAAATACTCATACATAGAAAATAAAAATCCACAAATCCTTAAAAAATTAAATCAAATAAAAACATGGGTTGTTCTTGGCTTTTTGGTGAGGTGGTGGTTTCTGCATTAACCACGGCAATATGGTAAGCTGCTCTGAGAACAGCACACATCTATTGACATAAACATGAGAATTTAAAAGGCACTTGACATGACTGCTTAGCAAACAATAGTTGTAGGTTCCCTCAGGGCTGAAGATCTCCCCAGCCTGTCACAGAAAAGGACGTTGCAAGATTCTGAGAGCCAGAGGAAGGGGAGATGTGTAGAAAAAAGATGTTCTGAGACAGGATGTAGCCTTAACATCCACGAACTCACTGCAGTTCTGGTCTGCACAAGAGTAATCTCAACACGCCATCATGGATGTGGGAGGGGCCACGAGGCCCAACCTTCTCTGAGGTCAGCTGGCAGTTAACAGTTGCTGGAGAAGAAGATAACCACTTTTTTAAGTGGTGTAGCCACTAATAAATTGCCTATACTCCAGTAAATACCCACCTACACCCCCACACTTGTGAGAGTAACGCTACGTAACTCAGTGGGTCACACATAGGAAGGAAGCATAAAATTAGGAGGGGACCTTGGGAATAACAACATTTCAGCATGAGGACAGGGGTGAGGGAGGGGAAGGGATGTGTGTGAAAGTGATCACAATCAATTATATACATGTAGTAGCCATAGACCATTAGAAGCCATGGATTACCTTAGATCAAAGATTGACACAGTTGTTCTGTAAGGGGCCATGAGGCACAATGTTTTAAGCTTTGGGGCCATGTGATCTCTATGCTAATTGCTCAACACATAAATTAATGTGTTTAAACTTTGTTTCAAAAAAAGGGGTTTTGTCATTGTCCCACAGGTGTGGTTAGCTTCCTGGCTGTGGTTGGCTGGCCTCTAAACCCAGCTATGTGATTTAAATAACGACTTAGCAGATCTAAAAGCCTCCTCTCTGTAAACAACTTTCTTTTTCTATGGTCTTTAAATATTGATGGCGTTTCTATGTCAGGAAAGCAAGCGTTGTGTTTAAGAGACCGCTGTGTTCATCCCTCTGCTCTGTCATCTCCCGTCACAGTGCTGCTCCTTAACTGTTTCAGTTTTTAGTTACCCAGAATCCTCCTGTGCAGAAACCTGGTTTTATATTTTATATATTTTCTTATACCTACCACAGTAAGTAATCCTAACATTGTTTTTAAAGCTTGTTTTCTATTACATGTGGAAGTCATATTGATTAAGGCAAATCTGGGAAAAAGAAGAAACATTTAAAGACTAATAAATATGTACTGAATGTTCTTATGTATTGAGCTATAAATTTACAGAAAATTTACCCAGAAGTATTTTTATTAACATTTAAATATACTATCAGTTCTTTATTCTAGGCATAGATGTTAGTCATTGTGTTTGTATCACATATTGTCACTTATTTTTTATTTCCAACTCAATTACATAGTGTAAGTATTTTTCCCCTTATTCCATACTTTCTATAGACATAGTTTAATAATTTCTGTCAAACTGCGAATGTATTGTAATTCACTTACTACTTAATTGTGAACATTTCCATACTTATTGTAACAGCTTTTTGTATACAGTTAAATGATTTGAAATGGGTTAGGAAAAGTTCTAGGTGTTGACAAAAGGAACAATTCTTGCCTCAAAGGAACAGAAGAACTTGTTTATTCTGGAGGCAAATATGAGAGCTCATAGCCTAGAAACACAGAATATGCTGTCTTCCTGAATACCATGTTCCAATGAGGTAGCAATTTCATGAAGCTTCTATTGAAACAGAACAAAGGAAGTAAGTCGACATGCTTGCTCAATACACTGGGTCAGCTTGTTCTTAGCAAGGTGAGAAAGCACAGCTACAGGCCCTGGATGCTATCTGTTGAGATTCTTAGCCTTTCTGTTGGTGACAGTATACATTCCAAAGATTATGTAATAGTCACAAAGATGTTAGGTCACACATAGAAGTGGCAATAATGGCTATTGAGGGCAGTAACGATGGCTCAACATAATTTGGGACTTGCACCAATCCAACCTCTCTCCACAGTGACTGATGTTCTAATCAATCAGTTGTCCCTTGTAGTCACAGCTTCTTCCCAGGAGCTCTTCTTCCCACAATGGACTCACATGATCGATATGTATTTGAAGACAAATGAAGCATATGGTCCAGTCATTACAAAAAACTTGCCTGCTCCAAGGCTTGCAGACAATCAGAGGTATCCCAGAAAGCTTCCGTGAGAGTCTCCTCCCACTTCTCAGTAACCCTGAAAACTGCATTGCAACTTTTGACCACGTTGCAGGAAGTACTACAGCGATTACACTCAGCATTCAGTGTCCCGTGTCACCTAGATTAGCTTAGGCATTTGGGGTGCTGGACTTTGAATTTAAAAAAAAAAAAAGTTCTCTATGAGGGAGGATCAACTAGAAGTAAAGATTCTTTCCTGTGTGCTGAAGAAGTCCACACTCAGTGCCAAAGCCTGGCAAGTGTCATAGTGATGATTGGAGCCCCAGCCTTGGCACTTGTGCACAAGAAGAACCTGCACAACTTCCCCTCTTTCTTATCACACCCTTCCTCCTCTTGTTTTGCAGTTGCTTTCTAGCAGGAGTGCCCGGCTTTCTCCTCTTGCCTTCTGGCTTCTGTATCATGGATAGCCAAATCTCAGGCTTGTGGTCCAGACCAGCCTGGCAGCTGGCAGTGGAGGCACTCTGGTATATGAGGGATTCTCTGCCACCAGCAGGTTGATCCTCTATGTATTGGGAAGAAGATGTGGACCAAAGTGTGCGTGTAGGATTCTAAGTGGTTAAAACTGGGAACGCTCAGTTAAGTCAGAGGCTTATCCCTAACTTCTAGATAATGAAGTGGCCATCGCAGAAAGCTTCTACAGGGTCCTGTGTAAGTTGGGATGAAACATAGTCAGAAGAGCAAGAAAATGGAATGCAGTGTACAGGGGTTGAAATGTGACAGTGGACAGCAAGCAGCAATGCTCACCTAATCTCATTAAGTGCCACTCTAATCAGATCTCATGGAAGTGGTCTGGGAGGCAAATGGTATTTTGTTAGGGCAGTGGTTCTCAAGCCTCCTAAAGCTGCAACTCTTTAATACTGTTCTTCATGTTGTGGTGACCCCCAACCATAAAATATTTTCATTGCTTCTCCACAACTGTGATTGTACTACTGTTATGAACTGTAACACAAATATCTGTGTTTTTTTGATAGTTTTAGGTGAGCCCATCCAAGGGGTCGTAACCCACATGTTGAGAACCATTGGGTTAAGGGCAGGCAGGCTGTCTTTCTAGTGGAGAGTGTGAGTCAAGTAATAACCACCATATGTGTAACATAGAAGCGCAGGTAGAAGAGCACAGAGGTAGCACCAGCACCTTGGAGGTCTGATTCCAAGAGTCAAGTCCTCATTACACTATTACACGTATCTGTGCAAGGTCATGCTGTAGTCATTTATACTCATAGTACTTAGACTGTAGGTCAGAGTGTGAAGTGGAGTTGTTAAATCTTCTTGGCCTAAGCTGTCAGTGTGGGGGGATCTTCTCATCTCTCTGTTCATCTATGTCTGCATCTGACAATTAGTAAAAAGTGCTTGCCATGGCATTTTAAAAAGACTAAAGTGTACTTACTCATTTATGTTTTAAAAGTCTAGGTGTGTTGCTGTTAAGTACAGAGAATCTTTGTGTTCAAGTTAATCTCTTTCTAGTGTGTGTTGTCCCTTTGTGTCTCCTTTTTCCCCTCCCCTTGCCTCTGTTGAATAGAGACGAGGAGGACACAAATATTTTGAATTTTCATTTCTACCAGATCAAAAATTTCAGTGGGAAACAAACTTCTTATAGCAGTAATTCCAGAGAAGGTTCTGAAACTGGATTTGCTTGGACCCTCTTTGTTCTGCAGTCAGTCCTAACGAATCACTAAGGCTTGGGGGATGCATTACATGGCTTGGACTGTGTTCACCACTGGCCCATGAATTGAGGCTAGCTTCACACAGACATCTGAAACTGTGTAGGGGAGGGGTAGGTCACAGTGGGAAGTCTCATGTTCCTACTAAACAGAGTAAGAATGACAGTGAGCAAGAAAACAAGAATGGCTGTCACATGTGTGTCTGGATCATTACTTGAGTCCATACACAGTATTTGTTGTTATGTTCTATTGGATCTGATCTTGTTGGACAGACAGAATAAGCCTTTCTGTCATAAATTTGGATGATAAGAGTCTCATGGCTTGCTGAGTCACCGGTATTGCCCTAGTGGGGTTTTGAGGGTTCTGGTTACACAGTAAGCAAGCCAACTTCTGCTTCCTGAAAGCCATATGTAGTGACTTTGAGGAGTGGTCAACTTGAGCCAGAAGGCTGGCAAAAAGAAGTTCTTTTGAGAGCTGATACTATTTAAAGTCAGAGAAGGGAATACTCAGCTTTAAGCTCTGTTGTCACTTTAGTTCAAATGCTTGTTCAGTGGCTAGAAGTGTTAAATAATCTGACTTTAAACTCAAGAGAGAAATGTGGGATGCTGTCTATCAGATGTGTCTGTAGTAGAAAGAAAGATGTCTGTGAACTTTCAAATGCTACTCTGAAGATACATGTTAGTTTTTTTTTTAATTACTATAACAAATACTGAGACTGGGAACTTTAATAAGAAGAAAGGGTTATATATAGTACTGGTGATGCAAAGACATAGTGATAGCATTGGCCTGGCTCTGGCCTTGACAGTCACTTAATAGGTTGGTTATGTTATGGTGGGAGTAGGTCAGAGAACAATGTCCCATGGTGAGACAAGAAACCAGACAGCTGTGGGGGTAGAGTCAATCTTCCTCTTTCAAATAACTCTTTTTTGACAACTGAGCAGTGTCCCATGAGAACCACATTGGTTCTTCTGATGACTATGTCCTAACAGCCTAGCTGCCTTGGTACTTGGTTTTTTGAAAGTTCCCAGCACGTTTACACTGCCACATTGAGGACCAGGCTTAGAACACACAAACCCTTGGGGGAATAAACCACAGTAGAAGTTACGCTTCTAGCTGTGAGTGAATTTGCATGCATACAACAGACAAGAACAAAATCTCATGTTATTAATTATTAATAAGGCTTTTATATCAGGCTGTTTATGGAAACTCTGAGCTCCAATGAACTGTACTACCTGAGTACAGGCTGCAGTGCCTTTTCTGAGTCTATTAGCCAGAGACATAAGAGGCCAACACAAGTCCTGGCAGCATGAGCTTTCCAGGCTGACGGAGGAGAACCTCTACAGCAAAAACAAACAAGATTTTCCAGACGAATATTTGTCTTAGCCAAGTATTTTCTTAACTTTGATCTTTATTATATCTTCTTGTTAGGTGGGAGCCAAAGGGGCCTCTGTTAGGGGACTCCCCTGCCCAGGTTCTCATTTGGTAACTGTGGCCATTTGAGTGAGAATATTCCTATAGGCTCACATATTTGAAGGCTTGGTCTCCACTTGGTGGAACTATTTTAGAAGAATTAGGAGGTGTGGCGTTGTTGGAGAACTTATGTCACTGGGGGTGGGCTTTAAGGTATAAGAAGCCCAAGCCACTCCCACTTAGCTTTCTTTCTTTGTTTCATGCTTGTAATTAGGATGCAGGCCCTCACTACTGCTCCAGTGCCATATCTGCCTGCCTTCTGCCTTGCTACCTGCTGTGATGGTTATGGACTCACCTTTTGAGACTTTAAGCTCCCAATAAACTTTTTCCTATAAGTTGCCTTGGTCATGATATTGTAGCACATCAATAGAAAAGTAACCAAGACAGTTAAGGCAAGGCCCAGGCTTGCCTTAAATATATGGCCCTTCAGCTTCAGTCTGGGGTTATAGGCATGTGCTATCATGCTTGAATTAAGGCAGTGGATTTTGCCGGGCGGTGGTGGCTCACGCCTTTAATCCTAGCACTTGGGAAGGCAGAGGCAGGCGGATTTCTGAGTTCGAGGCCAGCCTGGTCTACAGAGTGAGTTCCAGGATAGCCAGGACTACACAGAGAAACCCTGTCTCGAAAAAAACCAAAAACAACAACAACAACAAAAAAGGCAGTGGATTTTAAGTTTTGGTTTGTTAAGTAATCATGAGCACCAGAATAGAGTCTAATAAGACGCATTTAGCTAACCCACTGCCAAAGATTTTAACTCATTTGATTTAGGCTTGGTAATATTCAGGATTCTGTTCTCCTCACAGGCACACACAGCATTCAGATGTGGCTGGCCTTTGAGTTTACATTATGACTCACCCAATGAGGCTGTTGTTAGAATGAGGTGAGTGTTAGGAGAACAGAAAGCTTCCCTTTCTGACCTCGGATTAGGCACAAACCACACTCAAACACAGCATCAAATGGCCTTGCAGGTGTAAGTTTTATGAAGACAAAAAGGGGAAGGCCGTGTTAGAATGGGCTAGGATGAGGTGTATTTTGATTGGGCATGTTAGTTAGGTGAACCAAAGAGGGCTTTTGATTGCTGAATTTAAATACTGGATCTTCATAGTCAGTCTCAGGAGGAGAATCTGGCCAAATAAAGAAATAGACCTTGGTGTCTAGCTTTTGGATTGTAATTAAACGGCCTTAGCCAGGAGAGAAAAATGGGGGAGAGGGGCAAGGTCTGGCAGAGCCATGCTGGCCAGAGCCCCTTCATTGAAGGTGTAAGTACGACTTCAGATAATAACTTGAGATCAGAATTTGGACTAAGCTGAATGTCTGCAAGCTTTGTTTAGCTAGAAGTAGCTTGGGGAAGGGGTTGGAGTGATGGCTCAGCAGTTAAGAGCACTGGCGGCTCTTTTCAAAGACCTAGATTCAATACCCACAGGGTAGCTCACAACCATCTCTAACTCCAGTTCCAGGATGTCTGATGCTCTTTTCTGGCTTCCATGGGTACTTCATGCATATAGTACAAACTATAGTGTACTATATATAGTACACACCATCCATGCAGAGAAAACTGCCACATTTTAAAATAAAGGAATTAATTAAAAAAGAAATTAAAAAAAAATAAGAATTAGATTAGGAAATGGAAGGTTTCGGTGCCTGCCTGTAGATCAGCGTTTCTAGCGGCCAGACAGCAAACCCATCTTACCTTCCATCACCGCTGGACCTGCTGACTCCTGCTTTTTTTGCAATGGAAACTTCTTTGATTGGTTACGCTGAAACCTTAGCCCTTTCTCAACAATGCTGCTCATTATGTATCACACGATGAAACTGAAAGTAATATCTTAACCAGTTGCATATATGTGAAAACACACACACACACACTCACATGCACACACTTTGAAACAGATTCTTGATAGGTATTTCAGATTGATCTCGATCTTAAGATTCTCTTGCTTCAATTTCCTGAGCACTGAAATTGAAGGCTGTAATTCTGTGCCATCTACGGTCGGTCAACTACTTGTTTGTACTCTTGAGTTGAATTTTACCCACTTTGCAATTAATGTCAGTGCCACAACACAGAATATCTTAGTGAAGCAGGGAAGTTAATCCTTTATATGAAGAGGATGGGGGAGGGATGAACAGGGAACTATGTAGGGACAGGCATGGGTTAAAATGCATAGGTCAGTAGATGTGACTGGGGAATACTTGTTTACAGGCCTGGTGTTGAGGCAGGGAGGTTGTAGGAGAGGGTAAACCATAGGTCAATTGGAATGGGTGAAAAGTTCCATTGGTGATGTCTTAGTATATTCAGAAGCATGCAGAACTCATCAGAGTAGAAAGTAGAGTGCTTGTGGAGATTTATTTCTTTCAAATTCCAGGTCCTGTGTGTCTGATAGGAATTTCTTAGTGGGAGGAAGGGCTCCTCCTCATCCTCTGCAGGACGTTTGACAATTTTTGGAATGACAGATGACCAAGAAGAAACAGTTCTAAGGATCTCGGAAAGAGCATCCATCAACTAGTCCACTCACTCATTTATTTACTTATGTTCTCTAGAGACCGAGTTTGCCCTTGATCTGGAGCATTGTTCTAGGCACTGGGGATTCAGTGATGGCGACAGTCCTTCTGCTCATATAGTAGATGGGAGGGTGACCATTAAATTAGTGAACAAGTAGTTATATAGTACAATGTCAGGTTGTGAAGGTTCTACAAAGAAAAAGAAAAAGGAAAGAAAGGTGGAGTGGTGATTTTAGATTGGGTACAGCATGAAAGAGAGCATCTTTGAAGAACTGACATTTGAGGAGGGGCCTCAGTTGAGGGCTAAACCTCATGGACACTGGAGGGCTGTGTGGCCCAGGCAGAGTGTTTACATCTGGGTCTGACTTCATGTAGGTGAGTCATGGGTCTGTGACTAGATCCATGGCTGTGATGGGAGATCCGAGCTGTGGGCTCATGGCTACGTCCACATGGTAGGAGATATGCTGAATGACTCAGGCTTTGTACTGGTATCATTGAGTCACCATGTTGGGCAACTGGCTTACTGCTTCGAAACTATTTTTGTTTTAAAATGAGGATCTCATGCGAGTTGGTCCACATCTTTTTAGAAATTACTAAATTTCTAAATTTTTTTATTATGCAATATCTCACTTATATGCTAGGGGGTACATTTTTTATTCTTTTTATTTTTGGTATTGAGAGAGATGGAGGCATGGGAGAACATGTGTGTGGGCTTATGTACGGAGGTCATAGGACAATTTCTGGGAGTTGGTTCTCTTTCTACCACAAGGGTCCTGGGGACTGAACTCATGTCTTCACATTTCTCACTAGTCCTCCTAGGGCTTCTTTATTTTTTCCTTTTCCTTTTCCTTTCCTTTCCTTTCCTTTCCTTTCCTTTCCTTTCCTTTCCTTTCCTTTCCTTTCCTTTCCTTTCCTTTCCCTTCCCTTCCCTTCCCTTCCCTTCCCTTCCCTTCCCTTCCCTTCCCTTCCCTTCCCTTCCTTTCCTTTCCTTTCTTTTCCTTTTTTCTCTTCTTTCCTTTTCTTTTCCATCTATCATCCATCTTTCTTTCTTTTTTCTTTTTCATTTCTTTTCTTCCTAACGTTTTGTCATTACTGTTTTAAAACAGGCAAGCCTTGAACTCACAGAGATTTGCCTGCCTTGGCCTCTCAAGTGCTGGGACTAAAGGTATATGCTGTCACACTTAACCTAAAAGAAGAGAATATATATCTCTGATTCTCCTATCTCTGCTTGTCTGGTATATTCTACTGGCAGGTACCATCACGACCTGCTATTGTTCTTAATTATTCTTATTTCTATAAGTTACCATACAAAGAGTGGGGTTCATTATGGCATTTCCATCCTTCCCTTTTGGCTGTTTTTGAGATAGCTTCACTTAGCCAAGGGTGAGTTTGAATTTACTATATAGTGGGATGTTGTTGGCCTTGATCTCCTTATCTTCCCGCCTTCACCTCTTATGTACTGGAATGACAGGCATGTGTCATATATGTCTGTGCCATTGTACTTTGTTTGTATGTATCATCTCCTCTATATTCCCATGACCCCACTAAGAGGTAAATTGCTAACAACCAAGCTGGCTGTGCTACCAGAGAACAGACCCAGTTTAGTGTACCCAGTGTTGATGCTGAATCAAGTCTCTGGTCTTTGACTTTGTATCCTACTGATTTTCTTGAGTATTGTCTTTTGTTAAGCTCCAGGAAAGGGCCCTAAGTTCTACTTATAGTGTCTTTTCTGTGGCTGGCCACCATGGCGACCAAAATTTGTCCATGCATGTATATGTATGAGTCTTTGAGGGCAGCAGAAGCCCTCAGTAGTAGAGTAGTCAATGAAGAATTTGTTGGCTTAGCTTTAGTTCCCCCTTATTTGTGTTCAACATGATGGCCATGGCCAAGGGCAGTGACAACATGTCAGAGGAGAGCAAGGAAATGCTAGGACTTTGGGAGACAGATGTGCACAGAGACCTGAAGAGAAAGACATTTTTATTATACTTTTTTTTTGTTTTCTCTCTTGTGCCCATAAAGGGTTTTGAAGTTAGTGTCTTTAGAGTGATGCTCATATAACCCTGGCTCCACCTTTGCTATAGATAAAGGGTGGACAGCATGTGGAAACCATGAAACTGGAGAGCTAAGAGAGACCAGGACACATGCTGGCAAGCTAAGGGCTGAAGTGGTGTATGACCTACTCTCAGAATTTGGATGTCAGTTGTCCTTAGCATGCATGTGTGTTTGAATGCTTAGTTCCTAGCTGGTTGTGCTGTTTGGGGAGGATGTGGGACTTAGTTGGAGGAAGTGGGTATCTGGGAGCAGGCCTCCTTGCTTACAGCCCAGCTTCACTTCCTGTCCTATCTCTGTTTTCTGATTTGAAAATGCAAGGAAGTGGCTCACCCTCCTGCTGCCACAACTGTCCTTGCTGCTTTCCCTCCTTTGTGACCTGTGCTTTCAAGATAGAGCTTCTTCCCTTACGTTGTTTCTTGTTACCTGTTGTTACAGCAACAAGAAGATTAATTAATTCACCCACTATACACCATGTCTCTTACCAGCTAAAATTTCCCTGATCTGGTCTGGAACGTCTTACTTGTTTGAGTTTTTACTGACATATGTTATCTTACTTATTCTTCAGATACTTCAGGAAGGTGGGAATTTATCAATAAGCATTAAACAGATGAATTGATTTGTATTTTCTCATTTATGCCATGATGTGGATGAGTCTAAGATTTGAGTGGGCTCCTGCCTTCTTCCTGCCACAACCATTGGGCAGCACTTCTTTTTGACTTTCTTCTGGGCTTTTGAAAAACCAGATTGCTTGAGAATTATCTGTTCCTGAGTAGTTCTTGACCGTCTCAGACAGAAGGCTGTCTGTGGTACTACAGGGCCCAAGCAGTGTCTTTATCTCTTGTGACAGATGTGAAGTATGTTCTCTAGTCTCTATAGGATTAGGCTGAAATAACCTTCTCTGAGCACCTGATCTTGTTTGGCCTCTTCATGTACTGGTCCTTGCATGCCCAGTTCCCTTAATTTTCTGGAAAATCCACATGTGGGCTAAACTGGAGTAGAGTGTCATCCACTGCACGTGATTCTAAGAGAGAATTCAGAAACTACATCTAGGAATGATGCCCTGTCAAGAGTACAGATAATCCCAGAGATACTAATAATGTGTCACTTTAAATACATTGACTTCGTTTAAGAACTCTTCTTTGTGGGAGGCATTGAATTAACATAGTCAAGAAGAGACAAAGAAACAAGGGAGAAGGTCTTAAGAAGTCAGCAAGTCAAATGACTGTTTCTATGTTGGCAATCAGTTCAGGTCTTGACCTTGGGACTTCACTGTTGCAGGAGGGAAGATGACTTTAAAAGGGGATCTGTTCAGGTCTGGAAGGATTCACATCACAGGCCTCTCTTCTAGGGCTATGTTCTGCAACGACTTAAAGGAAAAGTATGAGAAGAGGATCATTATTAAAGGGGTGGATGCTGAGACCATGCACACTCTCCTGAACTACACATACACAAGCAAGGCTCTGATCACCAAGCAGAATGTTCAGCGGGTTCTGGAGGCTGCCAACCTTTTCCAGGTGTGTGATCAAACAAGTTCTGTGCTCTTTGAAATGAATGAAAACAGGGAGCCCCCAGAGACCAGTTTAGGGTGGCTGTGGGATCTGCACATGCATACATATACACAGAGAGAGACACACACAGAGAGAAAAAGGCAGACAGACAGAAAGACATACACATGTACGCAAAGACAGATAGACAGACTGACAGACATAGACACAGAGATATACACACATACAGAGAGAGATGGAGAGAGAGAAAGAGAGACAGATAGACAGACAGACAGACTCATCTCCACAAATAGACAGACAGACTGACAGAATATAGACACAGAGATACATATACACACAGAGAGAAACAGACAGAGAGACAGACAGACAAGTGTACACAAAGACAGACTGACAGACAGACATATAGACACAGAGATACACACTCAGAGAGTTAGAAAGAGACAGAGAGACAGAGGAGATAGACAGAGGGAGAGAGAGACACAGAGAGAGAGAGCGAGAGAGAGAGAGAGAGACAGAGACAGAGACAGAGACACACAGAAAGACACACATACATAGGACAAGATTACCTGAAGTCAGATGTTCCTTTGGATATTTAGTGGCAGGTGATGGGATGACATAAGGCCTACTTCATCAGATGAAGAGGAGAATGTGGTGCCTGGTTTTCACTTGGTATCTAAGTGTAGCACAATGGCTGACAAGTGTAGCAGCCCAATTAGAGCTGGCGGTAGGGCTCATGCTTCCTATACAGAACTGATCTGAGCATGAGTTAGACAAGAAGTTAAGGCAACACAGAATATAACTGAAAGTGCTGTGATTTGAAACTGGGTTTTCTGATTGAAGAAAGTACTCCTTGCCATCACAGCATGCAGCTTTCAGGTATTGATGCTGTCTAAATGTGAGGGAATCAAGATACGTGTGACAAGCACTTGGTGGCTGTGAAAGAAGAACATTGAGAGGTAAGCAGTGTCACAGAAGAGAGAAGACTCCAGGATTATGATTTTTTAAAAATAATATATTGTTTCTATTCAATGATATTTGTTTCAATATGATTGTAGCAATTACACTGGCTTCATAAACTAATTAGACCATAGGTAATGTCAGTTGCATCTATAATTATAACAAGGGTCTCATCTAAATTATCATCTATGGCCAGGACTAGGATTATACTGTTAAAATTGGTTTCATTGTATTACTGTTGTCTTGTTGCCTAGATGTGTAAGAAGCAGAATCTGGGTGATAGGTCAAGTCATTCCTAGAGGCCAGAGATGAGCATCAAATCTGATGTATGACTTGACTCTTATGATTTCTGCTTGTGTCGTAATTGGCTTGGGAACATAATTGAAGGGAACAGAACCCAAAGTATGG
This sequence comes from Arvicanthis niloticus, assembly GCF_011762505.2. Taxonomy (NCBI): domain Eukaryota; kingdom Metazoa; phylum Chordata; class Mammalia; order Rodentia; family Muridae; genus Arvicanthis; species Arvicanthis niloticus. Next base: position 6,265,024 of record NC_047669.1, on the reverse strand, counting down.
GAAAGTAAGTGTCTCTGAAGGATTCAGGGTCCAAGATAGATGGTAGCAGGATTACCTCTGTTGAAGTTGGGTTTAGGGAGGGATTTATAAAGTCTGGCAAAAGACAGGAGTGTGGAAAGGAAATCCATGACAAAGGAAATCCATGACAATGCAGCCTTGATGAATTTTGAGTAATAGGTTGCTACTAGTTGGGTCAATTTTGTTGGCTCAGTTCCCTGGTGCATCCTGAAGATGCCAAGACAATCGTTTCCAGCAGAGCTGCTTTCCTGGTAATGTCTCCAAGCCATTTTCCTGACCTGCTGTCTGTATTCACCATCAGCCCCTTTGATTGGCAGGAAACTATCCCTCCTTATGGGAGACAGGAATCACTAACTTCATGCCTATTTGTAACTCATTTCTTCCTTCCCACTACTTTAACAATATGACGTTCTTCGAAGTAGAAGTGTGTCAGATAAGTGTGCACCAGTAGGGTATTTTGCAGCCTCTAACTTCACTAGCAGGGATGTATAAGGAGTATTGTGTGTACTCTAGTTGTTGATAGATCACATCCTCTTATTTCCTGGGTCAGGAGTTTGCTCAGCAGCAAACGTGTGTACTAAGGATATGCGACTACTTCTCTTGCTTCACAACCCAGGTACACCCAAGTGAGGGAAGTTATAGATGGGTAGGGAGATCCTGAGAGCTGTGGCCTCATGATTAGATTTGTTTTTGCTCTTCAGTCTGTAGGATTCCTTCAAAGAATTTTTTAGAACTAGCTTAATGGCCTTAGAATCTTTTAGCTTATTTTTATCATGGAAAATTTTTATTTTTCCTCCCATTATAACAAATAGCTTTGCTGGATGTAATAGTCTGAGTTGGCACTTATTGTCTATAAGAATTTGAAATACAATTTTTCCAGGCCCTCCCAGCTTTTACATTTTCATTTGAAAAAAAAACAAACCTGTTATTCTGATGGAATTGCCTTTACATGTGAATTGTTTCTCTCTTGCCAGTTTCAGTATACTTTCTTTGTTCTGTACATGTAGTGTTTTAATTATAAAATGATGAGAGGACGTTCTTTTCTGGTTTTGTGTGTTTGGTGTTCTAGATCCTCCTATATATCAATTGGCAATTTTGTTTCTAACTCTGGTAACTTTTCAGTTAGGATTCTATTTTCCTTTACTTTTAAGAATTATATGATCATGTCTATCTCCTATTTTCCCCTTTCAACTTCCTTCATGTTCTCACATCACAGCCTTCTCAACGTTATATTCCCTCCCCCTCTGTTTTTATACTGATTAAGTCCAGTCAGTGCTGCCCATATGTGGGAGGGTGTGGGGCATCTGAGGAAGCGTGCAAATCCTACTTCCCTGCCAGTCCCTCATCTTTCAAAGCTAATGATTCTTTCTCTTTCAGCAGCTATTAACTGTTGGTAGCACAGGAAGGGGTTGGTTTTGGAGGACATTCATCCTATCTATTCCATAATTTGCCTAGCATGATCTTATGTAGATCTTGCTCAGGTATCAACGATTGCTAGGAATTTTAAGTGCAACTGCCATGTCATGTTCTGAAGATGGCATTTTATGTTATTCCTCTCTATTCATCACCTCCTTTTTTCGGCCTCTTCTTCCACCTGCTTCCTGAGCCTTGGTGGTGGTGTAGTTAATGTAGACATCCCATTTAGGGCTGAGAACCCAGCCCCCCATTCTCAGCACTCTACCCAGTTATTCATCTCTCCATTGACTGATGCCCACTGCAAAAAGAAGCCTGTCTGACTAAGGTTGAGAGAGGCCCAAGTCTGTGAGTATAAAGATAAATATTTAGAAGGAAAGTAGACATCATGAATAGTTAAATAAAAATAGCAGGTTCAACCCTGGGGGTCCATGAGTTTCTTACTCATGGGCTTTTGACCCAGGCATGAATTCCCTCCTGTGGAACAGACCTCATGTCTAACCAGGAAGTTGTTTTCTCATAAAAGTCAATCCACCAGGCACCATTAAGCATATCATGTCTGGGAAGTTGATATTGCAGCATGTAGGGTCAAGTGCTAAGTTAAGACGATTGATGTCTTTTCTCCTCCAGCAGCCTGCACAAGAGGATCTCAGTCTGTTTGTGGTTGACTTCTATATGTTCCACAACCAACATATGTGGTTTCTCCAGCAGTATGGTCGTACAATGTAGTTATGATGGGCAACCAAGGGAATTAGGAATGGCTAGTGCTGTTTGCAGACCTGTAGTGACTAACTGAGCTGTAACTCCAGGGAGGTGTCCCATGCCTTGTACTTTCATAATTCTTTTAAAATTGTATTCTGTCTTCAGAACTATATTCTGTGCCTGTTATCCTTAGATTTACCTTTTCAGAGTGCCACCTACATCCCACTGGTACTTTATTGTTTTATTCTGCCCTGCTTGATTATTCCACTTCTTCCATGTTATCTTCAAGCTAAGAAGTTCTAGCCTCTCCAGAGCTATTCTATTGATAAAATTTCCATAGAGCTTTTTCATTTTTAGCAATTCAGATTTATGTTTCTTCATTATTTTTCTCTTTTTTGAATTCCTTCTTTTTTTAATAATTTGCATCAATGTCCTTATTTTATTCAGCTGTTTATGTTCCAACCCAGGTGCGTCTTTTCTTCTTTGAACATATTTCTTTGAATTTTGAGTTCATTTGAGTTCAGTGTCTGAACTCTCATTTAGATGACTCACCATCATTAGATGCCATCACTGTGGAATTAGTAGTTTTTGATGAAGTTATGTTATCTTGGCTTTTTATATGTTACTTCATTTGGTCTGACTGTATCTGGTGTTATTTCTTTGCTTGTTTTTTTTTTTTTAAATCAAATATTAGTTGAAGTATTTGCAGTGTTCACATGAGACTTAGGTGTGGTAGAGTTGAAATCCTGTGTTAAGTATATATTTCTCTCTGAGTAGTTTATTAATTATGAGAGCAACCATTTGAGTTGGCATTTTGATGTTTGAAATTACCTCTATACAAATGTTGTACAACACACACACACACACACACACACACACACACACACACACATCGAAAGGCTTTTAGAATGAGTAAAGAATCTGAATAGACATTCCTCAAAAGAATACCTATAAATGGGCTCTCTAAGGCAGGCAGTTCTTATGGGAACTCATAAGTCTTTGATGGTATTTTAAGAGTTCCTGTGCAGCCATGTCTCTTTGGTGCTATTTCAGGAGTTCCTGTCAAAGAGTCAGGTGCTTACTGTAACCTTTTATTCACCCTAGCTTTTCATGTGGGTTCTGGGAATCAGAACTTGGGTTATCAGGTTTGATTAACAAGCACTTCTATCTGCCGAGCCATCTCCATAGCTCAAAAGATAACGATTCTTATTTAAAATAACCATAAGACCATTATTGCCCTTATAAATAATAATAATTTTTATGTCCCCCAAATTTAGTGCTTGTAGACATTTCTCTGACTTTGTTGCTTAAATCAGTGATACAAATATGGTTCATACATTAAAGTAAGTTGATATTATCGCCCCAGTCTCTCATTCTTAATATATTTTTATTCTTTGATAATCTATACATGGATATAATGTCTCTTGATCTTGTTTACACCTCACTTCTTCTCTAACTCCTTTAAGACTCACCTTGACCCCCTCATCCCTCCTCCCAACTTCATGACCCCTTTTTAAAAATGATCCACTAAATCATCTTGTGCTGCCCGTAGACTCATAGATGTAGGCAGAGCTCGGGTTCTTTCACTCTTTTTCTCCCTCTACTCCACTTGTAGCATATTCACCAGAGAAATTAAATCAGTTGTTCCATGGAGTGTCCCACTGTACAGATATAGCTGGATGTATATTTATGGTATCATTTAACATGTATTTACTTCTATATCATTTCTGTAAATTGATGATTAAATATAGAGGCTTGAATGTAGGAAATATAGCTTGATGGCAGAACACTTATTTAGCACATGTGATGATGAGTGTCTACCCTCAGCACTACAAAATAAAATAAAATTAAATTAAATTAAAAAATCTAGAGGCTTGATCAGATTTGATGAAGAGATTAGAAAATCTTTACATTTTCACATAACTTAAGGTAATCTTATATTTTAAAATTATTTATAGAGTTGTTGGCTATGTGGATGTATTATTTTTAGACTCTTCCCTTATTGCTGGACATTGAGACTAAGTTTGGCACAACACACAGCACACTGATAAATGCTCTTGAGGGATGATTGCTTTCTGGCCTGACTTTCTTCCCTTCTGTTAGTTTCTACAGCTGGTGGATGCTTGTGCCAGCTTTCTCACAGAAGCACTGAACCCAGAAAATTGTATTGGAATATTGAGGCTTGCAGACACACACTCCTTGGACAGTTTAAAGATGCAAGTCCAAAGTTACATCATTCAAAATTTTGTTCAGATTCTGAATTCTGAGGAGTTCCTTGAACTTCCTGTGGACACCTTGTACCACATCTTGAGAAGCGACGACCTGTGTGTGACTGAGGAAGCTCAAGTGTTTGAGACTGTGATGAGTTGGGTCCGGCACAAACAATCAGAACGACTCTGCCTACTCCCCTGTGTCCTCGAGAATGTGCGTTTACCACTTCTGGACCCATGGTACTTTGTGGAGATGGTCGAAGCAGACCCTCTCATTAGACAGTGCCCTGAAGTCTTCCCGCTGCTTCAGGAAGCCAGGATGTACCACCTTTCTGGCAATGAGGTGAGTTGGACTTGAGAGATACTGCATTTTGTTGGGAATGTAAAGTATTAGCCAGGGACTCTCAGAGACACAAGTGAACCTCATCCACAAGTCCATCATTCTGGAATCTGGGGATTCCTGATCTGTATAATGGGGATGATATTACATTTTCACATGTCTGTTGAGAGGCTTAAGTGAGACATGGAAGCCCGTGGCCCTGTGCCTGTCACATTCATCCTCTGCCTAGTTGTGTGTGGTCTAGTCAAATCACCATTCTGAAGGGGGTCTACTTTCTTCTATTTCTCTTCTCTTGTGAGAATTTGCATCTGTTGGTCTATTCTGACATTGCCTGGACTCTGAGTCTCATTATTTCTTTACAGAATTTCTGGAAATTCCTTAGATCTCATTACTGTGCTCCCAGGCTATCCTGCCTCCACCCCTGGTATGGTAGAAGATATACATGTAAACTTCACCCCTGGCTGGACCTTTTCACTGGCTCTCCATCACTTTCAGGAAGATACCCACTCTTTCTGCTAAAGTTCCCTAAACTCCACTTCGATGAACTATCTCCTGCTCAGGTCTCTGCCATCATTTACCACCCACTTTTATTGTGTGTGTTTGTATTTTATATTTTTAATTAAAAACGAATTTAATCAACATGTATTTTTAAATTAGAATATAATTATATCATTTTCCCTCTTCCCTTTTTTCCTTCCACCTCTTCTCTTATGATCAAATTCATGACTTCTGTTTCTTTAATTGTTGATATATGCCTTCTGCTGTGGTTTTGACGTACTGCATCCGGTTCCTAAACAAGGCAGATGCTATCTAAATGTCTTCTTTTTCCTTCCTCTACTTAACTTCTGCTTCTACTCCAAAATTCAAGCTAAGGTCACCTTCTCCAAAGAACCCTTTGTTTTCTTATGTCTATTAGTTCAGTCTTTGGTCATGAAACCAAATACCACCTGGCAACCATTGAATTCATCATCTTGTAAATAGTCTAACCTTGTAACTTGTTAGAGTAGGAACTGGGTCCTACTGGACTTTTCATCTCTAGAGCTTAGAAATCCCCTGTGTGTTGTGAATGTTCAATATTATGATTAAATGGGCACCAAGAAAGCATTTATTCCTCTATATTCTCTTTTGCAGTTTCTGAAGATGTCTTTTACTTAGCATCTTATAAAGACAAGACGGGGTTTAGTGGAGGAGCAAGCTAATGAGAAAGCTATATTATAAAAAGAATTTGCTATTGGTTTACACACATGACACCTCCCGTGTGCCTATCACTGTGAGAAAACCTTATTCACTGACTATGGTAGAAATCTCAACCAAAAGTTTGCAATTGTATCTGTGTAGAACTCCTCTGGATGATGTCCCTTTATTGGTGTGGATTTCTCTACTTTTTAGTTGTTCTTAGACCTGCCACCTGCCTATTCTTCACAGGTATCCTGAGTGGTATTATAGCGTTTTCCCAAGCCTCGGGAGAGGCTTTTCTTTGAGAGAGGAGGTTTTCACTTCAAATTCCATCATGTTAGTAGACACTATGCTGCTGGGGTTGTCTGCTTCTTCTCAAATAGAGTTGCAGAGAATTTCTCCATCCATATAAGTAGCTGGATTTATTGGCATGAAACTGTTCATAAATTCTCCTCATCATCTATACTGTAATATTTTGGTTTAGAGAGACTGCTTCTAGACAGCATGGCAGGAACTATATGGGCTCTGAGTCCTGGAAGGAGGACATTACTTGAGGCCATTTTGGAGACTGGGTACTGAAATGATTTACATTATAAGAAGTCCACAGAAAGGCCTTGATTATCTTTCTTGCCCATCCATCCATCCATTGACTCATAGAAGACCGTGAGATTCATGTACTTACTGTTCCTGGTGCTGAGGATCCATTAAAGAAAAGGGGCTGTCCTTATAGTAAATTATAGTAAATTGCAAGGCTGTCCTTGAAGCATTGCCTACAGTATCAAATTCCTCACTGAACAAGGATGCCTCTTTATGTTGTAGGTGCCTTGGCTGTGGGGAGGGAAGGTTTGGGGACAGAAACTAGGCTGATGTTGGGAAGAATGGTACAGAGAAGCACAGTTTGTCTTTGGTTCCAACTCATTGTGTAATTACCTTCAAGTGTTGCCAAATTCTTTTCTCCTCTGGTTCCATCCCTACTCTATGGATTTTCTACTGTTTATGCTCTCAGGCTCTGAAACAAAGGTTCTCTTTCTCTGTGTTTCATGCACGCACGAATGCACGCACGTGCACTTGCACACACACACACACACACACACACACACACACACACACACACATACACACACGCACGCAAACATATCTTTAAGGCCACATTATGGCTATCTGTTGACATGATGCTTTATTTCTCTTAAGGAAGCTCCTCTTTGGACCTGAAGGCCTCCTGTCCCCTGCAGGGCCCCCTCTCCTAATAAAGCTTTTTGGAAGGGTGATGTGTGTCAGTTCCTTCCCATGGATTTGCCACCCTGTTCTTTCTTTTTTACATTATGATAATAGGTATTGAATAAATGTTAACTTTGACTTTGATTCAAGGAGTTCAGGTTCCAATGAAGTAGTCGAGAAGAGGCAGAAAATGCATTTAATAGTAAACAGACTCTTGTCTTACAAATGACAGGTAACATTTATTTAGTACCTATTATACAGTAGGCCCTGGGTCAACACATTCTATATATTATACCATTTAATACAACGAACCTACTGGGTAGTTAAGATCAAATAGCCATTATACAAATGATGAAATCATGGTCAAGGTGGTGAAATCATGTGGTCAACAATGGTGGAGGTGGAAATTGTGACCTGCTTTTTGTGGTTTCATGGCATGAGTTCTGCACTGTCTTGTTGTGCTTCCTCTGCCTACACATCCTCTCCTTGATTTCTAGATTATTTCAGAGCGCACCAAACCCAGGATGCATGAGTTCCAGTCTGAGGTGTTTATGATCATTGGTGGCTGTACAAAGGATGAACGGTTTGTGGCAGAGGTAACCTGCCTGGACCCCCTAAGGCGCAGTCGCCTGGAGGTGGCCAAGCTTCCACTGACAGAGCATGAGCTGGAGAGTGAGAATAAGAAGTGGGTGGAGTTTGCATGCGTGACATTAAAAAATGAGGTCTACATATCAGGTAAGCAGGAGGCTGGTCCTAAAGCAGTTTCCCAGTAGCAAGCATCCTTCCTTTTCCTAATTAGAAAACCAAGTAAGAATATCTGAGTTCACAGGGGTCTAGCTCTGTCTGGGTGAGGATATGGAACCAGGTGCTCAGGTGGTCTTATTCTGGAGAAAACATTATCACTTAATAAACACTGAAATATGAGCAACACTGTATTAAGATATATGAGGACAGACAGCTCTAACCCTCATGCAGGAGGAAAAGCGAAAGTAATGTTGGGTCTTGTTCAGTCTTCTACAGGCTTAGGACCTGGGTGTAGTGCTAGAGAAGAGAGATTTTTTTATCCTTCCACAAACATGACCTTTTCAATTTTCTTAGATGTTCTATAATGCACTTCTCCTGAAGTACTGAGGAATGTAATACTTTTTCATTACTAAGTTGTTGCTTAATCATTAACAATTATTTGTGCTTGTCTTCTCCTTAGACTTAAAGTTCCATGAGAGTTAACACTTTATCACAACTAACAAGGCAAATGTTTAATAAACATTTTTAAATGACACAGTCTCCACCACCTTTACTGTATAGTAGGTAAACCTGCACTTTAACAACACACAATCACAGCAAGGGAGGGTACATTATGAGGTTGAAGAAAACAGAGCTCAGAGATGTTCTAGAATGTAATGAAGGTTGTATTCTGGTGTTGGACAGCGTCACAATCCAGAGGCTAGGCCCAAGCCTTAGTCTCATTTAGATCAAAAGGAGGATGTAAAGACTTCCTTCCTTCTATGTATTTAGTGTTCTCCACAGGTTAACATCAGCTATTCTTTAGGTCTGTTTATAATATTGATTAGGCTATATATTTCATTTTATTATTCAAATGTTGTAGGATTTGAACAATACAGAGAATAGGAAATAAAATATAGAGGTCTTTCTGTTTCCCGTGTTTTAATTTTTTATAAAACATGTTTATATTCTGTTAGAATAAGCGATGTTATTTCTGACAAGTCCTAAAGTCCCACTTAATGAATGAACACAAGAGCATGTGGGAGTGGTGATATCAGGAGTCCATCGCTCAACTTAGGCATTCAGGGGCTCAGGTTCCTTCTGTCATCTCCCACACATGGCCTGGATGAGAAGACACATCTATAAAGTCTTAGCCTGAAAAGGCCACAAAGAGTTCACTAGGAAAAGCCAGCATTGTGCCCTTCTTTCCCAGAATAGATGTGGGATGTAGATTACTTATGTGTCCAGGAAAGTGATCAGAATTGATCTCGGCCCTTACACTGCACCTGTACTTGCTGTTTGTAATCTCCTTAAAAAATACTGTAGCAGAAATTTACATACACAGTAGTTTATGAATCTGTAGAAAGGCTCCTGGAAGTGGTCTTAAGGTAAGTGAATTGAGAGTTTACCAATTACTAAATAGTCCTTCACAAAGATTGCACATTTTGTAGCTTCCTCAATGCCCATTTTCTACATGCTTACTACCAGTTATTATCACCAATTATTTCTGATGTAATAGATTCAAATTTTTCATTTATGCTCTTGTATTTTTAGTGATGTTGAGTATATTTTTATATAAGTATTGGCTAGTTGTATTTATTTTAAAATATGTATGTTTATACCCTTTGGTTGTTTCTATATTGTTTTGTGTTTGTCTTTTGCTTATTATTTTTTTGCATCACTTGTTAAATATATTTTGCTTTGTGGTATAAATACTTTTTATCTAGATTGTCGTTGTATTTTCACTTTGATTTATATTTATACAACTGCTTTTTTTCCCTATGTGATTCTGAATTTCATGTCACATTCTCCAAATCACTGCATTAGTCTCTTATATTCTTGAATTAACTGCTTCTTCAAGTCACATTTGGAAGTCATTTTAAGTTTAAAATATTGATCTAACTTGTCTCCAAATGGACAATTGCTAAATAACATTTATTTAGTATTTTCTATATATTTGAGTTATTTTCTGTATTCATTTAAAATTGATCAGTTTAAGTAATCTTGTACTCACACTACCTTTATTTTATTATGCTGTCAGTATATTTTCATCTTTGGTAAAGGTAGCTTCTTTCCTCATTCTTCTTTTTCCAAAAGTTCTCTGGCAGCAGAAAGCTTGCCTGGCGTGTGCTCCATCGCTCATAGTGTACAAAGCTTTCCCCAGTGAATGTTAGGATTATCTTGTAGCTTCCCTAAGTGCTCATAAAAGAACAGAATACACAAATCTCTGAGTAAGATTGGACATCTATAGTTGCAGCTTTTCTCATCTGTGCAAGCAATATGCTTTACAAACTTACCAGGTGCTAAGTCCCTACATAAAACATAACAGTTGTTTTCTTTTAATAAAGATCTCATTGAAAGTTTTCATAGTGTTTTGTAATCTTCAGTACTTCCAAAAATGGGATCAATATTACAATGTCTTGAATAGAGGCCTTTGAAAGGTACAAAGCAAAGGCAGATAGATGCTCAGGGCATGTAAACACAACACTAAGAAAGGAAGTGCAGCTCTTTGCAATCTTAGGACTAAACCCAGAGGCACAGTCTGTGTACCAGGGAGCCAGGCTTGCCCATATTTATACTCAAGAAACCAATTAAAACAGCCAAATTAATAGCAAAAAGCAGAAAGGAGATTTGTTCAATGTGGCCATATTGGAAAGAAGAACATCATGTGACTTTCTTCCGGTTCATCTCTGGGAACCCAAATTGAAATTACAGGTTTTTGATTTGTTTTGTTGAGACAGCGTGTCACTATGTAGATCTGGCTGCCTTAGAACTCTCTGTATAGACCAGGTTGGCCTCAAGTCCATAGAGATTTCATGCTTCTGCCTCCAGAGTGCTGGGGTTAAAGACATAGCATCACCATACCTGGTGAGATTAAAATGTGAGTAGAGGGTAAAGGATATACACTTCCAAGCAGGCCTGGTCAAGGTGTGGTGCTGCCCATCACAAACCCATTCTTGCCTGGGCTTTTATTTTACCTGACATGGTGGTCTAAGAACTTGTTAGAACTCTGTGAAATTTCTTTCTGGCAGACAAGTTCTTGATCTGGCTGGTTAAACACTCAGCTTTTTTTTTTTTTTTTTTTAATTTTTTTTTTAATTTTTTATTTTGTTATTTTTTTGCTCCTAAGATGAGATTCTTGAAGAAATTCTCATTTCTTGTGGTCTATGGTTTTCTTCCAGTAGTAAGGTAGACTGAGGGACACAGCATCTCTTCAGATTATCTTCATCCTGGAATGCTGGTTACATCCTTATAACAGGAGTTCGAGGCCAGCCTGGTCTACAGAGTGAGTTCCAGGACAGCCAGACAGCCAGGGCTACACAGAGAACACCCCCACCCCCCGCGCCCCCAACATGAAAAAAAAAAAAAAAAAAAGGACAAGTTGTACTCCTGCCTCGGGGGTGCAGAAATGGGTTCTGTTGCTTTGCCAGCTAAAGAAATAAAAAAGAAGTGCTGCTAGAAATTGTAGGGAGCCCCAGAAGAGCCACCAGACTGGCACCAGGAGGTCAGTGTTCTCTATTTGGGATCCTTGGCCTTATTGATAAAAAAATTTTAAGAACAGACTCAAATGAAAGCTAAAGACAGTTTATTGGAGTTTACAAGAATCCTCAGGGCAGCAGGAACTCTCACTGTTCCCTGGAGCGGAGGAGAGAAGAACAAAAGCCATGCTTCCAGGCCAGTAGGGGAGCTTTAGAAACAGTACAGAGTCTCACAGTGTTGGTTAGGGAGCCTAAAGCTTCAGGCAACATCTGAAAGAAAAAGACAAAAGAACAAGAAGTAGTTGGGCCTCAGGAAGACAGGCAGATGCAGCCCCATCTAATGGGGCTTAAGGGGCTGCCTGACTCTAGGAAGGCACTGGGGTGGGAATTCTGGAAAGGAAAAAGCACATTGTCTTAAGGTAGAACTGCCTTCCTGGGAGTATCCCCTGGCTAGATTCCTGAACTGCTCCACTGGATTAACCCTTGAGAAGAGGCAAAGGCTTGTCTCTATCTAGAGTTGGATTCCACTCTTTATCCAATGTACTCTTTTATATAGATTGAAGACAAACTCAAATAATTTTTAAGATCTCTCAACAATTTCTTCTAAAATGTTACCTCCTTTTATTTTATTTTATTATTTTATAAATAAGTACACTTAGAACATAAGCTACCTTCTAACTTCCTGGCTGTCAAATCTCTACAACCCTGCCCAGTCGTTTGGGGGCACAAACCTTAGATCAGTAGGCTCCCACCCACCAAAAGGCTGACCTCACTGAAGCCTCCCCTGGATCCTCTCAGTTTGCTCTCCATCCTGAGCTGTGTGGGTGCCGCTCATCATCCCAGCCATCGTGGCACAGCTCCTACCCATGCCAGCTGCCCTGGTGTCTTATTCTTTTGAGTTTTTGTCCCTCCTATCAGACCTTATCTCCCCTTAGCTGAGACTCACCTGAAAATTTAGTACTTTTAAAGTTTGGGAAATGCTGGGGGAAACTGTATTTTGAGACATCTAGTTGGAGCTTTTAAACTCATTGTATCTCTTGTAGGTGGCAAAGAAACACAGCACGAGGTTTGGAAATATAATTCCTCAATCAACAAATGGATTCAGATTGAATATTTAAACATAGGCCGCTGGAGGCATAAGATGGTCGTGTTGGGTGGCAAAGTCTATGTACTTGGGGGCTTTGATGGCTTACAAAGGATCAACAATGTGGAGACTTACGATCCCTTCCACAACTGCTGGTCAGAGGTATGGGAGATTGTTTCTGTAAGTGATTTCAAAGCTTAAACAACAGCAATATCAACAAAAGTACTGCCTGTGGTGAAGACAGGCTTTTTACCACTTTGCTCCCTCAGGTGCTTTTATCTTCTCTGTTCCTAATAGCCATGGCATCAACATTGCTAATCCAGTAAGAACACCCTTCCTGGTGGAAGGGCTCTGTATGGGCATTGTTCTGTGCTAGCCAGAGTCTCCGCTACAGAGGGAAGACTGGGCCTGTCCCTAAGATGGTTAGCTCTGTTAGTGGCATATCCTGGCCCAGAGTCTGTCTCCTCAGATGCCTTCTGTCCTGTTCCTCTTCATACTAGAAACCTCAGGATCCATTTCCTGCATCTTGTGCACCCAAAGTCATTTGGTTACAGTTAGAGGTCAGCAATATTGATTTTCTCATTAATGATGAGCCATTTACAAGCCTTGGTGCAAGTCTCAGCAAAGCCACCACTGGTTAAAAACTGCCCCAGGACAAGGAAGACAACCTTAGCTCCAGTGCTTCCAGATCATTCTCAAGTGCAGATTTTCTTTCTTACTATCAGACCATGTTCCAGCTCCATAAAATTTGAAACGTGGTCACTGTGGGCCCAAGGAAAAGTTTATCATCACATTGCCAGGCAATCCAGCTGAGGCCTGTGAACCTGTGGGGGTTGGGCCTAAGCAAGATCTTCTCTCATCAAATCCCATCACTTAGTCCTCAAAACTGAAAGGTTATGCAAATTGACAAGAGATTCTTGGAGGTCTCCTTTAGTGTCCTTGGGATCACAAACTTCAGAAACACAGATCTGCCTTTATCCCCAAATCAGTGTTTCCTCAGATTATGAGTATCTGTATATGTGCATAACTTGAAACCATTGTTGGCACCTCATATTCAGTCACCATTGAATGGATATGAATATGCTGGCTTCATGTATATAGACATTTAGTCTTCCCTGGATTCCTCTTTCCATGGACTCCAGGATAAGCAAGCCGAAACAATCAATACACAGCTTGCTCTAGGCTGCCTAGATCCTAAGGAGATGGTGGGCTTTGTTTTTCTCTGCATTTGTAGGAGGAGCCATGGGCTTAGTCATTTAGTCAAAGCATGCCCAAGTATGTGTTCTGTGAGTTTCTCCAGCAATCTGAGCAGCACACTGACTTCTTGTGCCCTCTGCCTCTGCAGGCTGCACCCCTCCTTGTCCATGTCAGTTCCTTTGCAGCCACCAGCCACAAGAAGAAGTTGTATGTCATTGGAGGAGGACCCAATGGAAAGCTGGCCACAGACAAGACTCAGTGTTATGATCCTTCAACCAATAAATGGGTTTTGAAGTCAGCCATGCCAGTAGAGGCTAAATGCATCAATGCAGTGAGTTTCCAGGATCATATCTATGTTGTTGGTGAGTCAGGATGACTTCTTACTTATCTGTAGCCCCCTACCCACATGGCCACCTGGGAGACCAGCTATTATCCTCTTGAGAACGACTGAGTGATATGGATGGGGATGAAAAGGGAGAGAAGATGGTTTTGGCCTAGGCCTTGGTGGAATTTCCCTGGAAGTTCTGGAGATAGAAACAGCCATACAAAGCACAGATACTGTAGTTCAGAGGAGGAGGCCAGAAGTCACTGCAAGAGTCAAGTTGTATTGCAAAGGTAGCAAATACACAGAAACTGAAACACGCAGTGTAGTAACATGTGCTCAGCAATAGGAAACATTTGTATGTGCTAGTTTGTGATCAGGGGAATGTTCCTCTCCTGCTTGGTTTTAGGGACCTGAAAAACAATGTACTTAGTTGAGAGGAAGCCTGGCCAGCCAGACTACAGTTGGCATGTAATTGTTAAAGATGGTAATTATCAGTCCTGACCATTCCTTATAGGATTACCAGAGAGCCTTTTTATAAAAATGCAATAACTATGCCTTACATCAGTTATCTGAAATGAGAGGAGGAAGAAGGGTGTCTGGGACTAGTACAACTGTAATTTAAAAAATTCCAGCTGATTTGAATGTTCAGCTGCACCAGGGAACTACCGAAGTGCTGGAATATAACCAGTGACTAGTTGGGGCTAAGTAGACAAGGAAGAAGGAGGAAGAACACTGAAATCCATTAAGGGAAACAGCTCTCCCTTGCTTCAGGTTTTGTTTGTGATCAGGATCCTGAAGGTTTCAAAGGTCCAGTATGAAGACAGGTGACCCAGGTTGGTGTCTTAGATCATACTTAATCTATAAAGAGATGCCATTCCTAGCTAATGCCAGGTTGAGGACTTTTATGAACCTGGTGCATGGTCCTTTCGTTACTTTGTAACCACTGTGATTCTAGTGCTTATGTTTACAGATGATCAGAAAGTAGCTATGCTGAGGTACCTGGCATTCTCCCAGGGAACCAGTCTTAGGGAACATTTTGTAGCAGTGCTAAGTCACGTGTCTTTTAGACTCAGATTCCCAGTGGATCAGAATTTAAAGGGGATGAAGTTTCTTTAGGTTAGTAGCCTGGGGATCCACTCTGGCTTTCTAGCAAGAAAGCTATCAGTCTACTGTTTCTTTGGTTAGATGATAGATTTAGCTTAATCAGAAGTATAATTCTTGTGATTAATGGGAAAAGACACAGAAAGATGCCCAGCATGAATGTTCTTTCTTCACAGGTGGTGCCATGAGAGCACTCTATGCCTATAGCCCTCTGGAAGACAGCTGGTGTCTGGTGACACAGCTCAGCCATGAGCGAGCCAGCTGTGGCATTGCACCCTGCAACAACAGGCTATATATCACTGGTGGACGGGACGAGAAGAATGAGGTCATTGCTACTGTGCTCTGCTGGGACCCCGAGGCTCAGAAGCTGACTGAGGAATGTGTGCTGCCACGAGGAGTGTCACATCATGGCAGTGTCACCATCAGGAAGTCATATACTCACATCCGGAGGGTTGTCCCTGGAGCAGTGTCTGTGTGACTGCAAGGGAAACAGGGGTGCCCCTGGATTCTCTGAGCACTGATTCTGTACCCTAGCTTGCTCATGTCATCCCTTATGAGTCGTAGGCTTGGCTTGGGCTTAAGGTTCATCATGGGGCATCTAGGAAGATAATGCTTTGGGATATGTGAGACCAGCCAGGAATGCTTGTGTGAACTACCTCAGGATGAAGGGTAATGTTTAACATTCCATACATGCCTGCTTACCCTGGCCTGTGCCAGGCGCTTATCCATTGTAATTTACTTAACTATGGTGATGGCCTGCTGCCAGATAGTATCATGCCTGTCTGAGAGGCAGGGAAAAGGAGTTTCAGACAGGCCAATTTTCACTGGGTCTCTCAGGAAGCAAGAAGTTAAGCCAGAATAAACCCAAGTTTTTCCATGTCAGTCAGTGTGTCTCCTACCACACTTCTTAACTCAGATAGGAAAACAGAAAGCCAACCCCAAACTTGGCTGGTGTCTCTTTCTGGCAAGTTTGCTAAAGATAAGGGAATAAAGGTATTTCTCTGTGATGTCTCCCTTTTATTCTTTGTACATAAACCACAGGAGGACCCTGGGCTTGGAGGTTTTCAGGCCACTTTGTGTAAAGAGCATTTCCTATGCTCTCCCACTGGACAGGTCTGGTGTCTGGGCAGGCCCATATGTTTTGAAAGAGGTGAAAGTTGTGTCCTGTTTCCCCCTACATCTTAACTGTTGCTCTTGATCGTGCCATTTTGAACTAGAACTCTTACTGCCATTTACTGGCTGCAGGTGGCTGCATGGATACAGCACCTGCTGTAAAAGAATGGAGACCAGTGTTAGGCGCCCTAGAATCCATATGAGCAGGCATGGTAGCTGCCTGCAGTCCCAGTACGTGGGAAGCAGAGACCGGGGTTCCCCAGGGTAAGCTGAGCAAGTCAGAGTTGATGACTTCAGATTGTCCCTGACTCAGTAAATGAAAATGGACAGTCATAGCTGGAGAGTGTGGGTCCAGCAGTGTAAAAGTGGAGAATGACTGAAGAACCCATTTGGCATCAGCTTTGGATCTTCAGAGTTGTGAACACATAAATATACCCATGCCACATACACATTTAAAAATAACAGAATTAAAAGTTAAAATGAAAATGCTTTTGTTAAGTATTACTTTTTCTCAGTGGTTTCATATCCTGGCCTCTCAGTGTACAGCCTCTGTTTTAGTTTTACTTTTGTGATCTCCCGAGCCCCTCCAACCTCCAGACATACATTTACTACGGGATTTATCTCACCCTCGTGATACCTGCAGAAGAATCCACCCCAATTCAAACCCTAGACTCTACCATTTTCTACATACTGGATGGCTGCCATGGACTAGCAACTGCCTCCTGTAAAAAGGGTATAACTACCTTTTATGAATGGTAGACACATTTTCAGGAGGGGTTGAGGTTTTCCCAACTACTTACAAAAGGGTCACTACTGTGTCTTATATCTTGGTCTCAAAATTTATTCCTTTAATGCAGTTTCCCATCTTCCCAATGAGACAGTTGCCTTCAGACACATCCACGACCACCCAAGGAGTTGTTACCTTCTTCTAGGTTTCCTGAAGATTTCATATCCCATGTCCCAATTGTCAGAGAAAGTAGAAATGGCTCACTGAACCCTCAAAGAAACTCTCACCAAACTAACTCTAAAGTAAACCAAGAATGGTCCAAGTTCTAATGCCTTGCACATCTAAAACTTGAGGCTCTCCCTGTAAGCCCTCCTACCTCATCTCCTTTGGTCTTATGTATGGCAGCCTTTAGTCCCCCCTGCATAACCCCCCCACCCCACTCTGATTCCTTTGTCCCTTGCCAGCAGTCTCCTTTTCTTCCTAAGGACTCAGCTCTTGCCCTTTTCTCGATCTGAGCGATGCCCCAGTCCCATCCACCCTAGAGACTGGGGATCTAAGGTGTCTCTGTGTCTTAGTTAGGGTTACAATTGCTGTATGAAACACTATGACCAAACCAACTTGGGGAGGAAGGAGTTTATTTTACTTACAGCTTCATATAACAGTTCATCATCAAAGCAGCGAGGACGGGAACTCAAGTGGGGCGGGAACCCGGAGGCAGGAGCTGATGCAGGGGCCATGGAGGAGTGCTGCTTACTGGCTTGCTTCTCATCGATCGATCGCTCAGCCTGCTCCAGGGGTATCCAAACCAAAATGGGCTTGGCTCTCCCACATCAATCCCTGACTTAAAAAATGCTCTGCAGGTTTGCTTGCAGCCCAATCTTATGGAGGTATTTTCTCAACTGAGGCTCCCTCCTCTCAGACAGCACTAGCTTGAGTCAAATTGTCATAAAACTAGGCAGCATAGTCTCTATTCCTAATTCTCAGGACCTCTCTTTCGAATGAACTGATTCCCTTAAGATAGTGGTTCCTACACAAGTTGCCTCTAATCTTGATGGCCTCTCCTCATGCATTCACCTATGGTGTTCCCAAAGGATTTGAAACCTTTTTTTCAACAATACTATACTTACTGGACCTGCCTTCTCTGTATTTGAACAGTAATGTTCTAACATCAGCTCTGCTGATGGCTCTAAATCTACAGTAGCCCTATTCATTCCTGGTACATCTACAAGGAGTCTAATGGCCGATCACCTGTCTGTCACACTTGTGGACTTTCTAAACATCGTGAAGAAGCTAAGGCTGCAAGGAACCTCCATTATTTTCACCCTAGATCAGATACAATTTTTATATTTTTATTACTGTTCTATCTATCTATCTATCTATCTATCTATCTATCTATCTATCTATCTATCTACCTATCATCTATCTATATTAGCAGAGGACCTAGTGCAGACCTGTGCATGCTGCTTCAGTCTCCATGAGTTCATATAAGCTTTGCTCAGTTGTTTAAGAAGGGGTTTTTTCCCTGTTGTCCTTTACCACTTCTGCCTCCTCTTCCATGGGTACCCTGAGCTCTGAGGAAGAGGATTTGATGCAGACATCCCATTTAGAGCTGTGTGTTCCAAGATCTGTTTATGTAATGTTTTGCTATGACTCTGTGCATCTACTGTAGGAGGAAGCCTCTTTGATGGTGGCTACATAAGGCCCTCATCTATAAGCAGACAAGAATATCATTAAGGATCATTTTATTGTTACTTTCTTTTTGGCCAGTAATATTTGGTTTTACTTTAGGTCTCTGGGATATCTAGACTCTGTTTCTTGGTCATTCAAGAGATGTGGGTTCCACTTCATTTCATGGAGTGGGCCTTAAGTCCAATCAGCCATCAGTTGGTTGCTCCTAAAAGGTTTGTGCCACCATTGCCCTAGCATATTTTGCAGGCAGGACAGATTGTAGATCAAAGGTTTTATGGCTTGATTGGTTTACTTTTCTTTTCTGGTAGCCTTCAGAGTACCTTTCTATGACATAGACACAAGAACATATGATGAAGATTCCACGCAGGCATCAACTCTACCTTTCAGTGTTCAGTGAGTTGGGAGAGTGTTATGTTCAGCAGTGGGAACTTGCTGACAGTTTGTGGAGAGCAACCTATTGCCTTGGGGATAACCTGGGCTTTTAGAGGGTTTCATGGGACCCTTTGGCCAACAACTCAACTGGATAAAATCAGTAGGCAGAACCAGGGCCAACAGGAACACCAGGAAGGGTTCTCAGCTGTGCGTCTCTCATCGAAGCAAGGATTAGCAAAGATGTGAGATGATCAAGCGTTGCACAGCTAGCTCTAAAAGCAAGCCAAGCTCAGCCTCCATCACTACCCATTGAGTTCTATTTATATTCTTTCCAAACATAAAATGTTCTCCACCGGTCTTCCTTCAGCATGTGCGTCTGTATCAGCTGACATCATTCTGCTAATTGGCCCAAGTCTGCTAAAGCGGCAAGAAGCCAAATCACCACCAGAAGGTTTTAGAGCATTTCTCTCTATGGGGTCCCGACAAATGCAGCTCAACTATGCAATGAAAGGCAGCCCAATACATGTGTGTTGTTAGTGAAGAATCCTTCATTATTTGTCCTTTCACATGCTTGCTTTAGCAGAACATCCTTTCCTACTTGGGTCTGCTTCAGCAAACACATGAGTCTGCCTTAGTCTTTCACCTGTGTCTCCTTCAGGAAAACAGTTCTTTACATGTTTGCCTCAACAAACACCTTCCAATACAACTGTCTGACTTTCCAAAAAATCCTTAAGTTCCACTTCACCTTATCCTTTCATTTTTGTCCCCTCTACCTAGCTCCAGTCCCTTCATAAAATCTATTCTATTTTTCCTTCCCAGGGATATCCATGCATTCTGCTACCCTTCCATTCCCAGTCCCTTTCTCTATGCTTATTCTTTCTGGGCCTACAGATTGTAGCTTATTTATCATTCGTTTAATGGCTAACATACAGATATATAAGTGAATAGACAACATATTTATGACATCTTTCTGAGTTTGGGTTACCTCTCTCAGGATAAATTTTTTTTTCTGTTTCCATTCATTTGCCTGCAAATTACATGATGTCATTTTTAAGAGCTGAGTAATATTTCATTATGCAAATGTTTCATGTCTTTTAAATCCATTCTTTTTGGTTGAAAGACATCTATGTTATTTCCAGTTTCTGGCTATTAAAAATAGAGTAGCAATGATCATATCTGAGCAAGTGTCTCTGTGGTAGGATGAAGCATCCTTTGGGTATATACCTAAGAGCAGTATACCTATATCTTGAGGTGAATGAATTTCCATCTTTCTGAGATACTGCCATACTGATTGGATTCCATAGTAGTTGTACCAGTTTGTGCTCTGAACAGCAATGGAGGAGTGTCCCTCTTTCTCCACATCTTGCATCTTTGGGATGAAGAATCATGGTGGATGATTCTTTTGGTGTGTTCTTGGATTTCATTTGCCAGAAATTTATTATTTCTGCATCTATGTCCATAAAGATTTTTTTTCTGAGGTCTCTGAATAAATTGGGAAATGTTCCTTCTGTTTTATTTTGTGGAATAATTTGAGAAGTATTGGGATTAACTTTCTTTGAAGGTCTAGTAAAATTCTGCACTAAAACTATATGGCCCTGGGCTCTTTTTGGGGGCGAGGGAAGACTTTTAATGACTGTTTTTATTTCTCTGGTGGTTATAGGTCAGTTTAAATTGCTTATCTGATCTTAATTTACTTTGATGAGTGGTCAGATACAGTTCTTTGCATTGGCTCTCTGTTTTCGCCCATTCTCTACCCACTTGTTGTTTCTGCTGGCTTACTGTGGTGCAGCACTCTGCACCCCGAATGACTGGAACTGGAAGAAAAATAAAACTTCTAACATTTCTTTTACCTTGCTAATATTACAATCCTTGGCTTCATATACTGCTACATTTGCTCTGTCAGGGTTTCCCTCTGCTTCTAACTTTTTCACAGCAAATGCTTTGTGACACTCAACTAAGAGCACAGAGGGAGCACCTAGAGGCAAGTGTGGACAGTCAGTGGCTCCCCTTGTAGGTGGTGTACTGCCTGTCTGCTTTCAAGATGCAACCACAGTCTCACCCAATTTAAAATATCTTTTCATTGGCCACATCCTTCTATTTTTCCCTCTTCTTGTCTCAGTTATGATTTTTTTCTATGGACTATATTCTTACCTCTCCTCTTAATCTCTTTCTAGAGAGCATTGGATAGCCCTCTTAAACCAAACACACCATATCCTAAAGGTGTTCTATTTCACTTACTTATCCAATGGCTGGGTTTGTCTACCCACTAAAATCCTGGACTTTCCCTGATCCATCATCACTCTTTATCCACATCCCCCCTACATTTTTACATAATGACTGATTCCTTCCAAGGTCCTATACCCATAACAGACCTCTGAGATCCCTTTGCTTTTTTGACTCCTCCCCATTCCCTTTTTAGAACATCTAACTGCAAGCTATCACTCTCTTCCTACATATTAACTCGACCTTTATCCTTTCCTCTTAGATCTGACTCACCTCTGACAAATACACCACCACTGCTCATGGCCACGGGCCTTGTCTAGTCAGGAAGATGGCGGATGGTTAAGAACAAACAAGATTTAAAATATTACCTCAACAGAACCCAAGCTATTTTCAGCTTTTTAATGATTATGTAGATACTGACCTCCCCAGAAATACCAAATTCTCTGCCCCCTAGGACACCAAGATAATAAATACAATGCCCTTCTTAGAGTCTCTGCATGTCCTACAATGTCTCCCTCATGACTCTTACCTGTCCATGTATGACAACCTTGAGCCATTGTCAGACCTCACCCACTGCTCCCTGAATACACTGTCTTGCTACGGAACCTCAAATTATTGAGTGCTATCCATTTCTGACTCCTTTACCAGTGTACCCCAGAGTTTAACTTTTCACTCTATTCATTTACAGCTAAAGTCCATCCACAACCAAGACCTCCCACTCCCAACCCCTTCAAGCTGCACACTGTCAAAAGAACATCATGTCTGACAAGATGAAATTACTGTCCAAACACATTGGTCTGCCAGAAGTAAGATCTTTCCCACCTCTTTACATTCTCCACTTGATTCTTTCTCAACTCTCAAGAAGCAAGGAGGAAGAGAAACTCTTCCTTTTCTTTGTGGCTCAGATAGCTACATATGTTTGCCAGACAATTTGTCAGTAATCTACACCCTAGTCTTTCAATCATACCCTGACATAAAGGTTCTCACAACCAGACAGCTTCTATTTTCCCAACAATGTCTGTTAAATCTACACTTTCAATCAAGGAGAATACTGCCCCTCCTTCTTATTCTGGTTGTGTTAGGCATCTCATCCTCCTTGGGGATAAGCATAGCAGGGATACTATTTACCTCCACTTACTATTTTCAACAACTACTAAAGGCACTTTCCAATGCCCTAGCTGATATAGCAGCCACTATCAATACTTTCTCAAACCAGTTTCCCTTAAATAAGTCATTCTCCAAAATAAGAGCGCCATAGATCTAATGAAAGAAAAAGGGGGCTGGGCACATGCTTCTTTCTTCAAGAGGACTGCAGCTTCTACATCAACCAATCAAGAATCATCTGAGACACCACAAAACCTCCAAGTCTAACCATAGAAATTACACAAAACACAGGAAGGCTGGCTCACAGAAGGACAATGGCTACCTTGGGTAAGACCCCTACTGGGTCCCTTACCCTGCATTTCCCTTTAATTCCTGAAGGCAGACCTTAAAACTCCAACTCTGCCTTCACTTTTCCTGAAGCAAACAGATGAATACAGTGTCCTTTTCCTTTTTATACTGTCAGGGTCAGGAATAAAGGGCTGTGACCTGTCCTCCCTGAAGGTTTCTGGGAGGAAGAAAAGGGAAATCTGTAAGTTGAATGTTGATTCTGTTCCCTGAAGAATCTCATGATACTTCCAAGTGCCTCCCTGCCTTACATTTCTTTCCTCTACAATGACAATCCCAAATGACAACAAGAGCTTAAAGTCTGGAGTCTTATCTTAATAGATTCAAATTAAAAAATGAGATGCCACTGTGACACAGCCTAAGAGGGCAAAAAGCCAGCCTGAGAACTGTCCTACCTACTTTACTTAAGGCTAAACTTTCATCCCCAAGGGATAAAGGATTCTAGTCAGATTGAAATAATAGGTTCTTTCCATTCTCAAGATTGAATTAATTATACTCCATGCTTTATTTTTTTTCCTGGTCTATTATATCTTAACTGATGTGTTTTATAAAACCAAGGATATGTTCTATTAGAGCATGGTATGGTGCGATGGGAGAGGGTGTCTCAGTGGGCTCATGCTGAGGCATCCCTCCCTTCATGAGGTACCAGCCACATGACAGGTCTAGTATAGAATTTTATTTTCCAAATAGTTTATTTGGAGGCATGGAAAGGGGAGTTAAGAAGAGAGTAGAGGTAGAGAAAGAGAGGGGGAGAGAGAGAGAGAGAAAGAGAGAGAGAGAGAGAGAGAGAGAGAGAGAGAGAGAGAGAGAGAAAGGCCAGCCAGGCATATGTGGAGAGAGACTGGGGAGGAGGAAGGGGAGGGGGAGAGAAGGAGGTCAGAAAGAGAAAATAATCAGAATCAGAGTCAGAGAGACCAAACAGTCTCTTTTATAGCAAGTCAGGCCTACCTGGTTGTTGCTAGGTAACTGTTGGGTGGGGTATAGAAGGAATGCCAACACTAACTGCTTTTGAAGCAAATGGGTCAACAAAGATAGTGAAAGCAGCCTTCCTGAGATGGTGGCTTTTTGTTCTCAGAAGACTGTAAAGAGAAGGCTTGAGGGCCTTCTGAGTATCTAAAGAGGACCAATAGGTGAAACAGGAGGACACAGAGCCGTATAAAACGCCCACAACAGAGTCGATTTAATGGACTTCCAGCATTAGGCCTCTCTAATTCTGAAGGCTGAAAGTTGCTCCTTTTCCTTTGTGTGTGTGTGTGGGGGGGGGGGGGGAGGGGGAGTTACTCTTCTGTCTTTTCCAGATATTCAGGATTTTGCTTGTGCCAGAGAACAAATTTGGCAATCCATTAGACATCCACCTGCACCCTTGTTATACGCTCAATTCTTGATCTGTCATTACTGTCATTATTGAAGACAGTTCTTTTCCTCTGGGTACAATATCATGCCTCAGATAATATGGCATTCCCTTGAGCCATATAGCCAAAGGAGATAATACTCAAACTGCATGATGAGTACTTTTAGTGTGTGTGTGTGTGTGTGTGTGTGTGTGTGTGTGTGTGTGTGTGTGTATTTTATAGTTACTGGAGTTTATGGCAAATAAAATAAATTAAAAAAAAATAAAGTGAACTTATTTTATCCTGTGCCTCTAACACATTGTGGCCAGAATAGGCAGCCTTTTCTTTTAAGCTACCCTCTCCATCATCTTAAATACTTAATGACATATCTGAAAGAGGAAACTGTACATTTTCTACAAGGGAGGGAAAGGGTAGATCTTGATACTTGCTGATCAAGGCTGGTTGTGACTCCTAACTCTCGCAGGTTAGGAAGCTTAGTTTTTGCTGATTTATGTAACTCTGGAATTGTGAGTAGAGACATGCTACCCCTATTCCCAGTAAGATTTTGAGTCACTTTTTTTTTTTTTCCCACTAACCAAAGTAACTGTAGAACTGAGCAGTATGTGGGTTGCTGATTTCCAGGCAACTTGTCTTCTGCTGGTCAGGAAGCAGGATCTGCAACTAAAGTAATGTGCCAGGGAAATGTTAGTGATCCCCAAAAACACACACTGGAGCCAATCTGATGCAATGCACAGCAGGGTCTTTATTCTATTCCAGCTAGCTCAGCCGCCCCCCCCCCCCCAACACACCACTGTTACACAGGATGATTTTGGTGGTGGGGGTAGGGGGGGAGCCCCAGATGTCTCCTAGGGCAAGGCTTTATAGTGAGCAGCAAGCAGGGAGTATGTGTGCAAGCATCTAATTGGAAAGTTATTGTGGCCTTTAACATAATTGGCTGGTGCTGGAAGTTATATCATAACTTAATTTCTGCTCTCCTCTGCATTGGTGGTTGTTAGGCAGGGGGTGAGCTTGTAACCTGGGGGTGCAGGTTTGTTAGGGAAATAACCTGGAGTCACTGGTCTTGTTGAGGGTGTAACCTGGAAATGTTGGTCTTGTTGGAGATTGGCCTAGAGACTGGCGCTAGGCTCAGGTTTTGTTGGGGGTTGGGGGGGGAGGGCAACTGGGAAACTAATGCTAGGTACCAGCCTGTTTGTCTACCTGAGTTCAAACTTAGGTCAGGTTCTCTAAATTGGAGTCTGAATTTAAAAGCTTCGGCATCTCAGTAACTCTGGATTCCTTTCAATTGGCCTTTCAAATGCACTCTCTGTGATAGGCTCTGAGACCTTAGCACAACTGACTCTATGATGGAAGTACCATTCAGGCCATAAAACTCATCGAGCTGACGGCACCATCTGCCAAATGAAAACAAAGACCTAATCTATCAATGTTTACAGTCCTGGGAAAGTCTCTCAATTATTAACCTTGTTTTTTGGTTTCTGTAGTTCCTCTTCTGGCTAACTGTTCTTGTTAACTGAAGTGTGTCAACCTAGAATATGGTTTTTGTACTTAAAGGCTCAGAGAAAGGCTTGGGTCTACACTGGGATCCCAAACACTTAGTGTAGTCACCAGCTGGCTAGTAAAGACTTCTTATTGGCTTAAACCCATGTCCAAGTAGTATTCTGGTGGATTCCCCACAACACCCTCCATAACAAAAAAAAAATTAACATACAGGTAAACATATCCTTGAGGATTAAATAAAACAAAATTAGAACACATAAATAAAGCAACCACTTTGAATTTGAATGACGATTTAAAATAAAAGAGCCAAAGGCATTTAGACATTGCCTCTTAGGTTTGGTTGGTTTGTTTGGGTTTTCTTTGCTCCTCTACCTCCTCCTCCTTCTTATTCCAATGAAGCACAAAACAAAACCCTCAGAGAGGCTCATATCAGGGACTTTCATTGAAAGTTTTGAAAGTAGCTGGGTGGTGGTGGCACACACCTTTAATCCCAGCACTTGGGAGGCAGAGGCTGGCAGATTTCTGAGTTCGAGGCCAGCCTGGTCTACAGAGTGAGTTCCGGGACAGCCAGGGCTACACAGAGAAACCCTGTCTCGAACCCCCCCTCCAAAAAAAAAAAAAAAAAAGAAAGTTTTGAAAGTTTTGTAATCTAATCGAGAGAGAAAGAAAGAGACACACACAAAGAGAGAGAGAGAAAGAGACAGAGAGAGACAGAGAGAGGAAGGCAATGCAAGACAGTTGTATAAACACCAGCTGTTGAGGGGAGGGAGTGCTAGAATATGCGGATCACAAACCAGTGTTTCCATTTGTTTTGAAGTTATGTTCAGAGGTCTTCCTCAAGGACACCCAAGAGTAACTGAAGACAGGAAAGAATACGCTCTAACCATCTGGAAAGGCGGAATATGCGTTTTATTTTATTTTGATACCTGGTTTTAAAGTCTGAAATTGCTGTTGTAGGATAGATAAATCAAAATGTTCATTCTAGTAGCTTCACACTGCAGGGCTCAGCATGTCTGCCCCACTCAAACCCTTTAGCCAGAGATAAACATCTTCATTCAGCTTATCTTTCAGAAGTTCAATGCTACACCGCCCAAATGACTCAGCTCTCTGTTCAGTTACTTCCTATCATGTGTAAAAGCTGTCAAAGAATTTATAAATCATGCATACCCCTGCACTCAGGAGGCTGAGCCAGAGGGGCTACAAAGTTTGAGTCCAACTTGGAGTACTTAATAAGATCCTGTAAATAATGGAATCTACCGATAGGTGGAGACACACCCTTGTCTACTCCCTCAAGGATTAATCCGGTGGGCAGGTCAGAGATCTGCTATGAGCCTCTCCCAGGAGGCGGACTCACTTAATGAGCACGGTCCTTAGGAGGCAGGACAGCTCTATGAGATGAGATACTATGAGGTTCAGCCGAGTCTCCCTGCCCTTCTGAGGCTGTCTCTTTTCAGTCTATGTCCAAAACTCCTTCAGTTCTGTAAGATGGTCATGTCAGAGATAGGTTCTTCAGGTCTCCTTCGTTTAACATCAAGAATAGAATGTTCAACAGTTAAGCATGTGAAGCCTGAAGTTGTAAGAACGTAATTTCAGGTCTCAGCTTGAACTTAAAATTAAAAGATCCTTAAGTTTGAGTTTCAGTTTACACTCAGATATTAGCTGTCCCCAGGCACATCCTGGGAGGAGCACATTCCTAAGACTCAAACATGTTCTGCACCCCTTTTTGAGTCCCCTTCGCCCTCGAAAGAGACACATAAGGCAGTGTTCGGGTGGTTACTACAGTGAGGCTTTATTCTTGTATCAGCAGAAGCGGAAAAGACCCAAAGCCCGGGAAAGGCACTGCTATATGTACCCTAGAGTGGCGAGTTCACTTCTGATTGGCTGTTCACTCATTACCCCATATTACGCCCCGGGATGGGCAGTGACTTTGGCGCCTTTTTGCCTTTTGCACCTGCGCAGTTAGTTGTTTACTTGTGGGAGCACAGGATGCCTGCGCCATCTTGTAATGGCGAATGTTGTCACGCTCACTGCGGCTCCTAACATCTCCCCCTATCTATATATTTAAGATGGAACAGCCTATTGCCTATCAAGCACAGCACCAACTCAGTGAGGGAAAGCAGAGGCCTGATCCCCTGTGCAAAATGAGATATTGTAATGGGTTTCTTCTCTTGTTGTCCTGCAATGAGGAATACTTCCCATACCCATCTCGATGCCTTTTGGCGGGGAAAGGGAGCCTCCATACTGGGGCGCCACCAGGGGAGATTGCTTGGCATCAAACCTTTGTGCCATCAGGCATACTTTCAGGAAATCTATCCACACTCGTGGAACATTCCCTGTCGAGTACTCACTCGCAAACACCTCTAAATATTCTGGTACCACAGTTATTCAGGCAAGGGCTGGCTGGACTTAGACATCTCATCGACCCAGTGCAGCTACTTTCTTAGCCTAGATAGCCAAATTTCAGGGGGAGATCCTTGCTCAAGGCTACGAGTGCTTGGGCAATAGCGACCTTGTCACGTTTTTGTTGGGCTCTGAGCTTGCAGACCAATCATAACATGAACACTAATCCACAACATAGGGCTGCACCAAACAGACCTATCCCCACCCTTTAAGAAAGAAAGAAAAGGCAGAGGTAAGCCAAGAAGTAAAATCACCAGGGGTAACAGGATCCACTCGTGTTCCATCAAGGCTCAAGATCTGGATCTGCAATTGCTGCTGCACCTGGTCCAACTCCCCAGTCCAATTCCCTTGTAAATAAGCAGAAAGATTATGGCTTTGAATAAATGTATCATTCATAAATCTCAGAGGTGTAATACATAGATGTGGGGTTGTTGACACGCAGCTCATTTGAACCACATCCATGAGCTGCTCCACATGGGCTTGGAGCAAATCAACTCTCTGATTGACCAACAGGATGCCTGATGCCAGGTATGCATCCACTTTCTGTGGAGTGGTCAAAGCCTCAGAAGTCTTTTCTAAAATTTAATTAACAACAGTAGCTGCTGTAACTTGATTAGCCAAGGCTGTGCCAGCTGTCACAGCTGCAGCTGCAGAGATGGTAATAGCAGTGATAATGGCTGCAGTTATATCAAAATCTCTCTTCTGTCGAAATAAAGTCAAGGTTCCAGACATCTGAATGGGGATAGGGATCCATAGTGGTATACTGGCTATGAGGGCCTGCTTATAGACAAGAGCAGACCAGCACTGGGACATAAAGCAAGTTTACATTGGTATAAGTTAGCAGAAGCAGCGCCTTTTAAGAAGGCAAGGGCATAGGTTTTAGAAAAGCAGATAGGATAGCCATCTAAATTCACTATATATACTAGGAGCCTGATTTAGGAGAGTCCAAATGAGAACTGAGAGTGTCTGCAGATGAATCCTTTGGGGGGTCATTTTCAGGAATCTCGAGTCGCCGCGTTAGTCGCTCTGGCAGCCAAAATGGGTTGTTTTCTTCCTGTGGAAAAACACAAACCGCTCCCCTGGATCTTACTAAAACAGGATCTGGGCCTTTCCATTGACCAGTCAAAACATCTTTCCATTTTATCATTTCTTTTGGCCTAGTTGGTTCCAGGCAATGGCGATCAGCCGCTGTGTTGCCCTGACTGTACAAATTCAAAAAATTAAGAGTAAAAAGTGCCAGAGAAACAGTAGCTCATGGCACCATGGGCAGAGCTTCCTTAACTTCTCCTTTTTGTTTTATCAAATAAGTTTTAAGGGTACGATGAGCACGCTCAATGATGCCCTGTCCCTGAGGGTTGTAAGGAAGACCAGTCAGGTGTGTCACCTCCATTTGGCGAGAAAATTGTTGAAATTTTTGAGAAGTGTAGGCTGGTCCATTGTCAGTTTTAAAGATTTTAGGCTTTCCCCAGGCACTCCAAGCCTGGGGAAAGAGACAATGTTGAATAACATGGGCTGCCTTTTCTCCGGTCAATGGAGAGGCGAACATAACTCCAGAACAGGTATCAATGGAGACATGCAAATATTGTAATTTGCCAAAGGATGGGATGTGAGTAACATCCATTTGCCAGATCTGTAATGGCCTAATTCCCCGAAGGTTAATTCCGGTATGGGGAACAGGTAGGAATTGACAGCAGTTTTGGCATTGAGTCACGATATCTCTAGCCTCTTTTCTAGTGATGTTAAATCGGCATCGTAGCATCTCAGCTGTCACATGAAACCTTTTATGAAAGGCTTTAGCCAAATCCAATTTTGGCGAAAGGGCAATTGCAATCAACTTTGTGGCTCGATCTGCCAGGTCATTTCCACGGGACATAGGTCCTGGTAAGCCTGAGTGAGCCCTAATATGAGTTATAAAGACAGGGAATCTTCGCTTAGCCAGGGTAAGCTGAATCTTTTGAAAAACTTCTACAAGTCTGCTAGATGTCTTAATTAACCCAGCAACTTCTAATGCTTTCACTGCATTAACCACATAGAAGGAATCTGAAACAATATTTAAGGGACCTGGAAAGATTTCCAGAACCTCTGACACCACTAAGCATTCCACAATTTGAGGTGAGGTTTCATGGTATTGTTTGTATGTAACCTTATCATTAACCACATAGGCACCCACTCATGTTTTAGACCCGTCCATATAAACTACCATTCCATCTGGGAGTGGCTCCTGAGACACAATATGTGGAAATATGATAGCTTGAGTTAAGGCAAAGTGTAAGATGGGATGCTTAGGATAATGATTATCTATTTGACCATTGAAGGAAGTAACCAGCACTGCCCAAACATCAGAGGTCGCCGTTAATATTTGGACTTGATGGGCAGTATAAGGCACTATGAAAACCTTAGGCTCCCTTCCAAAATGAGTAATGGCTGCTTTTAGTCCATGAAGGGCAAGCTGAGCGACTGAATCTGGATACCTTTCAATAATCTTTGCATGAGGAGCATTGGGATGAATCCATAACAAGGGCCCCTCCTGCCATAATACAGCAGTTGGTAAGTGTCTAGTTTTAAAAACACATAAATCAAAGGTTTTGGTTTCATCTATGCATTTCAACTGGGCATCTTGTAAAGCATTTTTTACTACTTGCAGAGCACGGCTTGCAGCCGGTGTTAAGGCCCTCGGTGAGGAAATATGAGCATCCCCTTCCAAAATATCAAATAAAGGTTTCAGCTCGGCCGAGGGAATTTTTAAAAATGGTCTTAACCAATTTATATCACCTAACAATTTCTGAAAATCATTCAAAGTATGTAAATGGTCTCTACAAATCTCCAATTTCTGAGGAATTATCTTTTCTGAATAGATAACCATCCCTAAAAAGGAGCCAATTTCTGAAAATTGAACTTTCTCAGTAGCAACATGTAGACCCCACTGTTCCAAGGTGTTTAATAATAAGGGGTATGAGGTCTGTAAAGTAATTAAATCCTTATGACACATAATAATGTCATCTGTGTAATGGGCCAGCAGCAGAGAGGGAAATTGTTTCTTAATTGGCTCGAGGGACATTTGTACATACAGCTGACATATATTGGGGCTGTTGGCCATGCCCTGAGGCAGAACTTTCCACTGATATCTTTTATCAGGTTCAAAATGATTAATAGTAGGTAGTGTAAATGCAAATCTTGGTCTATCTTGTGGACACAAAGGAATAGAGAAAAAACAATCTTTAATATCTATAATTATGATTTTCCACTGCTTAGGCAAGGCAGAGAGTAAAGGCAAGCCTCATTGCACAGAGCCAAATAGTCACATCTGTGCATTGACGGCTCTTAAATCATGTAAAAGCCTCCACTTTCCGGATTTCTTTTTGATGACAAATATGGGTGTATTCCAGGGAGAGGTAGAAGGTTCTAGATGACCCAGCTGCACTTGTTCTTTAATTAGTTTTGTAGCAGCTTCCAATTTTTCAGAGGATAGGGACCACTGAGGAATCTACACAGCCTCCTCTGTGAGCCAGGGTATGGGCATAGAACACTCAGTGGCAACTAGGGAAAACTCAGGCCTTGTCTTCCTGTGTTTGATTCTTGTGAGACAGGATCTAACCTTCCTTGTTCGTTCCTGCCAAGACCTTTCCCTTCTTTAAATCCCATGCTCTTCATAATGTTTATAGCTTGTGGGGAGTACTCACTGGTCAGAATTAGCCCTAGGTCTTGTAAAATGTCTCTTCCCCAGAGATTGATAGGGAGAAGAAGCACATAAGGTATAAAACTTTCTGTTTGACCCTCTGGTGCCTGCCAAGTCAACGAGCGAGAACTGACTGTGGGACTGCCCTCATATCCCAATCCTTGTAGGGAGTGGGACGATCATTTTACAGGCCATGCCTTAGGTCACCAATTAGAAGAAATAATACTTTTATCCGCTCCCAAGTCCAGAATTCCAGTAAAGTTCTTCCCCTCTATTGCTAACTGTAAGGTGGGTCTAGTTTTAAAGTCAACCACCAGATGAGTGAAGTCAGTTCCTGAGGAACCAAGCCCATGAGCACCTCTAAGCTTCTCAGGGGATGGAAAACAATCATGTAAGCTTGGAAGGACAACCAATTGAGCAATCCTGTCCCCAGGGGAGATGGAGAATATGCCTTGTGGGCTAGAACAGAGAACTTGAAGTTCTCCGGTATAATCCTGATCTATTACACCGGGGTGTACCACGAGCCCTTTTAAAGTAAGAGAGGATCGGCCTAAAATATTCCCCTGGCAGGGGGCCTCTATAATCAACCGGGATCGGCTACACCCCCATGTGTGGCATTAGTAGGACTCAGGAGGTGGAATGGAGGTCCACTCCTGCGGAACCCCTTGTGGCTCTGCAGCAAAAAGAGTCCCCTGAGTGTTCAGCAGTGTCCCATATCTTTTGGGGCCCTGGGATCTTGGGCCTGTATATCCGTTTTTTGAAAAATTTTCTTCCTTAATGGCTGAGGGATTTGGAGGGAGGATCTGACCTCTTATATCTCTAACAGAGTGGCAATCTCAAGCCAGATGATAGCCCTTTCCATACCTAGTGCACAGCTTTGATGGTATTTGATTATTTGGGCACTCTTTCTTCATATGTCCTGCCTTCCCACAGGCAAAGCATCGGGCCATATGTTTTAAAGGGAATTTTCCATGATTCTGACCCTTAAGGAGGACTGCAGCCATTTCTAAGTTAGCTGCTGCAAGTCCAGCATTAGTAAGGGGACCTCCCAAGTCATGGCAGACTCTTAACCAGTCTTGTAGCCCTTTGGCTCTCTGAGGAGCAATGGCTGCACGACATTCAGCTGTGGCATTTTCAAAGATCATCTGTTCAATTAATGGCATTGCTTGCTCTGGTTCCCCAAAGATTCTGTCAGCTGCCTCAGTCATTCGGGCCACAAAGTCAGAGAAAGACTCATTAGATGTCTGAATTATCTTGGACAAATAAAGGTTATTGCCTTCCTTCCTAGGGAGGGACTTCCATGCCTTTATTGCAGCTGATGCTATCTGTACGTACACCTGGCAGGGATGAGCGGTTTGGTCGTTCGCGTGTACGCCAACTCCAGCCAGCATGTCAAAAGTCCATAATTGCTGTCCCTCAGTGTTTGCATTAATCCTGGCTTGTTCTTGCAGTGCCTCGTGCCACAAGGCCTTCTACTCTAGGTATTGGCCCATATTGTTAAGTACTGCCTTCACTGTGTCCTGCCAGTCTCCTGGCGTCATAGCAGCTGTACTTAATCTCTCCACTTGGGATACAGTAAAATTAGCCCCAATTCCATATGCACATACTGCCTCAGCTAATTCTTTGACCTGCCTATACTCTACTGGGGCATGAACACGGACGCCTTCTGCCGCTTCAAAGACCGGAAATGCAAGCTGTAGCTGTCTGCAATCTCCTGGGCTGAGAAATAAATTAGAGACGCTGCCCGGGGCATAGGCCGGAGGCAAGGACGGGGGGCCGAGGGATTCAAGGTCTTTCTTAGTCTTATCCCAGAATGGCTATCCTTTGCACAGGTGGCTGCTTCCTCCTCTAAGCTCTCCTCCTCGGAGCTGCCAAGGTCTATGGAGGCAGGCTCCTTAATGGGGTACAGGGGGGTCCCCCCGAACTCCACTCTCTCTTCACCAGCTGGTGAAGGGTCCTTAACCTTAATAGGCCCTGCAGTGGCCCCTGTTCCTCTTGAGTACTCTTTCCTATGACTAGGCTCCTTGGCCTGCCTCTGTTGCCCAGGCTTTTTTGCCTGCTTCTCCTTTCCAGGCTCCTTGGTCTGATGCCGGCTAACACACTCTGTTTCTGATAGCCTGGAGTGGACCTCTCTTGAAACCTCTTGACTTGCCCTAATAGCTGTGCTGCGGGCTGGCTCCTCACAACACAAATAAGCTAAAAGCGAAAGCAACACAAGCAAGAGGCCAACTACTGCAGCGGCGGCAGTGGGTGAAAATCCGCTTGCAACGAAGGCTTCCACCTCAAGCATACCTCTCAGAGATGTACCTCGATCCTGTAGTCTTTTAACCTGCCCCAAGTCTCGGGGGGGGGGGTCTTCTGCGCCGCTGGATTGTTCGTTCCTTCCCGGGTTTCGGCACCAAATTGTTCTGCACCACTTTTTGAGTCCCCTTCGCCCTCGAAAGAGACACATGAGGCAGTGTTCGGGTGGTTACTACAGTGAGGCTTTATTCTTGTATCAGCAGAAGCGAAAAAGACCCAAAGCCCGGGAAAGGCACTGCTATATGTACCCTAAAGTGGCGTGTTCACTTCTGATTGGCTGTTCACTCATTACCCCATATTACGCCCCGGGATGGGCAGAGACTTTGGCGGGCTTTTGCCTTTTGCACCTGCGCAGTTAGTTGTTTACTTGTGGGAGCACAGGATGCCCACGCCATCTTGTAATAGCGAATGCTGTCACGCTCACTGTGGCTCCTAACACAAACAAACATTCCAGGAAGAAGGGCCCCAAACAGGAATTTATTAGAGAGATGAGCCCTTAACACAGAACACAGTACACCTGGGTAAACAGAAGCCACTTAAACTGACCTTCTTTGTTGTAAAGATAAGTTGCAAATTTGAGTTACCTAGAAACAAAAAAAAAAAAAAAAAAAAAAAGTCCTCTGGTTTGGATCTTTGGGTCCAACAGTATCATCATAGTCATTTGGGTTATTAAGTTTTTAGGAATAGTCTTTGAGCAGTAAAAAGAAAAATAGTCCTGGGACAAAAAAGTTATACTCATTGGGGAAGGCAACAAGAATAAGATAGGAATCTCTTAGGAAACGGTACAGAGAATAGGGGCTGGGGAGTCCCCAGAAGAAAAAGAAAAGAGAGGGTAAAAAAGACCAAAGCATTAGTTACAGAGTTTAAAAGAAGGCTTGAGCTTTGGTTAATATCTGAAAGAAAAAGTCAGGAGAGAAAAAAAGAAAATAAGACTCTTTCTGAGTCAGACCTCAGAATGGCATTGATGGATCACAGCTGTCCTGGGTGGTTTGTGAAGACTCAGAACAGGCTTTGAGCTTCTTGTATCATGAGGGTTTGTGCTTAAACAGGAATCTGTTATTCCTGAGAAGCTAGGCATTTCCCTCGGGAGAGTTTCTGGAGACAGAAGTGAGTGCATACGTGAAGCATTTTGGCCAGTGTGCTCTATAGAACTTAGATTTCCCCCTATCCTGTAGAGAGCCACAGAAGCCTGTATATCAGGCACCTTAGATCATTTCCCTCCATTTCTACAAAACAAGTCCAGCTATTGCATAGTATTAGAGGTTAATATTTTCTTTGCCCAAACTTTTCTATCACCTAGACTGTATTGAGGCCAGAGAATTTTGTAGTAATATATTAGCTTCTTTTTAAAAAATGTTTTCAGGATCTGATTTATCCTAACTCTTGAGGCTATGTCATAGCAGCAAGACTAAGCACACATCAGTGATGATCCTAAGGGCAGCGAGACAAGCTCTAGAGCCTTGGCAGTGGACTAGGGCATCCCTGTTTGAGTCAGGGTTCTCTAGAGAACACAACCAATAGGATAAACTTACCATGTCAGATTTAAGACAGTAATAATAGCAGTCACACATGTACCAAAATAAAGTGTAGTATTCTGCCTTTCTCTAAAGTGTTATTCATAACCCACTACAGCCTTCCAATGCACCAGACAATTATTTGTTTACCATCAGGAGTCATAATATACACCTGAAAAACAAGGCTGAAGAGTGTTGACTGTGCAAAGATGAAGAGAGGAAACAGTTGGTAGGGTGTGATTTAACCCCCACAGCAGCACTCCATAAAAAACTAGAGAGACATATCTGACTGCAGAGAAAAACACAAGTCTGACCTTAGACATGAGTTCTGTGGGTGAACTTCTATTCTTTCATAATGAAAATGTAGTAATAGGCATATCTGTTGAGTAATTTCCCAGAAACACAAGACCAAGTGAGAAACAGGAAAAGGGAGTAGGCCAGGGGCGAATCTGAGATGTGGCTGTAGACTACAGTATGTGATCATATCTCTAGGTGCTAGGTTTTAGTGGGTACAAATGCTGAGTGCTTTCAGCTGCCAAAGTGCATCCTGGTAGACTGTTGCTGTCTTAGGGTTTCTATTGCTGTGATGAAATACCATGAGTAGGTGTTTCATGTACTGTTGTCAAAAGCAACTTGAGCAGGAAAAGGCTTATTTGGTTTACATTTCCATGTTTATCATTGAAAAAAGTCTGGGCTAGAACTTGAACAGGGCAGGAAACTGGAGGCAAGAGCTGATGCAGAGGCTCTGGAGGAATACTGCTTACTGACTTGCTCCTCATGGCTTCCTCAGCCTGTTTTCTATTAGAACCCAGAACCACCATCACAATGATGGCACCACCACTATGGGCATCTCCTACATCAATCACTAATTAAGAAAATGCCCTACAGGCTTGCCCATGACCTGATCTAATGGAAGCATTTTCTTAATTGAAGCTCGGTTCTCAGAAGATTCCAGCTTGTGTCCAGTTGACATAAACTAGCTATCACAGTTGCATCCTCATAAAGATTGATTCACTGTGGAAACCCAGAGAAAAAGGCACACTGTAGACATTGTCCTAAGTCCTAAGCAGTGGAGTAGGAAAAAGTCAGTTGAGCCTTTGTGAACTAGTGCGCAGATAGTTACTGAGCACCTACTGTGTGCCAGAGACAAATTTAAGCATCAGGTTTCCACAAAAATGTAAGATAGAATCCAACTGCAGTTAGGTCACAGGACCTTCAGCAGCCTTCCCTGTCACAGGCACCCCTCAGAGACATTGTCTTTGGATTCCTAGTTATCAGATTGTTTGGGTCAGCAGGGACTTTGATCCCTGTTTCCACCCCCTTCCCTGACTGGGAATCAGAGAAGCTTGACAAAAGGTTATGCTGGGAAACCACCGCATTCTCAGAAAAGTATAAAAGATTCTCACTTCTCCACATGGGCCATTATTTCTTCTCTGCAGAGTTATATCATGCTGTCTAACTCTGATGCTTGGTCCTGAACTTTCCTTGGAGCTTTCATGATGCTGTTGTTTAGTCTGTCTGTCTGTCTGTCTGTCTGTCTATGGCATTAATAACTCTTCTAATAAACTCTTTACCCCAACAATCTGTCTGAATGTCCCTCTTGAACTTATATCTGAGACCTTTCAGGTTCCATCTGTGAACAAAGAAAGTTCCTGCTCTCTAGTTTCAGATAACCAAGTTAGTTGTTTATATATATATATATATATATATATATATATATATATATATATATATATTGTATTGTATTTCATTGTATTGCATCGCACTGCATTGTATTGTGACAAATGCTATTTGTTTAGCAGGAGAACATTGTGCATGTCACTTGAGGTAGTATGAACAGAGACACTTTTGCTTGGACAGAGACTTGAGAGAAGGAAAGGGATGAGGCCTTCAGCTTGCAAATCCAAGTTGGCTAGATTAATAGGTGGTTTTAGGAAATTGCCACTGAAAAACCACCAAAGTTTTGTGAACTCAACGAACTTTGACCTACTGTGTCACTGGTCTTGCTGATCCTTCTCTGGACACTGACATCCAGCTGGGCTGTAGATAACTCTTCAGACTGCTTGTCAACTTGTCCTAGGGTGTCTGGGGTAATCGTCTCAGATGATGAAAACATGTTGCTCCCTGCCTGTAGAAATGGGGACAGAAGTATTCAGACTACATGCATCCATTCTGTCAGAATCCTCCTGGGATCAGGAACCAAAGCCCACACTTCTACAGTCAGTGACCCCCCCGGAAGCCTAGATCCCACACATTAAAATACAAATGACGTTTGGCCCATTTTAACCTATGTTTCTATATCCATGGATTTGACCATTGATGAAAAATATTTAAAACAAGCTGTATCTCTGTTGAACATGTTGACTTTCTTTCTTATTATTATTCCCTAAAGAATATAGCAGCTCAATTATTTACATAGCGTTTGTTTGTTTTTGTTTTTGTTTTTTGAGACAGGGTTTCTCTGTGCAGCCCTGGCTGTCCTGGAACTCACTCTGTAGACCAGGCTGGCCTCGAACTCAGAAATCCACCTGCCTCTGCCTCACAAGTGCTGGGATTGAAGGCATGCGCCACCACTGCTCGGCTTACATAGTGTTTGTATTATGTCAGATACTAATTTAGACAGGATCAAAAATATTTGAGATATACATGAATTATAGGCAAATATTATATTATTTTATATAAGGAACTTCAGTGTTCTTATATCACCCCTCCTTGTACCGAAGGACAAAACTAATAAAAATTCTCAGACATTAGGCATTAATCTATTTTGAAAATAGTTAGAGACTATAGAAAGAATATCTTATGTCTGTATGGATGTGGCGCCTGTAAATAATAAATCTGATGGCCTATGGCTTAGGCAGAAAATAGGAAGTGGAACATCCAGGAGGAGTAAGAATTCTGGGATAAAGCCAGGTGGGAGATTTGGCCCAGAAGATGTGATGAGGTGGGCACACAGTACCTGACATGTGGACACAGGTAACTAGCCAAGAGGAAGGTTGTAGGTTGAAATAATTGGGTTTAGTTATGATCTAGTCAGGCTAGAGTCTAACTATATGGCCAAGGTATATGTAAACGTATTTTGAGTTTGGGGCTTATTTCTGGGAGCACTGGGCTAGGAGAAAGACCTGGACTGAATCATTACAGAAAACAATGTTTAGGTGTTAAAATTGTTATTCCCAGATGATTTTAGAGAATGCATCTTCTCAGAAGGTGAGTTGCAATCTTCAGTGCGAACCAAGGCTGGGTGAAAGCAGGGTAACACGAGGGTTTCTTTAGGCTTCCATGCCTCCATTTGCTTGAGAACTCTTTCTATGACTGCAGGCATATGGGCACATAAAATATGTATTAAACCCCAACATTTATGAATAGAAAATAAAGTTTATTTTAAAAGTTATTTAGTATACACATTTTACTATTTATTCAGGAGAAAAGCAAATTCAAACACTAATGAAATAGATTGTTTGTGTTGTTTTGTTTTTTGTTTTTGGTGGGGGACAGGGTTTCTCTGTGTAGCCCTGGCTGTCCTGGAACTTACTCTGTAGACCAGGCTGGCCCAGGACCCTCAGAGATCTGCCTGTCTGTGCTCCTCAAGTGCTGGGATTAAAGGTGTACATCCCCACTGTCTGGCATGCCTGTTTATTTTTGCATAAAGAACTAAGCCTTGGCAGAATATTTGGTATGGCAAGGCACAAAGCATCATTGACGTCTTTAGATTTGGCTAAAATTTTATTATTTTGTAATTGTCAAATGCTGACGATGCCTCTTCACATAAATATTCAGAACAAAAGTAGCAGAAGTGTGTTTAGGGCTATTTTGAGATAGGGTCTCACTGTATCCATGACTGGCCTGGAACTCAACACATAGACCATGATGGCCTTGATTTTATACAGATCGGCCTGCCTTTGCCCCTCAAGTGCTGAGATTATAAGCACATGCCACCATGCCTGGCTCAACTAGGGCTGCTATTGTGCTGCTGCTGCTGGTGGTGGTTATTCTTGTTGTTCTTTTTTTAATGAAATTTAAGCCAACAACTCAGACAGAAATCTTAAAAATTAGGCAATTTAATACAGCACACTATGAAAGCTAAGCTTGACTATCTGTCACATGCTAAGGAGTGATGGAAGGAAAATGCTAAGCATTAGTTCTACTGTGCTTGCATGCATCAGAAAGTGGTATGTATGTACCATGAAAACACTGCACAGAATGTACAGTCTGTACTCGGAGCTGAGGAATCTCAGGAGGTGTTTTCTGGTTCTGTGTAGCATGGTGGTGCATAATATATGCAGGACAAAGCGTACAGTACATGCTATGTGCTTAGAAATAAAACTGCAGTGCAGCTTCAGGGCCAGCGCTGCCAGAACACAGATTCATTATGTTTTGCCTTGATTTTTCTTGGTCATCTTATGTCCAGAAACATTTGACAATTGCCAGAATTTTATACATGGAGTCATTATGAGAGTGCACACCTGTAACTCTAGCACTTGGGAGGAGTACAGGTTCTCCTCAGTTACAGGGCCAGCCTGGGCTATAGGAGACTGCCTCACAAGGCGAAACACAACAAAACAACACAGAAGAATCTGGGTAATAGATTGTATGTAATATGTTTTGAGTGAGAATTTTATGAGATCATTCTCAAAAGATGTTTAGCTCATCGCCCAATGTTGTAAATGTTCCAAACACATCAGGGGCCAGAACTGTCCTTATTTGACCAAAACCTCCCAGGCCTGAGGACTTTCTTGCCACTCCCTGTGTCTTCAGCATGCAGCTCCCACCAGGGACCTAACTTAACACTCAGTGAGTGTTGTCACATCAGCACCTGTTGGGAATCGTGAGTAGTAAACAATACAGTTTTATGAAACTGACAGCCTGCATTATTGCTGAAAATTATTTTTCGTATCAGAAAAACATAGATATCCAGACTGTGTAATGACTTGTAAATTCACAGCACAGTGTTCTATTCCTACCTTCTGGCCAAAAAGAATAGGTAATATTTTCTATACAACCTCTGTCTACAGTGCATCTTGACTCAGAAAACAGCTTTGACAAATGTCATCTTGTGTATCCGTGTATGAACTCTGTGCGTGAATTGATGCTACCTGGGTTGAGAAAACTGACTCACAGAAAAGTTGTAACATGGAGATATTGTCCTGGCCACCAAGACTTATTATTAACACGTGATGTATGCAAAGCCATATATGTGCCAAGTGAAAAGAAGGGCTGGAGATGACTTCAAATTGCACTTTCAGCTTTAGGATTTTCAGGCAGAAAGTAGGCTGCACTTTTAAACGTGTCCACCAGAGGGCCAACAATGTTCATAGCTCCTCATTTAAGGTCCTATGATGGATGGGGCTTCCTGAATCTAAATTTATTATTAATGCATTCAAGCTAACATATTTTGGTGCCTCATGTGAGAAATGTGTCACACTGTGTGAGGAATCTTTAATGACTTAGTTTAAGCATTTTTGAGCACCAGGTGTGAGGAAAAAGTAGCCCTCCTTCGTGGTCCTTTGTTGGGGATGTGAATTTTGGATGTTTTAGTTGCCAAAAGGGACAGGAGCCTCTGAATCTCCCCAAGAATCCCACTTTGTCTGTCTGTAGTGGTGATAGTTGCCAAGGAGAAGGGAAATTGGGCATCTCAGGCTGGTCTGATCTGGTAAGTCAATCTTAGGAGCAGGGATCCATGCAACAAGACCAGCCTGATTCTGCTTTGACTTCTGTTTGGGAAAGAGCTCAGATTTCCCTAAAGTGCCCGCTTTTCCACCTGCTTTGTTCCCTAAATATCACAGGCAGCACAACAGTTAAGAACTTTTCTTAAAGAAATTGAAACAGAAACATTAAAGCAAACTTGCAAACTTTCATTTTTGGGCACACCATATATGCACAATTCCTGTGGGGCATCCTGTCCCAGTACCCATTTTCATGAGACAGTACAGCAGTCCTTTCACTTCCTGCTACACCAGTAAACAGACCTCTTCCTGTTCTTCCCTGAGGCTACCTGGCTGGCCCATCAATAGCTATCAACTCAGCTTTCACCTTAAAAACATTCTGGCTTTTCAATATCTTTGGATGCAAAGGATGGATGGACATAATGCTTCTCTGATGATGAAATTTTAATGCTTAAAAAGTGTTTAGTTTTAATGATAAAAACTTAAAAGCTTTAAAAATGTTTTATTATTGGAGTCTCTTAAGCAGGAAAATTTCAAAACTGATTCTTAATTACCTGCCAGCCCTCAGTTAATTAATAAGCGAATGGAGCTTTCTGACAGGCTCACAGAGCTTGCCACCAGCAGGCCTTAAATAAGTAACTGAGTGTGGTAGTTGATGACAATGACCTCCATAGCCTCATACGTTTGAATGTTTGGTTTCCAGTCAGCTGAACTGTTGGGAAGGACTGGGTGGTTGGCCTGGTTGGAGGAGGTGAGTCTCTGGGGGTGGGCTTTGAGGTTTCAAAAGCAATCACCAGGCCCAATCTCTCTCTGCTTCCTGGCTACAGATCAGGATGTAAGCTCTCAACGACTTCTCCAGTGTCTGCCTACCTGCCACTGTGCTCCCTACCACAATGATAATGGCCTATAACTATATAGTCCCTGAAACTATAAGCAGGCCTCAAATTAAATGCTTTTTTCTATAAGCTGCTTTGGTCATGATGTCTCTTCATAAGCAGTAAATAAGACAGGAAATAAATAAAAATAAATAAACAAACAAAAATGTCTTCGTTAATCTTCTACAGTATGTACAAAAAGACAGATGATAAAGAGATTGCTACCACCCTTTATCTATCTATCTATCTATCTATCTATCTATCTATCTATCTATCTATCTATTTGCTGGCTTATAACATACAGATTCTGACTTGGAATCTGTTGATCCAAGTTGACATGGCTGCAACTGTTTTTCATACTGATAATATAGTAAAAAAAAAAAAAAAAACATGCTAAATTGTGGGCACTAAAAAACCAAAAGCTCCAATTCTAACAGTAGTAGCCTTAAGGACTCTGGGTGTTTCAAATGTAAAAACCACCAGACCATTGCTTTCCTAGAGCAGATAGGCTTTTCACTAAGATAAGTGAGCTCATAAGGAGCTTTTAATGGGAAAGCAAACTCAAAACTATCTTGCTGTTGCTATTGAATTAAACATTACTTTTAATTAGTCTGTTGCACTCTAATGAAGGAAAGAAAGTTGCCTTTTCAGCAACTACTCTTAATAATCAAACACCTATGAATTGATTAGGGTTTCTTAGGGCAGTAGTTCTTAACCTCTTTCACATTGCTGTAGGAGTGGTTCTGATGCTAAGGTTCTGTTTCCCAATTGGTTCTTGATCTGTCAGTAAAGAAGCCATGGGCCAATCACTGG
Source organism: Arvicanthis niloticus (assembly GCF_011762505.2). NCBI lineage: Eukaryota > Metazoa > Chordata > Mammalia > Rodentia > Muridae > Arvicanthis > Arvicanthis niloticus. The sequence continues at coordinate 6,222,371 of NC_047669.1, read as the reverse complement.
GCAGAAGGAATAGGCAGGACTTCTGGATCCCTAGAATCAAGAGACAAATGCAAGGGAGGACAGAGTTCACATGTTTCTGAGGGAGAAGAGGTGACCAGTCATGTGAGATCTCAAATGGAGTAGCCTAGCCACAGGTAGGCGGTTGGGGGTGTTTAGCAGGGACTAGATATAACTGAGGTGCAGAGATAAGAATATTGATAAGGGCGTGCCTTCCCTTGTGGAAGATAAGCATCGCCCAGCAATTGTGTCAAAGGCAAGTTGAAATTGAGCAACTGTGTGTGTCTATGTCCTTTATCTGTGAATTCAAGGGAAGCTGGGTGGCAGCACAGCCCATTCCCGGAGCTTAGGCTGAATGGCAAAGCTACACACAACACATTGCCACCCTTCAGTACTGCTCCTTATGTTGCACGGCTTAGGACAAATACAAAAGTATTAAAAGGATGCCTTCTTCTTTAATTTGTTTTACTTTTTATCAGTGTATGCTCATTACAGGTGATAACAGGTATCATTATGGCCTTTCCTATATGTGCAGAAGACTTCTTAAATCATATATTCACCTTTCATTTTCCTCCCCCATGCCTCCCCTGTGCCCACTGGTTCTCTTCATCTTCCCAACTAGTCCTCTTCTTTCATTTCTTTCTCTCTCCCTCCCTCTATCACTCCCACTCTCTCTCTCTCTGTGGGATGTGTTTATTTATGTGTTTCAGTGACTCTAATTAGGGTTGCTTTCATGAGTGTGGCTGAGGGGCTATTTATAGGTACATGAGTATCTTCCTATGACTATAGAACTGAAGAAAATGTCTTCTCTTCTCTCAGCAACCATTAATTACCAACAGCCCCTGGCAGAAGAATCATGTGTTCCTCTGTAAGTGACAGAATGGAAACAGGTTCAGGATAGTGCAGGCCTGATGAAGGCAATGACAGCTAGTGTGAGCTATGAGTGCAGGCCACGCCATGCTTGTAAGTCAGCACTGCAGGACTTCTACTTCATCCTCCAACTGTTATAATCTTAAGAAGATGTCATCCATCCAACACACTAGAATCTTTTCTCTTTTATATACTGTGGTGGTTTGAATGACAATAGCCCCATTGGGTCAAAATGTAAGTTTTCAGCTACTGCACTATGCCTGCCTGCCTGCCACCATGCTCCTTGTCATGATAAGCATAAACTAACCCTCTGAAACTGTAAGCAAGTCTCTAATTAAATGCTTTTAAAGTTGTCTTTGTTATGGTGTCTCCTCATGGTCATAGAACAGTAACCAGAACAACAGTCTTAACATAGCTGTGAATACTGTGAACTGCAATTGTGACCAGCATAGTAAGACATGTCAATTGTCACAGCAGGGGCATGATCGTTATGGGGGTAATCAACCACTCTTTGATTGGATTTCAGGACTGCTCCATAGGAAGAAACATAGGCCTGAATTTACAAATCTGGCCAATGGTTGCGGAGATCCTAACCCCAGGGTTTGAACCTACTACTTTTGTCTTGCTAAATGAACATAATATCGAACTGCCTTCTAAATTCATATCTTTATGCTCATAGATTAGTGCATCTCTCAGACACATCAGAATAGCTTTTCCAAAGCTTAGGGATTGTTCTGAAAGAGAAAGTGCAAAGTAAGAATTAGAGGTCAGGTAGGACTAGATCAAAACAGTGTCTTCTGGACAGGACAGGATCCTGCTCTCATGAGCATACAGCAGCTGTGGTTGCCTGCATAGGATCAAGCCAGACAATATTACAGCATGGAAGGGGAGGGGCTTAGGAGCCCCCACCTAGCTGAGAGCTATTGATGGTTGATGGCTTCTGGGGGAGAGAGAGTTAGTTTTCTTTAAAGATCTAGTTCAAGATAGAGTGACCATGATCTAATGAACAATGCCACATCTATGAATCTATGGGCAACACAAATTAGACTTGTTGGGTCTTCAAAATAAATGATAATAAAGGAGGTCATATGGTTAGGAGGCGTGGGGTTAGTCTGGGGTGACCTAAGGGGAGGAATGGAGGCCAGTATAATCAAAATATGCTGTATACATGCAAGACATTAGAAGATTGTTAATAAAAATTCTGTTTTTAAGTTCTATATTATCCTGTAGCAATAAAGACTCTAACACAGGTCTTGGAAGCTTATGGTTTAAATACTGGGCTATCCATATGTGTTTTACAATTCTAGTCTACAGAGAACACAACAAAATCACTTTCAAGCTTAAAATAATCACACCACTTAAAGACAAATGTGGTGGTTTAAACAGGCATGCCCCCCCCCCCCACCTTCATAGACTCATGTATTTGAATGTTTGGCCCACAGAGAGCGGCATTATTAGAAGGTATGACCCTGCTCTCTTTGGTGATGCTGAGAATCAAATCTAAGGCCTTGCACAAGCTATGCAAATACGCTGCCACCAAAATAAATTCTCTAGCCATTATATTTTTATTCAGACAGGGTCTTAGTAACTTATCTAGTCTGGGCTTGAACTCACTCTAGACATGCAGGTCTTGAAATTTCAATCTCCCTGCCGTAGCCTTCCCTGTGCTCCCAATAACATAGATGGAGTTACATAATTTACTACTAGATCTGTTATGGAGATTTTCTAATTGTCTTAGAACTTTCTAATTGTATTAGATGGATTGCAATCCAGAGAATAAAATAAGAATGTGTGAGCCTATAAACAAAAGATAATGGATGAATAAATAGGACAAAAAGGGAAACTCTTCTTTACAGTAGCAAAATAGCTCTTCTGTGGAGAATAGAGAAGAGTAGTCCCTCTGATGGGAGTCTGGGAGGGGAACAGGGTGGGAGGCAGAATCTTGACAAGTGGACTGTGTCTTCTTGTTCTGCTCCTTCTCCAGGGCCCTTAAACCAGGGCCTTCATACTGTGGCTGCAGTATCACGCATCCAAGACTTGGTGGTGGCAGCAGGCTATGTCTCTACCGCCACCTGCTGCTCGGCTGCAAACAGCGCCTTGTTCACCCGAGGTAGGTGGAGTCTCAGTTTCTGCTCTTGTCAATCTCTCAGTTCCTATAGAGAAGTCTTGTTACCCTCACCCCCCCTCAGGCCACCTTCCCATCAGAACAAAGAAAGGGGCCAATCCCCAAAAGGGTTTTAGGATGGGGTTCGTTACTGCTAAAACTATTTGGCAGATTTTGGTCCAGCCCTGCTTCCCATCAGGCATGTGGGTTGGGGTAGGATGGATTCCTGAGTTTATCCCAGGTCTTTTAGAGGCAGGGATGCTGCATGTCTGTGGAGGGCCTTTGATCTTAATTGTCTAAGCATCTGAGGCAAAGAAGAAGCAGGGCCAGGGCTGTCAGAATGAAAAGCTTACATCATAGGACAATCAGTACTAAGGTTTCGCAAAAGAACTAAAAATAGTTGAGCGTGGCTGCCCAGAACAATCCCAGCATTGCAGAGCTCTGTGGTCTACAGGTGAAGCAGATGCACACGAAGACCTTGTCTCAAAATAGAACTCCTGTTATGAGCCAACTCTCTCACCCTTGGATATACAGTGAAAACTCAGTGAACATACCACATAGGTACATTCACATCTATTTCATTGCTGCACTAGACACAATAGTGAGACATGGAGGTAGACTAGACATCCATCAACAGAGTGAATGTAGAAATGTGGCAACTACTTAACAGAGTGTTACTCAGCCATGAAGAGAAATGAAATCACAGCATTTTGCAGAAAAATGAAGGGAATTGGAAATCATTATGTGGAGTGAAATAAGCCAAGCTCAGAAATACTGCATATTTTCTCCCATATATAGAACCCAGATTAAAGTGACTGCGTACACATGAATGCTTGCACAGGGTTTGTGTGAACAAACTAGACAGAAGATGATGAGAAGGGGAGGAAAAGATCTTAAGGGACTGGGGAGCAGAGAGTTATGGAACACAGCGACCTGAAAGCAGAAGGGGATGCTGCCTGGGGCAGGGAGGGACTGATTGAGAAGGGGTACAGAGAAGGACACAGGGGGAAGGGAACACATAGAAAAAAAGGTATAATGACACATACATGAAAACGGCATAATGAAACCCATCGTTTCCAATGTTAACTTTAAAAATTCATAAAAACATAGAGCATTTTAAAAAAAATGTAAGCAAATGAATTAAAAATTTTGCTCCTAATAGCCCCAAATGAAAATTGCTAAACATTTTAAAACCTGAAAAAAGATAAAACATTGTATTTTAATAGCTATGTATATGTTAGAGAAGTACTCAAAATATCTAAGGAAATTAATTATACAACCTAGGTGCCATATAGTCTGCCACACATCTGGGTAAATGATATAGTCTACTATGCCTAGGATAAGGATGTGTACAACTTGTTATTGCCATTATTGTATGCAATTGTAACTCAAATTTATGTGTAGAAAGGATACAGGCTAGCCACAGAACGGAGACAGTGTCAACACAGTACAAAGGACTTAAGAAAGCATATCTGTAAAGCCACTTAGTAAAAAAGGTGCTGACAGGATTGCTACTCTGGGCAAATCGGGGAGTGAGTGGGAGATGAATGTGGAGGCCTCGAGCCTCTGTGCACTACTGGAGACCTACATGCGGCACACATGGCCACAGTAAAGTATTATTGTTTAACTTTTTATTGATTTTTTTTTGTGTGAATTTCACATTATGTACCCCAATTCCACTCATCTCCCTGTCCCTTCATACTCACCCTCTTCCTTGCTACCTTCCCGGGGGGGGGGGGGGGAGTCTCATTCTGGAAGCTGTTCTGTGTCACAGTGTGTCCCACCACATACCCTTTTATTCTCACTTCTTTACTTGCAAATGTTCATTGCCATGAGTCATGAGTCTGGTTCAAGAACTCTGGCATCAGCTACTATCAACACTGGATCTTCACCAGGAGTCCTCTCAGATACCCTGTTGCTATCTTGTGTCATGGAGACCCTGCAGCTTTGGATCTGCAGGACAAGCTCCTTCATACACTCTAGCTTTTCATAGATGTGGTAGAAGTTAGGGTGGGCCAACTCAAAGGCCTGGATCTGGACCTGAGCTGATAACTGAGGCCCACAAGGTCTCTCTCACTCACCCCACCAGGGTGAGCTCTCTAGCACAGAGGTGAAGTTCACCCAACACTGCACCAGTTAAGTGGCAGAACCAGCACTCTTGCTAGGCTCTGGAGGCTGACTCACCCTCGACTCTGTCGCCAGGGTTGTCAGCTCTACTCTGCTGCCCAGGCAAGGTGCAGGGCCTGCTTTCTTGAAAGATGCAGCAGGTGAGGGGGAAGGCCAGTTTTTCCTGCTCTCATGACTACCTGAGCTAACTCTCCTGCCTGCCACAGGTGGCAAGGGTTGATTCGTGGGGGAGGGCTTCTTTCCCTATTCCATCCAACCACATGGCAGCCAAGTAGAGAAGCAGCATAGTAAATTATTCTAAAATATTTTCTGTCTTTTATGACAATTAGCTATCACATGCTGTAAAAATTTTACTTTATAAACTTTGAATTAAAAAACTGTTAGAATTCTTGTGGTAATACTTGATAAGTTATTCTCCATGGGTAAAATGCTCCAATTCAAGACAGATTGAAGTACATAAAGGCAGGTTTATTGGGAAGCAGCTCTTGGGTGGGTTCACTGGTCCCAAAGTGGCGGCTCCTTGCCAGCAGGTCTGGGCAAGAGGAGAGCCATCCCAGTCCTGTTGGGTCCCGGGGGGGGGGGGGCGGTTTGAGCAGGATGGTGAGTGTCAACTCCCCTAAAGAAGTCAACTCCCCTAAAGAAATGCACCAGGCAGGGAGTCTTGTCGAAGCAGAAACTCAACTTTAATGTTTCTGCCTCTCACTTACATAAACTTGGAGGGAGGAGTGGTTTTGGTGGGATGAGATGACGTAGGAGATAAGGAAAGGTGATGGAGGATATGGGGTGACTGACAGAGCCAGTGGCAAAGCTCTATATTGGCAACTGAGGGGCAGAGGCAGGGCCAAACAGGTCTTGCTGAGTCACCCTGGTATGGAAGTGACTGAAACAGGTCTCAAAACTTGAGCCAGGCTTGGGTTTGGAGAGAAGAGAGAGAGAGAGAGAGAGAGAGAGAGAGAGAGAGAGAGAGAGAGGGAGGAGAGAGAGACACATACAAACTTTCTGGATTATATAGAAAAGAGCTTCTAGGGGAGGGAAAGCCCAGCCCCTGGGCTGGAAAGTTTAGAGTAGAGGAGGGCAGGGTATTCCAGGTAGGGACTGAGGGATGCTGGGAGAACTGAAGGCCAGATCCACTTTGGTGTGTTAAATCTGCACCTTAGCCCCTTGTCCCATGTCTGCAACCTAACATCACTTAGCTTAAAATAAAAAACACGCAGCAGAGTTACACAAAAGTACTTTTTAAATATACTTATTCTATAAGCATTTTTTATTTTGTTTTTACATTTTAGTTGTAAACTGTTTTTGGTTAAGGGCTAACACATATAAATCAACCTTGGTTACAGAAGGCTATGGCACATTTGTAAAGTGCGTCACTGAGGGTGATAATGTGGTGTGGTAGGATTAGCCTCGCTGCTGTGCAGTCACGCCTTGGTTTCATGATGGATTCTATCCCCTCTGGAACTGGAAGACAAAATACATTTCTTTTATCAGGGTATTTTATAGTGACAACAGAAAAGATAATAACACAGAAATTTGTCCTGGAAGTAGGGTCATTGAGGTGATAAACCTGACTTTGGAACCGATTCATGGGAAGTATGTGAAACAGTCTGAAACTTTCGGCTTAAAAAACTCTTGAAGTATGTGAACAGAGCTTATTGGGCCTTTCTATTGGGAGCCAGAAAAGTCCAGCATAGACTTGAAGGGTAAGAAAATTCAGAGTGTGGTGAGCTGCCTCCTGAGGCTTAAGAAGAGAGCAGGAACTCTAAACCAGAGCTGGGCTAGGGTCCACTCTAATTATATTCTTGCAATGTATCTGGCTATATTGTACTCATGTCCTGAGAATTTGCATAAAACCTAATTTCACAGAATAAACTAATTTGTTTGATGGATGAAATTTCAGGATGTCATAGCATTGAGTCTGTGGAACTGTTGTTGCTGATTACACATACATAGGCGTGTGAGGAAAAGCAGCAAGTAGGGCAGAGTAAAGTTAACCAACCAACCAACAAAGCTTGCAGAGGAAAGGAGCAATAGTGAATTTAAGACTGAAGCCAAGGCCTGTGCTGAAAAGGGAGGGCCTCTCTAATCATTAGAGACATTAGCTACACTAAAGAGAAGATTCTCGTTCTGCACTGCCCTGAAGGTGAGACCTCGCCCACACAGGCTTCTTCCCAGGAAAGGAGTGTAATTACTCCCAGAAGGCCATTACCTAGGGAAGATTTTTTTTTTTTTTTTTTACCAGCTCCAGCACACAGAAGCTGCTGATGCTGTTATCCAAAGGGGCAGCAGGCTCCATCCTGGGTTGTCAGCAGCACTTGGCAGTGTCATCTGCTTGGTTTTGTTTTTGGAAATAAAATTTTTGCAAGATTGAAAGGGGTCCTGGATTCTTCCTCCATTGTTTCAGAGATTTGCTGAAGTCATGCAGTTTAAGAGACGAGAGGGCTCTGGTGCAGCACCCTGAGGGAAGTGCTCGCTTGCTTGGTTTGGAACAGCTCGGCTAGCTTGCTTGACCGAGGGCCCCTCTGGGAGGGACTGCAATGTCCTAAATGACTGAAAGGCACAGGTTAATGGAATTCCACGCCACATGTTAGGAGCCTGGATTCTGGGAGCATGGCAGAATAGATGCCCGTCCCTTGCAGGGTCTCCGGGCTACTTCTAGCCAGTGCTTCTACCAAAACCCAAGATCCCTTTCATATATATCACACAATATAATGCCATGAAGCAGGAGGAGGATCTTCAGTTTCAATATAATCTTATAAGACCCCCCTCTATTGCATATTGGTATTTCATTGATGAAATTCTATTAGGAGTCTCATGACAACATTATACTCTTAAGTTCTGTTATAAACTGGAAGGAAAATCTACAAACAAATATATCAGTGTATACTCAAATATTTTACCTAGCAAGAAAAAAGTGATGGTTCAGAGAAAGGAATAAGAAAAATTCATTTTCATTGTAAACTCTTCTAAAATTTGTACCAAAAGTAGCCTTTAATTTCTGAAATTAACATATCCAAAGAATTGGTTATTTTTACAGAAGCTGAAAAGACAGAATTCAAGAATTGTGAAGTAAGTACTGAAGAGGATGGGACTGTTATAACCACCAAAAGAGCAAAATGGTGTGGGGTGTGGGGTGTGGGGTGGTGAGATCGACCAGCAGGTCAAAGTGTTTTCCATGCAAGCCCAGTGACCTCATTAGGCCCAGTCATCACATCGTGATAACTGGTGGAAGAGAAAGACAAATGAGATCGCTGTGAGTTAGTGGCAATGGTTGCTTGCCCATAATCAAGCCAGTCAAAACCCAGGGGAGATAGGCTGTGGCTCATGAAAACCCTAAGCTGAGGCACTTCGAAGTTAAAGATTCTTGTGGGTAGGACAGTCAGCTTTTTTAAGATGCAAGATCTCAGATGTTCCTGCCCCCATACCACCATTCCACCATGCCTTTGACCTGCCATTACAGGCTCAGTTCACATAAGTCTGAAATTAAGATCGCCTCTTTTATAAGTTTCCTTGGTCATGGTGTTTTTGTTACAGCAAAAGAAAAATAACTAAGACTATATAAGGCTATAAGAAGAAAACATGAGTTCGGGAGGGGGATGTGGCACAGGAGTCTGGGAGAACCTATAGAAAAGAATGGGGCTATAGTCATAGTTCAGTGTATGTGTGAATGAAATCCACAAAGAATGAATAATAAGTAAAGCTCTAAAAAGGGCTGTTATGAATTAAATTATGAAATAGGGCTGAAGGGTTGGTAGTTGCTGTGAGTTAGGGGCTGTAGTTGTAAACCATAGAACTGGAGTAGGAGAGAGGTTCGTCCTTGACAGCTGAAACAAACTGCTTCAAGGTACTGCTTTCTATCAAGCATTGAGAACATGTTGATTCTTATCTGATGCTGGGAGTTGCTGTATCTGACCCTTACTATTGAAACTATTCCAAAGATTTGACTGATTGGCTAACTGATTACCTGAAGAGACAGAGAAAGGCTACTATGGCTTGTTTCTCCTGTTTGACAGCCACAGGGCTGGAAAACACCATGATTGGAAAGAGGAAAACAGAGCAGGGAAGGAGGTATAGTGGGAAGGAACCATGTCCATATCCCAGAGCAGAGGAAACAATGACAAACTTCTTGGAAGAACAAGAGATGGAGTAGACTACTGGGTGTTGTATGGTCATTTCTTCTTAGTTACCACTGTGGACTTTATGGCTACAACGGAACCTGAGATCATAGACTCACTTCCTCGTCACCTGGGTGGGAGACCTGGGACATCAGCATTCAGAGGTGTGGGTGGAATTAGATTCTGAAAGCAAGTGTTTCCTACTGAGTCCTACCATAAATCAAACCAGTTCTGAGTGGAAGCCTCCGACGGCTGTGAATGTTTAGATATGGGAAAGGAGAGCAGAACTCTGAGTGTATTACTTACTTTCCATTTCTTTTATTGATTATTCTTGTACACAGGCTTCTTCCCTGTTCCTTTTTTGTTTCTACCCCTCCCCACTGTTAATATTCTCACACATGAAGACCTGGTCTTATTCAGGAAGATGGTGAATATTAAAAATGGCTCTAGACCAGTGGTTCTCAACCTGTGGATCATGCCCCCATTGGGAGGTCAACAGACCCTTGCACAGGGGTCACATATTAGATATCCTGCATATCAGATATATACATTATGATTCTTAACAGTAACAAAATTACAGTTATGAAATAGCAAGAAGGTAACTTTATGGTTGGGGATCACCACAACATGAGGAACTGTATTAAAGAGTTGAAGCTTTAGAAAGGTTGAGATGCACTCTAGACCCATTTAGTCCAGTATTTTTCCACATCTAGTGTCACCGACAATACACAGGTTTTTGAAATACCTTCTGTTGTTCTTTGAGTAGCCAGAAACCACGATGGAAATGGCTCCCTACTTCTGGCTCTTTAATCCTTTTCTGACTTCTTCCAACAGCTTGTTATTAAAATGTCATTGTGTACCAGAACATCTCCAGCAGAGTGCAATGTGCTCAGACCTGGTGAGAGGCAACTCATTGTCGTGAGTGACCATTGTACTTCCCATGTTTAGAACTGTGGTTTTTGTTTCTTTGTTTTTTGTTTTGTTTTGTTTTGTTTTGTTTTTTACTTTAGACATGGAAGAGGGACATGATGGGATTCTTAATGCTGGCCTCAAGAGCCTGTGTTAGGGCCTGACAATTGCAGAATGCATCTGGGGCTATCATCACCAGATTGGCCTTTGGTTAGGCCTTTTCTGCTTAGTGCTATTAAACAACTAGCTTGTTAGTGCATCCATGCTAGAAACCCATCTCTGGGAGGGTGGACAAGTGTCAGCAGAGTAGGATGATGGGCCCTGTGTCTGGACATGGAGTTTGTCCTGAAAGCCCCTATGCATCCTTGAGAATCTGATCTGAGTGGATGGGGAGGGGGGTCTGCATGGAAGCTGTACCATAGTTCTTACAGAAGGAACTGGGATATTTGAAAGGAACAGCTGCACAAAGGGAAAAGCCAATATGGCTTAAACTTGAGAGCAACTCTGAGTGTCCATTCTCATCTATACATGACATGTACACTGGACTCTCAAGGCATTATATGGTTACTGCAGGCTGACTGACAGCTGCGGAAGAGCCCCTGACATTCCATCCTCCCACCCTATTCCACAGTCACTACAGCCTGATGCAGAGTCAGGCATCAGGACTCCACCCCAGCCTTTCTCTCTAGCTTCAGGTAGGATGGCAACATCTTTCTCAGTCCTACTGGCCTGGCTTCTTTGCATACATTGGGAAGAGACAAAGGGTGAGCTGACAGCCTGAATGAGGTCGCTGGTGTGAGAGTTTCTGGGTCTCTGCTTGGTCTCTCTATTGGCTTCATGGCAGGAGCTCCGGTTTCTATAGGCTGGGAACTGAGGGCTCTGGGAGCTTGTGCATCTCTGTAACAAACTCCAGGCAGATGTGAGCAGAGTGAGGCGGCGCCTGGACAGCAGCCTCCTTTCCTGAGTGGTTCTGAAAGTGTCTGTGTACCCTCAGAACATCTTTTCTAATGGTCAAGGTCCTGTGAGACATTGCAAGTCCAACACTTAGGACTGCAAACCCAGAGACTTGGTGGTTCCTCAGTCAAAGGACCTCTGGGCGACCTATTGCCATTACCTCCACCACCTTGTGTCTTTCTCTTCTCTGTGCCAGTGGTTAAGTTTGGGATGGCTGGCATGCTGAAGCCACGAGATCCTACATGTTCCCCCCCCCCAAAAAAAAAATTGAGGGCAGGAAGTAGTGGGAGATACATGTATGAAATCGCTCTCAGCAGCAGTAGAAGCAGTTTTGTTTATCTAGAGTTGTTTTCAGTGAAAAAAAAATTTTCAAAGAAGCAATTGCACCTCCTCTACCTTGCCCCTGCTTATCCAACGACTGGCCAGAGTCACCACTCCTACTGGTAAACGAAACTTTTTCTTTGTGTTGTCCTAATGCAGGGTGGGGGCGTACTGTCTAGGTTCATCTTGTCCTGCCCTTACCTGCCCCTGTAACAGCACCTGCGGAGGAGGTTCAGGCCTGTCTTGTCAGGCATTCTGCCCTCCAGTTCCTGACTGGGCAGGACCCCTGGCACTGGTGCTGGTGAATCACAAAGCAAAGGGAAAAGGGAAGCCACTAAGCAATTTTTTTTTTTTTTTAAATAAGTTGTGAGCCATAAGTTACGATTCTGACCATGGTGGTTGGTGATGAGATGGGAAGCTGTGCTGTCCTTCAGCTAGCAACAATGAAGGAGGAACAACAGAAACTCCCAAACTCCTGAACGGTGATGCTAAGAAATCGGGGTGGGGGGTGGGGTGGGGGGGGAGGGGAAAGGCTATTCAGAGGATTGCTGCTCTCTCTGGCTTTCTGTCTGTTGCTGTACTGCCCAGAGATGTTGGGACTTTCTGGTGAACCTCCATAAGAAACCTCTACAAAGCCCAAAGAGGCCAAGCAATTTAATCCTTCCCAGTGAGTCTGTGTCTCAGTGCAGTTAAGAGAGAAAGGTGGGTCCTAACTACTAAAGGAAACATTGATTAAGACAGTTTCCAATACAGTCTTTTGTAGCATTTTTGTCCCCTGACTCCTGTGGGCCTCCTTCTGTAAAGAAATACTCCAAGGTTTAGAGCCTTGGTGTTTGGGGGGATAGAATTACTTGGATAATTTGACTTCACTTTGAGACTCACCTGTGAATGTAAATCAACTTTTATTGATTCAGCTAGGAAATACTTATTTCAATTATGAATGGATTGAGGGGGCACTGGAACAGGAGGATCAAATGGGGAGGAGGAGGGAAGAGGAGGGTAGATTAGGGGCAGTTAAAACTAAGGGACATTTTAGAGGTCATATGGAAACATACTACAGTAGAATCGTCTTAAAATATATGAGCAAGCTGGGTGGTGGTGGCGCACACCTTTAGTCCCAGCAGTTGGGAGGTAGAGGCAGGCGGATTTCTGAGTTCGAGGCCAGCCTCGTCTACAGAGTGAGTTCCAGGACAGCCAGGGCTACACAGAGAAACCCTGACTCGAAAAACCAAATATATATAAGCAAAATCTAAATGGAGTCAACAAATAAAGGAAGAGACAAAACCTCAACTGGATATCTCTTACCACCAAATGAAACTTCCAGTGCTGGGAATGGGTTACAGCTAATTGAGTTGTTGGTCAAAGGGGCGCCATGTAAATCTCCAAACAGACCAGGCCACTATCAAGGATATTGATTGCTCTATAAACAGATGTAAGACATTATTGCTAAAGACAACTCCTACAGAATTCATTGAACATAGAGAAGTCAGGCTGGTGACTACCTAGCTTCATCTTCCCTACTGACTACTGTTCATGGTACTAGAAGGTACTCTTCAAACTATCAGAGGAGAAAGGTAACTCCCAACTCAGCTACAAACCCTGCTGTTTACATTGGTGACCTGTCTGCAAGATATGCTCTTGCAATAGTTGCATGAAAGTTGTAGGAGTAATCAACAACTATCTAATTTTAGTTAAGGCCCAGTCCATAAGATAAAATTACCTGACACTGCTCAGGTAGCCTGAGATGAGATAGGCCATTGGACCTAGGAGAAAACCAAATACTACTGTTCTGCTAAAGGAACATAGCAAGAAAATGACTCCTAATGACATTCTTCAGTACCCATAGAGCAGTGCCCTGGTCAATAATCATCAGAAAAGCTTCCTTCTGCAGTAGATAGGAACAAATACAGAGACTTATAATTGGACAATGTGCAGAAAGGAGAGGCTTTGGGATATTTAATTCCAAATAGGATGTCTCCATCAAATTCCTCGCCTGGTTCAGAGCACTCTGAAAAAGGGAAGACAGAAAGATTAAAAGAGCTGGTGGGAATGGAATGCACTAAAGAAACAAACCATATTTAAGGGCAGGCTCCATGGCCAGAATTAGATGGTCAACATGTGTGGGACGGTGAAAGGATAGCTTGGTTTCTGGTGGAGCACTGGCTAGAGATGGCCAGAGACCCTGCAAAGGACAGCATACATTTCACCACACTCCCAGACTTCAGGCTTCTGACACTTGGCCAGAGACCTCCATTGATCCACGCCTTTCAGTCATGTAGGGCAATGCCCCTACAACCCCTCCCAAAGAGAGGTTTCTGTCACCTAGCATAGGTAGAGGGCATGACTACAGGCCTCAGCCTCAAGAGATCTCCATATTAATGAGATATCTAAAGGCCAGAGGGTGTAGCCAATTAAGCATTCCTTCCCAGACCCTCCTCCCTCCTCCTTTCCTATTTAACTCAGGTCTGCCCTGAGAAATGGGGCGGGGGGGGGGGGGTACCTCAACCACTTTCTGCCATGACAATAAACCTTTTAAAACCTTGGAACTCCTTGTGTCTTTGAAGCCCCACTGTGAGGAACTGTGGAGAAGGCCTTTGACTACCAAGCCGCTGCTTAATCTCCCTCCAGAAGACTTCTCTACATTCAGAGGCCCGCCAACTCAAACAAGCTAGCTGACCCAGCCAAGCGAGTGCCAGTATTTAAGAGTCTCTCAACCTGCGCTGCCAGAGCTCTTCCTCTCGTCCCTCTCAGCTGCTGGCTGATCCAGCCCATATGCCCTTGAGTCTCAGTTCTTCTGCTGCTCCTGATGGCATCATCTGGGAGCCCAAGGACAGAGACAACTGATTTCCCGGTCAGCCGCCTTGGCCCAGATACCCCCACTCAGGAGCTCTGCCCCTGTGGGACTTCAGGCTGAGACCTCTCCATGCCCAGGTGGTGTGAGGACAAAATTTGAAAGCAGCATTGTAACAATAACAAAAATTCCTGGTCAGCAAAGACCACCAACAATTTGTTAAATATAGTCATAATAAAAATATTAAGCCCCTGCAGGGACAGGGTGACCCAAATGAAAAGGCATGCTAAGACGTGCCCAGACAAGCCCAAGTGAGTAATGGGCCATCTGGTGTTTACTTTTCTCTCCACCTTTCTGAGAAGTCCAAGGTTTCATGGTCAAAATAACTAGTCATCCTGCCAGCTCACATGTAGCCACTTCTGCAAGTTGCTGATGTTTGAAATATCCAATCATATGTAAGCGTGCCAAATTTTCCCGATCTCCCCAACCCCTACCCATAAATATCCCAAGTTTCCTGGGTTCTGGGTCGGAACCTCTATCTCCTGTGTGAGATATGTTCCTGCCCGAGGGCTCTCGTCATTAAACCTCCTCTACAATTGCATCAAGAAGGTCTCTCATGTGTCCTTGGGGTGTGCAGGTCCGGACTTGGGTGAGGGTCCCCTTGGGGGGGGGTGTCTTTCGGGTCTTTCAGAGGAGCCCCACGGCTTCTCAGCCCAGAGTCTGCCCAGTGCCATGTGGAGGGAACTCAGTCAAATTCGCACACTTCTGCTTCTCTGAGCTATGGTAGACATGCGGGAACCACAACACAGCCCAACAGCACCCATGCCTACATGTGAGCTACAGCCCCGAAAACATGAAACAAATTCAGTGGTGTTTGGGGGAGGGTCCCTCCCTCCCAGGATGATTTGTGTGAGTATTTTTTGTTTGTGGGTTTTTTTTTTCTTTTGTTTTTTACCACACAAATCTTTTCCTTATATATTATGGTTTCCAATCTTATTTTTATAAATTTTCTTTTTTTCTACTTGTTTGTTTGTTCCATTCAAGTTTGTTTGTTTTAATTGTCTATCTTTATTATTATTATTATTTTAGATTGTAATTGTATGGTTTAGATTGTATTGTAATCTAGAGAGAGAAAGAAATGATGTGGATTTGGGTAACCGAGGAAGTGGAGAGGACCTGGGAGGAGCTTGGTGGGGAAAGAGAAACCACAATCAGAATATATTGTATGAAAAAAAAAACCTACTTTTATTAAAAAATAAATAAATATAACGAGAAATTTTTATCAACACATGGTTATAAATGTAGAATTGTTTCGGGAGATTATTGGTGATTTAGAGCTTAGTTACACTGTGGCAACAGTGGATATAATTTTTCTAAGAGCTGACACCTATACAAAATCTGAATATTCTTATTAGCTCTAGTTACTCAAACACTATCTAGTCATTGGTGCTTTATATTTAAATCCTTTAGACATTAGTAAATATTTGAACCAATAAATAAAATAATTGCAGTGTAAAAGGCAAGAACATTATCAAAATAATTTGCTATAAATATTTACTAAAATCATTTACATTAAAAAGTGTGATGTGAGGAAATGACAGAATGGGCTATGACCGTCTAGATTTGTGGCCCTGCTTGGACATAATGGCAAGTTAAAAAAATAAAATTTTGTGTTTCTTCAAAGACTCTATGTAAAGCCTGGAAAGAGAGCTCAGCAGTTAAGAAGACTCACTGCTCTTCCAGAGCTCCCAGGAACCACATGGTGGCTCACAACCATCTGTAATGGGATCCATTGTCCTCTTCTGGTGTATCTGAAGACAGCTACAGTGTATTCATACATAAAATAAATAAATAAATCTCTTTAAAGAAGACTTTATGTAAAAATAATTGGTGGCTAGAAACACTGTCTAAATTCTAATTGTACAGCTATTTAAGTGATCAGTCATCCTTTTTGCCACAAGTCCTGGGACAGGTTAGTGTCCTTCCTTAAGAGTGCAGTTTGTTATCTGTTAAATGGGGAGATTGGCTTGGATGATGATTAAGGCCCCCGACATGGTCTCCAGATATAAGACACACTTGAGTAGCTGGTAGGCAGTATTCCTTCTCAAACATCAGGCTGCCCGTGGAACCTGAGCTATGTATTTTCTTGTTTAACCTCATTCCTTCCATTCTTTCATGAATAGTATCACAGACTATTTACATATGCATTCTGTAAGGCCATCTGGGAGGAAAGACAGACTGGCAACGTGTGACTTGACTCAATGACAATACAAGATTTTATTTGAGAGAAAAACCTGAAGACCCCCAAACTCGGGAGACCCTTCCTCAAGTCTCAGGAAATCACTATCACCCAAAAAACACAAGAAACCATATCTGGATGCAATCAGCAGAGGTTTATTGGGGAATTGGCTAGCCAAGGTCAAAACTGCTTGTCCACACAGGAACAGAATTTTGACAAAAGGCCCACAAGCTGAGGGTTTTTTTTTTTTTTAATAGCATGGGGTGGGGAAAGAAAGGCATTTTTGTGCGGTTACACATGATTGGTTGTATTTTCACATGGTTACACATGATTGGTTGTTTTACAAATTTTGAACATAACACTGGGAAGACCAAGGGAGGGAGGGGTAACCAAGAACAGTGGAACATTTCAGAGGAATCCAGACTAAATGATTTAGAGCCACGTGAAAATCACTCTGCACACTCATTCCTACAAGAATGTAGCTTTACCACATCACTGTGCCCCGCCCTGTCATTTACCAACTATTTCAGATTAACTATTTTTCTTCCCTGAGGATTGAGGAATGTTAATCTAGCAAGTGTCCTCTGATTCAGGGATAATGTCCTCCACCCAGAATGTGTCCCGGGGCAGTGAAGGCCTGAAATCTTATTTTCAGTTCCAAGTTCTGGAACTTACACTCTTTCTGCTCAGGTCTAAGGGCAAAGGAAAAGCTTGCATATTTTTCACAAAATGGTCTTTATAATTTTTCACTCTACAAACCCACAGAGGGGTCTCTGGTTTAAGAATCAGAATCCACTATCTTTTTAGGAGCTGGTATAGGAAAACATTATGGGGTAGGAAAAGGGAGAGGGTCAGGGGTTGGAAGTTTCCTTTTTGGCTCAAGATTTGCCATTGCTGGGAGTAGACAGGGAATGGTGAGTTAGAGAATGACAGGTGGTAGATAAACATCTCTTGGGGCCAGCCTTACTGGGACTAGAAGATAGAGAGCACAAGGGACAAGAATGTACTAATGTAACACAGGCTACTTTAGTTTTAGAAAATGAATCACTTTGGTTTTGGAAATTGTCGTTGTTTAATCATTATGAAGGATCCTTACAAAATAGCGTGATTATGGCTAATAATACACTTGCTGTAGTATTGGATTCTCAGGAACTTCCAGTGGTGTTTGTGTGCTTTGCAACATCTGTTTGTAATCTCATTAACTGTGAAAGAGGTGGGGCAGACATTCTTTTTAGTCCATTTTACAAGTGAAAGAATGAGACTCAAAAGGTTTAAATGTGTGCCCCACATTGGTCTTGGAATCTGAGTTTCTAGAGGGGTGTGTGGTCTGATGGAGGTATGGTCTGGTGGGGCTGTGGTCTGATGGAGGTGTGGTCTGATGAGGGGTTAAGGTCATAAAGATTCCATTGTTTTTTTTTTTTTTTTTTTTTTTTTTTTTTTTTTTTTTTTTTTCCAAGACAGGGTTTCCTCTGTGTAGCCCTGGCTGTCCTGGAACTCACTCTGTAGACCAGCCAGGATGTCCTCGAACTCAGAAATCTGCCTGCCTCTGCCTCCCAAGTGCTGGGATTAAAGGTGTGCACCGCCACTGCCCGGCTGATTCCATTGTTATTAATAGATTAGTCTTGCCAGGTGGTGGTGGCAGCAGCGGCGCACGCCTTTAATCCCAGCACTTGGGAGGCAGAGGCAGGAGGATTTCTGAGTTCAAGGCCAGCCTGGTCTACAGAGTGAGTTCCAGGACAGCCAGAACTACACAGAGAAACCCTGTCTCGAAAAACCAAAAAAAAAAAAAAAAAAAAAAAAAAAAAAGATTAGTCTGATGTGCAAGGGTTTGATGCTGTCAGTTTGATCACTTCCTTTCCCCCCCTCATTGCATCATGAGATAACTAAACAAGATATCTTCACCAGATCTGATTCCTGGTTTTCTAAGACTCCAGAAGTGTAAGCCAAATCAACTTTTATTATTAATTACTCAATGTGTGGTATTCTGTACAGCAGAAGAAAATGTACTGTGATATTGATGGAAAAACATGAGATCTAAACAGAAATATAATGGGTAAAGAAACTGAATTACTAATTAAAAAAATTACAAGCAAGCAAGCAAGCAAGCAAGCAAGCAAGCAAAGAAACAAACAAAAACACTCCCACAGAAAAGCTCAGAAATGGGAGGATTTACTGAAGAATTCTAACAAATATTTAAAGCTGAATCAATAGCAATTCTATATAAACCACCACCACCACCAATGAACAGAAGGCCCCTGTTACTAAATCATTCTCTATATTATCCTAATCCCTAAACTGGACAACAATATACAATAAAGTTGCAGACCAATATTTCTTATGAACATAGAAAATATATAAAAATAAAGAATATATTAAAAATAGCCTTAATAGTAGCATCAAATTCAATAACATGTACAAAGAGTTATACACAATGAGAAAATGGGATTTATTTTAGGAATGCTGAGTTGGTTCATATAGAAAAATCAGGCAATGTAGTATTAGTTTGAAGGCATAAATCTACATAAATCTGTTAGAAGAGGCAGAAAAAGCATTTGACAAAATTTAAGAGCCTTCATGATTAACAGCAATAGCAAAAGAAAAATCACAAAATCAACTAAAATAGAAGCGTGTTTCCTCAGTCAGAGGAATAGGAATGAAAACTCACAACTAGCATAGTGGTAAATAGTTTGAATGGCTGAACATTTTTATCTTAAGATAGAAGCAAGGGAAAGATACTGATTAACCATGTCTACAGAGCAATTACTGAAGAGCATGCAATAAGCAGCATGTACACTGGATCAGAAGAGATTAGGTCATTTGCCTTCCCAGATGACTTGATCTGTGTATTTTCCACGAACAATAAAGTCCTAAAGATCCTCCTTAAGAAACTTTTAAAAATGAAGTTGCCAGAAACAAGTTGTATATGTTATCTATATCAACTGCCTATTGAAAGGGTTAAAAATTTTTCAAAAACTCCTAACAGGCTGAGCAGAACCAAAAGTGCAGGTCAGCTTGGTTGTGAGCTCTGTGTTTCAGGAACTTGGCTGACCACAAGATAGATGGCTGATTACGAATAGGCTCTTTGAGAATAGCCTATACAAAATGTTCCCCATGACTCTTCCTTGTACCCTGTCACAAACTAAATAATGGGCTGGAACTTTCCACAGGTACTCTCCAATAACCCTCCTTCACTCCCCCTGGGTTGTGGTCCCCCCCACCCTAGGTTGTGTTTTTTTCCTTGTGGTTTTTGCCTTTAAATTTTCTCTGTCTCAAAAGCCCTGGAGTCAGACCCCACTGCCCCTGTGTGGGTCATTGGTCTTGACCTCAGCATGCTGATGGAAATATACCTCTTGCTGAGTGCATCGAGTTTGGTGTCTTGTGAGTCATTGGGTGGCCTTGAATTCCTGAGGCTTGGGTGAGGTCCTCCGTTCGTGAGGGCCTTACACTATGGACATTAGCAATGAGCAACAGTAAAACAGTTCTATTTACAGTGGTGTCAAAGAGAAACAACGAGAATGGGTTTAATAAGAGAAGTGTAGTAAGGCTTTAGAAAGAAGATAACAATTCCCCCTTCAAAGCTGACAGAAGATGAATGTCTACATGGTGCCCTTTTCAGGGGCTGGATTTGAAAAGTGGAGAGAGTGACTTCATTTAGGATGCAAGGACAACAGCATCTCTGGTTTTGCCTTTTGCCCTCTTTCTCATTCATAGACATAGTTTGTACTGCTTCCTCTATCCGTTGCTCTTCTATGTTTAGAAGCTCTGTTAGAACATAGGTCTGTTAGGAAGCCCAACACATGGCTGCTTTGAGAGAAGAGCTGGAGTTCTGAGGCCACACCTTTATTTTCTTATTTTCAGTATAGAATACAAAAATGTAGAAAGAGAAGCCTGATGCCTGTAGGTGGCTAACTAGAGGAATGTGTGGACTAGCCTGAGATGTTTATACTGGGAAGACAGGTTTTAAACATCTGCAGGAGGGGAAGAGTTTTGGTTAACAACAAGGATTATCCTCTGTTCTCTAAGATAGGCACTCTTGGAAGGTTTCACACTTCCATGAGCATCTGCAGGCACTGAATGGACTTGGTAGACCAGATGTAAGATTATTTATGCCCTATCCATCACAGCTCTACTTAGTGTCTGTCATACAAACTAGAGTCACCTAGGAGGAGAAAAGTTCTTCCATCAGATTAGCCTGTAGGAATGTCTCTAGGGTCATTTTCTTATTAATGATTGATGTGGGAATGTTCAACCCACTGTGGGTGGTGCCATGGCCCTGCCTCCACACAAGTGGTCCTGGATGGTATAAGAAAACAAGTTGAGCAAGCCTTGGAAAGCAAGTCAGTCAGCAGCATTCCTCCAGACGTGTTTTGGTTTCTGCCTCTGGGTCCCTATCTTTACTTCCTGCCTTAGTTTTGCCTGATGATGGACAAGGGTGGTGGAGAGTTTGAAAGGGCCCCTGTATCTAGCCTCCATCTTGATAGCAGTTATACAATTATAAAAGGCTGTCCAGGGTGAATGTAGAGAGAACAACACTATTCTGCTAACACTTTACTACTGCCCTGTCCTCCTGCTACTCCTTTTGAATAAGCTAGGCTGTCCCCTGGGAACGAAGACAGAGAATTCAAGTCCTCCAAGAACATGGCTTGTATATAAAGTAATTGGAAAAGCATGTTATTCTTACTGTACAGACAGATTTGATCCACACAAAACCCTGGATCTAATCTCTTATAAGTGCTTTAAAGCACTGTAAATTGAAAAGAGCTCCCCTGTGGAAGAGTTTTCTATGTTCACTTCCCAGAAGTAAGTTTTGGCATACAGCAATTCCACTAGATTCCCCCCAGGGACCTAGCAACAACTAGGTCATCATCTGTGCCCTGGCCAGATGCAGGTGGCCTGGCAGCCTATTAGGGAAATGCTTACTACCCTAGCCCTCTCTCTCCCTTCTTATTCTCTCCCTTCCTCCCTCCCTCCCTCCCTTCCTCCCTCCCTCCTTCCCTTTCCCTTTTCCTCTCCCCTCTCCCTCCTTCCCTCTCTCCCTCCCTCCCTCTCTCCTTCCCTTCCTCCCTTTCCCTTTCCCCCTCCCCCTCCCATCTCTCCCTTCCTCCCTCCCTCTCCTCCTCCCTCTCCCTTTCCCCCTCCCATCTCTCCCTTCCTCCTTCCCTCTCTCCCTCTCCTCGTGTGGTGTTCCCAGCCAATCTCCTTTTTTCTCTTTCTGTCCTTCCTTATTCCTGCTTTCTCTGTCCTCCAGGTTCTCACTCTCTTCCCTTCCTGAATAAGCCCCCCTTTAAACAAGGTCTGTGGCATGGCATGATTTCTCAGGGGGACACCTTAGCATGGGCCACCAGGTACCTCTTACCCTTCCTTGTTTCTGTTGCATTGTATTTTATAATAGTAAGGCTTTATTCTTTACCTGCCCTAGTGTTGCACTGTTCTTAGTCCTGCTTCAAGTGGTTGAAGACATTGTCTATAGAGAGAATATTATTTTTTCCTTTACCTATTCTACTGCCTAGATCATATGTCTCCAACCTTCTTCCTTGCTGCGGTCTAGAGAAAAGAGTCCCTAGTGCCTGTGACCTCTCTTGTGTCATGGCTCCCATGAACTCTATATACTTCTGCTCATTCTTGTTGGCTCAGATTTACTGAACGTTTTACTAAAATGTTTAGGTGACTTCTTATTTATTTGTATAGATTTAGGAAAATCTAGGGTTCTGTAATCATCTGCAGAGTTTTATTCTTATTTGGCTGAGAGTTTCCAGCTTTCACAGTCCCAGCAGAACACTTACTCAGCTTTTCCTTTGTGTGTGCCTCATAGAGAAATGCACTTAATGCACACTAACTTCCTCCCCCACAGTGCTGTTAAAGGCTTGCTGCTGTGTTCATCCAACTGGATCATTGCAACCAGACAACTGAGAACCAAACATTTTCCATGTTTCACCACTTGTTGGGGGTTTTGAGTGCTAAATAACTACAGTTTTTTTTGCCCTCTTTTATTAATTGTCTTAGGGTTTTACTGCTGTGAACAGACACCATGACCAAGGCAAGTCTTATGAAGGACAACATTTAATTGGGGCTGGCTTACAGGTTAGGTTCAGTCCATTATCAAGGCAGGAGCATGTCAGCATTCAGGCAGGCATGGTGCAGGAGGAGCTGAGAGTTCTGCATCTTCATCTGAAGGCTGCTAGCAATACTGACTTCCAGGCAGCTATAATGAGAGTCTTATAGCCCACACCCACAGTGAGTGACACACCTACTCCAACAGGGCTGCACCTTCTAATCCTGCCTTTCCCTGGTCCTAACATGTTCAAACCATCACATTAATTAATCAATCAATCAATCAATCAATTAGTTAATTTTACTCCTGGCTTGCAGCTTCTCCTCTCTCTTCTCCTACCAGTCTCTCTCATCTCCTCTCCCCCATCTTTCACTTTCGCCTCAAAAAAGGGGAGGCCTCTTGTGGATATCAACCTACCTTTGCTTATCAAGTTGTAGTAAGACTAGGTGCATATTCTCCTACTGAGACTAGACAAGGCAGTCCACATAGAAGAAAGGGATCCAAAGTCAGAGACAACTCCTGCAGTTATTTTCAAAGGTGCTAAGGTTGATAAAAATGCCTCCCTCCTCTTGTTATCTGGGAATGAACTAAGTATATTAGAAAGACTTTTAGGTTACTGAACAAGCATGGATTTGCTCAGCTATGGCCAAGGGCACAGAGTTCTGCTCCAAGGACTTGTGCCCCACTTATGTGTGTTTCCTAATCAATATGCCTCAAGTTTTAATATTTCTGCTGAAATCACACTTAATACAGCTAGTTTTAGAATTCTATCAGAGTACCAAAACTCAATAAAGTTCAGATTGGTCTTGCTTGTCTTGGGATTTTCCCTTGAAAGTGAAGGCTGTCACCTCATCTGATCTTTCTGTGTACTTACTATGAACCAGGGTTCTAGGTCTGGTTTCAAATACTCTTTCGAAACGGATGCAAGTTTTCTCCTTACCAGATCTCCACCTGGTTATCCTGTTGTCCTGTGTCATGAAGATCCTGCAGCTTTGCATCAGCAGGACAGGCCCTTTTCTGAGTCCCAGCCATTCACAGATGACAGATTTTGGGGTGGGCCAACTCAGAACCCTGGATCTGAGTTGGTCAGCCCACTGGCTCTTTTTTATCTGCACCACCAGGGTGATATAATCACGGGGCGGGGGGAACAAGAAGAGAATATATATATATATATATATTTGTATATGTCAATGAAGTGAAGAGTTGGTTCTTTGAGAAAATTAACAAGACTAACAAACTTTTAGGTAAATTAACCTAAACCTGCATAGCAGGCAATGGGGCAGGAAGAGCCCAAATACCCACCTTTGAAAGAAATACATCTCTAAAGTTGAGTGTGTTGATAAACAGGCCTCATAATCATGAAGGAATGAAAAATATATGTTCAACATACATTCAACATGTTCTTATTTTATAAACTTTATTATTAAAAAGCTTGTAAATAAATAAAAAACACCACAAACCATTAATTATTTTAATATAAACCTAATGCAGTCTAGCTGCTGCGCTGCTCTGTTACAGTTTAACAGTATCTCTGTGAGACAGAGACAGGGTAAGTTAAAGTTTTTCTATGATTTCCTCTTCCTGTTGGAGCTGAATACTCTTCCTCTTTAACAGACATTTACAAAGCTATACCAGGAAACAGTTGGCAAGCTGTCCAGTTAAATTATAAAACACCATTGTTTACTGAAGAAAAGTGACCTTATAATAGCTATACACATCCAAGTCTATAGATGTGGTTAAGCTGCAATAGAAGCATTCTTTCAGAGATCACAGAATCTAGAGACTGCCCTCAGGTGTCACATAGGCAGAGCCTTTAACATTTATATATGTTTCACTTAACTATTTGCTGTTTCATGCTGTCATTTCCTTTAAGTTCTAGAACACTACATTAATCATGTAAAAACAGATTACATGATTAATGCTAAGGGGATTTACCATCTAAAGACGCCCCAAGCTGACTCAGCAAATGGTACACGGGGTCAAAAGCCCCAGCTACTCCCAAGGAACAGCTGCAAGTCCGCAAGTCGGACTTCAATTTCCAAGTGATTAATGATTAATCATGTAAAAAGCATCGGGCAAAGGCAGCTTCTTTCCTATGTTGCCCAGCTTAGCTCTGCAACATGAAGTCATTTTTCTTGTAGTTCTAGGGTGGCTCTTGCATAACACAGCAGGACAGAGCATCCTTCACTTGGAAACTGAAGTCCGACTTGCGGACTTGCAGCTGTTCCTTGGGAGTAGCTGGGGCTTCTGAGCCCCTGTACCATTTGCTGCGTCAGACTGGGGCCTCTTTAGATGGTAAATCCCCTTAGCAGCAGGCATCGATAGGTTTGTTTCTGCTTTGGCAGCCTGGAGAGCTTGGAAGAAAAGATGAGTGAAACTGACCTGGCAGAGATAT